>NW_024544600.1:3150000-3600000 GCF_018167655.1 Microtus oregoni
AAACAAAGGGTTTATTCAGCCTAGGCCTTCCCTCTACACACACAGCAGGCCTGTTCCTTTGCTGGAGAAAACTGAACATTGTGACTTTGGAGCAGTTTCTCACCCTCTTAGGATGGTCCTTCCTCACCTACAAACCAGGCATTAAATCATCCCTGCTATCCAGGGCTGTTAAGTGGGAGACATAAACTGACAAGCACAAAAGCATCTGAAATACAAGCGCTCGCTCATGAAACACGAGCCTCTAAGAGAATGGCGTACCTAGTGTTAACCAAACAGTCTGAGGGCCGAGATCCCGCCCAGAGTCCTGCCTCAGTGCTGCCCGAGAAAGATCGTCTTGGTCCCAGCCCCTGAGCAAACACTATAGCGGCCTCAGTGGTTTGGTGAGGCTCATCCCTATTCCCAGCTCTTTACCTTTGTAGAAAGAAAATTCATGATGTCTGGAGCTCAGGGCAGGGCAGTCTGGAAAGACAGTTGTCTTCAGCGCAGTAGTCCAAACACCCAAGGAGTCTGAGGCGGTGGTGGACTGTGGGCTGCTTCCAGGGGCAGGAGTTTATAGTGCTCTGAGGTGTGTGTGTGTGTGTGGGGGGGAGACATAAGCATCTGCGCCCATTTTAAACCAGACAAAGGCATGTCTAAGATTAGCATCTTGCCGTGGAGCCGTCTCTAGGTTGGACCCAAAGAATGGCCACCCTGTCCTTGGTCCCCTGCTTGTCTGTCTGCCTGTTTCTTGGAGATGGGGCGGTCTCCGGGTGCTAATGAGGCTACCTTGCACCCAGGAATCTGAGTTCACAAAAGAGGCCATGACTGGGGCACTGGCCAGAATCAATGGGGAGGGAGCAGTTGCTAATTAGGGGCAGAAGTGGCAGCCTGAGAACCATTGTCCATGGTACGTAGAGGTGGGGGGGGGGAGTAGGGAGGATACGTGGGTAGCATTTACACACACACACACACACACACTGCCGTCTCCTTGTCCATCTCTGAGGAATATCAGGTTCCCGAGCCTTTTTCCTCCATGGAAACATGGAGAAACTGCTTCACCCCACCCCCAGCCCTCCATTTCTTCTGTCCCTTTCACTTAACTCCTCCATGGAAAGTCTTACTTTCACGGAGACTTACTGTGGGCAATGGGTGACAGGGCAGCCAAGCCTGGTTTCTAGAAACTGGTGGAGAGCAATGCCTCCTGGGCCAGGAGAGAAGAGGCTACTGTGTAGTCTAACTCTGCCCTCCTCAGGACTGAACCATCATGGAACCAGGTGTGAGGGTGATGGGTGTGGGATGGAACTCATCCACTTGCCAAGGACTCATGCCACTTGCCAAACTCCTTCAGGGCCTTGTTAAGGAGCTCTTGATGTAGATCAATTTCTGCACAGGTACAGTGACTTCAGTGTGCCTGGGATGTGACTCTTTCTTTCTCTCTCTCTCTCTTTTCCTTTTTTCCCTTCCTTCCTTCCTTCCTTCCTTCCTTCCTTCCTTCCTTTCTTCCTTTCTCTGTGTAGCCCTGGCTGTCCTGGAACTCACTCCATGGACCAGGCTGGTTTCGAACTCACAGAGATCCACCTGCCTCTGCCTCCCGAGTGACTGGGATTAAAGGTGTGTGCCACCATTGCCCAACTGTGATCCCATTTTCTTAGCCTGTGTATGCAGATATGCACTGCGTGTGTGCCTGGTGCCCGTGAATCCAGAGGGTTTTAGGTTCCCTGGGACTGGAGTTTTGGACGGTAGTGAGCCACTATGGTGCTGGGAACCAAGCCCAGGTCCTCTGCAGAAGCAGTAAATGCTCTGTAAGCATCTTCACAGCCATGCCCCCACTTTCAAGGAGTGGGTGACATCTCGGTGGTCCAAGGATAATTTAATGGAGGGAAAGGACTACTCAGAACCAGCAACAATTAGACAGTCACTTTCTTCTGAGTGGGACAGGGATGTCCCTCAAAGGCTTGGCCTGACAAGTTGCTTCCACTAGGTAGGTAAGGGGACAGAGTATGCCTGAGAAGGGACAAAGTGAACAAAGGCTAGGATTTGACAGTGCTTGGCTCACACGGCATGGGGTGTGGGTCTCATAGTTTCTATGGAACTAAGGGGAGAGTTAAGTTGGGTCAAGTTTTCCAGGGCCTTAGGTGCCAGGCTGGGCAATAATTGGAAGACCGATGGGTGCTGGCTATGGAAGAGGGAGGAGCCCAAGGGCAGGGACATGGGAAGACAGAGAAACATTCAGAGGCAGAACTGAAAGCTGGATGCTGATCTGGACTCGCACAGCCTTGACTTAGGAGGAGCTGCAGGTCTTGGCCTCCCAGCCTCGAAGCTTGGTTTCCTTACTGCTATGGGTACTTTCTGCAGGGAGCTCTGAGGCTCCTTCTTGCTATGATACTTGGTGACTTGAAGTTTAGCTTCCTCCTTACTCACCGTGGAAGTGATTTGTGCAGGTTAGGCCGGGAAGGAGACCAGTGCTGAGACCGGGTGAAGCTGGTGACAAACAGCCCCTTCACCTTCAGAGTGGGGGATGGGATGGTGGAATGCATCTGTCTGCTTGTGTTAAGCCAAGGCGGGAGGCTCCAGAAGCTCCTACGTACTCACACTCTTGGGACTAACCTAAGCCAGTGTGCAGAGGAGGTGTAAGCTCTGGAACTCAGGGCAGAGAGAAGGGTGGCTGGCTGGGAGCCCAGGCTGTGGCTGAAGCAGGGTGCCCACATGACATTCCCAAAGCAGCACCCAGAATCTGGGTATGAGAATTTTATTTGACGGCCTGGAGAAATGTACTCGGTAGCCAAGAGTCCTTGATGGGTTTTTGTTCGCTTGCTTGCTTGTTTTTTTTTTTTTTTGTTGTTGTTGTTTTTTTTTTTTGAGACAGGGTTTCTCTGTACAGTTTTGCAGCCAGTCCAGGAACTCACTCTGTAGACCAGGCTGGCCTTGAATTCACAGGGATCCGCCTGCTGCTGTCTCTTGAGTGCTGGGATTAAAGGTGTGCACCACTACCACCTGGCGTCCTTGGATTTTTTTTTTAATATTTATTTATTTAGTATACAATATTCTGTGTGTGTGCATGCCTGCAGGCCAGAAGAGGGCACCAGACCTCATTCCAGATGGTTGTGAGCCACCATGTGGTTGCCGGGAATTGAACTCAGGACCTTTGGAAGAGCAGGCAATGCTCTTAACCTCTGAGCCATCTCTCCAGCCCTCCTTGGATGTTTTTACAGAGGACCTGGGTTTGGTTCCCAGAACCCACGTAGCAGTTCTCAGCTGCCTATAACTCCACATTCAATGAACTCACTCTCTTCTTCTGGGCTCTGGAGACATTTGCATATACATGGTGCACATAAACACGCAGGCACACACAGATAACATAAAATCAATACATCAATATTTTTTTTGAAATTGATTATTCCTTCATTTATTTTTTTTACTTTATTATTTATTTATTAAAGATTTCTGTCTCTTCCCCGCCACCGCCTCCCATTTCCCTCCCCCAATACATCAATATTTTAAAAAGAATTTTATTTGGGAGTGGATCCAGGGAGCCAAATGATAAAATGGGCAAGGGAGGGAAGGACGGAGGGAAGGGAGGAGAGCTGACAGGAAGAGTATTGGACAGTGGTTTACTCTTGTGGGCCAGCCTCCTCCTTTCAGGAGACTGTGCAAGATTATACCTCAGACCAGGAGACAGTGATGCCGAGGTCTTTGTTCATTCGCTCCTGCTCCTTAAGGAGCCACTATGGGAGCATCACCTACACTTTTCGCCCATGCTGTACCCTGGTCAAGCACATAAGAGGTTGAGATACAGGAAGTCACCAGGGTGTATCAGAGCTCCTCATCAGTGTCACATAGGGTAGGCTGAGGGAGACGGTCGTAGGCACTGCTGGATTCCGCTGTACGCCCAAAGCCTCTACCTTAAAACTGGCCATTGCGTCTAAGGCCTCCTAAGGGCTCAGTGGCTCTGATGGGACAATATGTGATGTCTGGTCCAGGACTCAACATCTGGAGATGCCCCAGAGGGAAGAGCCAGGTGGCAAAGGGAGTCTGGCAACAGCTGCCTTGGTTAAGATATCACCCTCTTCCGCAGGAGCTGGGCTAGGTGACTGAGTCTGAGGACCCGAGGCATTTCAGGAGGGAAGGAGGAGGAGGGGTAGGCTGCGAGGGCTTCTCGGAGGACTCTGAAGCTCCCTGGTCCAACCAGATGGACTTTGACAGGACCCACACTGCCCCGGCGCCGCAGGGACTTGTAGTGAGGGGAGACTTCCTGAAGGCAGTGGTCAAGCTAGGGGCAGAACAGGACAGTGAGGCTACCCTGCAGTGGCACGAATATGCCTGTGCCCAAGGCCACCTGCACGAAGGACTTCGGTCTAGAAATGTGTGTTCAAGGATCCATGCTCCCTTCCCAGATTCCCTGAAGAAGGGTTCCCCTCCCTGGTATCCCTTTCCCTGAACTCCCTTGTTTCCATGACAACTGGGGAGGGCTTGTAGAGGAAAAGAGATTGAACCAGACCCCATCTCATCCTTTACCTTGTCTCGATTTTCCTCCGACAGATTCCTCAATCCCCTCAGCTCCATGAAAACCTCGTAGTGCGGGGCAGAACCATCACAGGAGTCTGAGGACAAAGCCACCCCCACACACAGTTCCTGAGGACAAAGTGGCTGCCAGAGCCTCTGCCTTTACATCTTCCCTATTCTAAGATTCACGGGGGCGGGGGCGAGTCTCAGTGACAAGCAGCAAATAGAGGGGAACCTAGACCCAACACTTGAGTATGAGAAAGGTCAGGAATGAAAATGGGTGAAGCTGGGCAAAGGAGGTACACACGCCTTTACTCCCAGCACCCGGGAGGCAGAGGCAGGCGAATCTGTGAGTTCGAGGCCTTCCTGATCTACAGAGTGAGTTCTAGGACAGCAAGGACTGTTACATAGAGAAACCCTGTCCTGAAAAACCAAAAAACCAAATAAATAAATAAGTAAAAAAGGTGGAGGCTGTGGTGGTGAGAGGCATGGGAGTTAGATACAGACAGGAACTTTTGTTAGGAGCAGTGGAAAAGACTTAGTTGAATCCCTTCCTAGGTGTCTCTGGTCAGGGTGAACATGGGTGGGGGATAGACCCAATGCGAGAAATGCTTACCCAGAATGCCACTCTCCACACAGGCATAGTCCAACAGCTTGGCCCCTGGCCACTGCCCCACTGCTTGGGCCAGGGCCGCAGAGAAGGTATTCTCATCAGTAACTTCTCCTCGAACGCTCAGGGTCTGTCCCAGCCTGAGGGAAGAAGGAGGAGGGAGTGGACCCAAGGGACAGGGGCAGCCCCTCGGCATCCCCAGGGTCACCTACCTGCGGGTGAACCTGACCACAGGACACTGATTGTAGGCACCAACCACCTGGACCACATCTCCCAGGCGGCACCTGAGGAGTGGGGTTAGGGAAAAGAGTGAACTTGTGGTCTCCTCCCAAGGGCAGGACATCAGAGGTGACAGGGCCAGTAGGGATCACCTGGTCAGGCCGGCGTGATCAGTCAGCACCAGCTCATACTCCTCTTCCCTTTGGACATCAGTAAGAAGGAGAGTGGAGGTTGCCTCCTCTTGGGTTCCTTCCTTGAATGGAAGCAGCTCAATAAAGGGGACTCCAGGGGGCAGAAGATAGGATCCTTGGGGTTGCTCTGGCCACAGGTTTAGGGCCATCACCCCTACAGAGAACAAAAAAAATCTTGTTAACCTCAGGGCACATTCCTTTCTGCCAGGCAACAGTAGACAGCAATGCTTCACTCTGGACCACAGACCCAGCTTCTCTGAGCATCTGGTCCTCCTGCTCCAGCTTCTCAGGATAACCCCAGGTCTAGCCTGCAGAGATGCCATGGTTCCACAGGGATCAGAGTTGAAAGCAAATCCTGGTACCACCCGAGCCTGTGTGAGATGCTAGGTCTCAATGAACCTTGGCATGCTCAGCTGTCAGTCAGCGCTAGTAACCCATACCATCCCGGGCACTGAGAAGGATTCAAGAAGATAAGTATAGGCGGCTGCACTCACAGTAGCTAGCTGTGTGACCTTTGCCCCCAGCCCCACCTGCATCCAAGCCCCGCATCAAGCTGACCTCCAGAGGCGGCATAAGCAGGATAGAAGAAGGCTAGCCCTTGGCACCACAAGGCCTTAAGGGCAGCCACAGCTTCTGCCTGGCCTCCTGCATCCAAGGTCACCACCACCTGCAGCTTTGGCCAGAGCCGAAGGGCCAAACCTCGGGGTCCCTGCTCCAGCGCTTCCTGTAGTTCAGCAGCTCGGCTGGGGAGAGGAGTTCCTAGCTTCCCGGATGCTATAGCCTCAGCCAGTTCTTTGCCATCTGCCTCCAGGCCCACAAAGACATCCAGGAGCTCCACTGCAGTCCTTGCCTCCAGTGCCCTCAGCCCTGGGAACATCAGTGCCTCCAGTAGCAGAGTCCGAGGGTCCTTGGCTCCGAGGGGGCTTACCCGGCCCAAGGCATGCCTGAGCCAGGGGACAGAGCCAGGCCATGGGGATGGAGGGGTAACACAGGCAGAACTTCCTGGAGTCAACACTTCTGGGTAGGCCTTGTTTAGGGTGACTAGACCCAGCAGGGTGGCCTGGAGGGATGATATAAGATAGACTGTTATTTAGACTTCAGAATCAGACCCAGCTACTACTGTGAGTCTTCTGCGCACATCCTTCAATAAGAGTTTGCTGCTGTGGGGTGGGGGTGCCTCTGTTTACCTGCAGAGAAGCCTCTCCATGGTACTGGGGTGAGGCAGGGGGCAGGAGCTCCTCTTTGCTTTCTTCCTGCTGGACTTGGCTGGTTTTGGTCAATGGGAGCTGATTCCGGAAGGTGCTCATGTCTGTAACCCCCCAAAATACCAGAAACTCCTCAGGAAGTGAGAAGAATATGGAGACCCTCGAGGAAGGAACCCAGGAAGGGTCTGGAAAGTGGGGTGAGGGCTAGAACAGGACCCAGCAAAGGAAAATCCATCTTAATAGGAGGATCAGGTGTGAGCTGCGGTGGGGCTCTGGGTCAGGCCTCAGAGTATAGGTAGTAAATGAACGGGGCCTTTGGGTTCTAGACTCTGGTGTGTGTGTGTTCTTTCTCTTTGGGTCACTTCCCCCAGGTGTCAGAACCGCACCTGTGATCCCCCGGGGGAGACAGTAAGGACTCTGGGCTCTCTTCAGACACCACGTGAGGGCCTGCTGCTGGCTCTGGCCCACACGCAGTGTGCTCTGTTCCAGCTTTCGCTGCTGGCAGGCAGCCTCCCAGGCCAGGACCCGCCAGGCCACCTGATGTCGGAGGAGGATCAGCCAGGAGGGCCTCTGCTGCCACAGCATAGCCAGTAGGGGCAGCAGGAGCAGCAGCCAAAGCAGCAACATCTCCAAGTAGCTCCTGGGAGAAGAACGGAACAGAGTGGGGCCCGAGGAGATAACCATATTGTCCCCCCACACTCCCCTGCACACAGGAAGCTGAGGAAGAAGCCCGAGGGAGAAAGCCAGGGCCCTGCTGGGTACGCAGTCTGGAAAAGGCAGTACGTCTGTCAGTCCGGTGTCCTACTGACAGTCATCCTCGATTCCTTAGCCCTGTTGCTGGAAGAGCAGCTCGACAGCTCCCCCTCGGCAGGCACAGAGAGGGCTGAGCAAAACGTAGGACATCTTACCCACTCCCAAGTGACTTTACTTTCTCTCGGGATCTTCCCTGGCTTGCCCCCCCCCCCCCCTCGGAGTCCTGGGTATATATGCACCTGTCACAGCCCACTTCTGCCCACTTTCAGTACCCCAGGTCCCTCAGGATCCCTTAGTGTCTCTGATTTCAGTACCCAGCACGCCAGAAAGTTGAAAGTTGGAGAGATAACTTTAAAGGGCAGGGTTGGGACAGGAAATCCGGCCTGACTGGGCGGAGCTGAGGGGGGTGCTCTTAAAGGAACAGGTTACCTAAAGGCTGACAAGTTGGACGCCGGCTCAGGTAGGCAGATGAGGGAATCAGGGTCAGGGTAGCACGACCAGCCAGAAAGATAAAGGAAGGTGTGTGGTAAGGGTGTTTGCACTCCATCCTGGAGCAGGCTCAGACTTGAGACAACTGAAAACCACAGCTGTGGAGGTGCGGGTGTGCGCACCTGTCACCCCAGGCCTCGGGGTTGTGGCAGCAAGAGGATCTCGGAGTTAAAGGTTGTCCTCAGCTGTGTAACAAGTTCAAGGCCAGCTGGGGCCACCTGGAGGTCTTGTCTTTCAAAGAAAGAAAGAAAGAAAAATTCTACAGGGTGCAGCGGGCACACAGCATTTGGGAGGCGGAGAAGAAGAAAGGTTCAAGCAGGTTGTCAACTCCTCTGGGCTACATAGCCAGATCCTGCCGTAAAGAATAAGCAATAGCCAGACGTTGTGAGCCATACTTTTAATTCCAGCACTCAGGAGGCAGAGGCAGGTGGATCTTTGTGAGTTTGAGACCAGCCTGCTCTATAGAGAGTATTCCAGGACAGCCAAGGCTACACAGAGAAACCCTGTCTCAAAAAATTGAAAAACAGCCGGACAGTGGTGATGCACACCTTTAATCCCTGCACTCTGGAGGCGAAGGCAGAGGGATCTCTGTGAGTTCAAGGCCAGCCTGGTCCACAAGAGCTAGTTCCAGGACAGACCCCAAAGCTACAGATAAATCCCCCGTCTCAAAAAAACAAAACAAAACAAAAATCGAAAAACAAAACAACAAAAAAAATGTAAAGAAAGAAAACGACTTTTTTCTTTGCAATTGTTAAACCCATATCACGGGCAGTCTGCTAAGAATTCTCACAGACAGACCTCGCCCTTTTACACAGACAAGTAGGCACAGGCTATTGCCCAATGGCCAGTCCTTATGATGACGTCATAGCACGGTTTGTCATAGAGAGTGCAGTCAATTTACCTGAGACTGAGTTTACTCACTGACTTTATCTCCAGGAAAACACACTTGAAATATTTAAATAGTTTATCTTAATTTTAATTCCCTGTGCACTGGTGTTTTGCCTGCATGTGTGTCTGTGTGAGGGTGGCAGATCCCCTGGAACTGGATTACACACAGTTGTGAGCTGCCATGTGGGGACTGGGAATTGAAACCTGGTCCTTTGGTACTGTGTACAGTTTTTTTTTTTTATTTTTATTTTCTTAACTGTATCTATGTTGAGAGATGATAAGGGCTTTCTCAGGATGAGCTTAAGATGTATTACAATCTAATTTAGTTTTTTTTTTTTTGAGACAGGTTTCTCTGTGGTTTTGGAGCTTGTCCTGGAACTAGCTCTTGTAGACCAGGCTGGTCTCGAACTCACAGAGATCCGCCTGCCTCTGCCTCCCGAGTGCTGGGATTAAAGGCGTGCGCCACCACCGCCCGGCTTTCTAATTTAGTTTTGATTTTACTATTACTTTAAAGAAAATTAAAAGTTTATTGTTAGGATACCCAAAGCGTTGTAAAAAGTCTGAAAATGGGGATCGGTTTCCAGGCACGTTTCCCACAAGGTGACCTGATGGCCTAGGGTGATATAGAGCACAGAAATGCGGCTGACCAGAGCAGTTACCCCTCTGCACAGAACTAGCAGGGCCTGAGGGGCAGTGGCTCAGAGGGGCAAAAAGGGCCAGGACTCTAGGGGCCAGCTAGGGACAGAGCGAACCCTGGTCCTTTGGAAGAGCAGCCAGCACTCTTAATCACTAAGCCATCCTTCCAGTCCTGAAATACTTATTTTTATTATGTGTTTCTGTATGTCACCATGTGTACAGGTGCTTGTGAAATCCAAGAAGAAGGCTTTAGATCTGCTGGAGCTGAAGTCACCCAACAGGGGTGACAGGTTCAGGTCTTCTGGAACGGTAGAAGTTAAGTTCTCTTGACTATTGGGCCAGCTCTTCACCCCCTCCCCAACACCTTCTTTCAAAACAGAGTCTCATGTAGCCCAGGCTGACTTTGAACTTGATAGGTAGCTAAGAATGACTTTGAACTCTTGATCCTCCTGCCACTACCTCCAGAGTCCTGGGAGAGAGAGAAAGAGGATTTAGAGTTGCGTATAGGCTGTGGTCCAGCTTGTCCAGGAATGGCTATCTATCAACAGAAGGCCCAAGAAGCCAGTAGCTGTTCAGTCCATGAGGCTGGATGTCTCTGCTGGTCTTCAGTATACACTGGAATCCCACAGAAAAGGCTCTAGTACCAGTGAGGGAGTAGGCTTGCCAGCATCATGCTTTCCCACCTGGAGCATCATGATTGCTGCTTCCTTCTTGATCTTAGTGAAGACATGAAGTTTTTCACCAGGGTGATGGGAACTGTCAGGGTTTTGCATCTCTCTCTCTCTCTCTCTCTCTCTCTCTGGTTTCTCAGTGTAGCCTTGACCTGGAACTGTCGTCTAACTCAAAGATTCACCTGCCTCTCCTTCACTCACACACTCACAAATGCTGTGATTAAAGGTGTGTTCCAGCATTTCCTCCTCCTCTTCCTCCTCCTCCTCCTCCTCCTCCTCCTCCTCCTCCTCCTCCTCCTCCTTCTCCTCTGTTTTTCAAGACAGGGCTTCTCTGTAGCTTTTGGAGCCTATCCTGGAACTAGCTCTTGTAGACCAGGCTGGTCTCAAACTCACAGAGATCCGCCTGCCTCTGCCTCCTGAGTGCTGGGATTAAAGGCATGTGCCACCATCGCCTGGCTCCTTTTTTTAAAAAAAAATATTTATTATGTATACAGTGTTCTGTCTGCATGTATACCTGCAAGTTAGAAGAAGGCACCAGATCTCATTACAGATGGTTGTGAGCCACCGTGTGATTGCTGGGAATTGAACTCAGGACCTCTGGAATAGCAGCCAGTACAACTGAGCCATCTCTTCAGTCCCTTGTCTCTCCTTTTTTCTTTTTTAAGGGGAAGTATTCGAGACAGTGTCTTGCTACACAGCTCATATTAACCTTGAACTCACAATCCTTTTGTTTGTTTGTTTTTTGTTGTTGATTTTTTTTTTTTTCGAGACAGGGTTTCTCCGTAGCTTTTGGTTCCTGTCCTGGAACTAGCTCTTGTAGACCAGGCTGGCCTCGAACTCACAGAGATCCGCCTGCCTCTGCCTCCCGAGTTCTGGGATTAAAGGCATGCGCCACCATCGCCCGGCTTCACAATCCTTTTGTCTCAGTCTCCTGAAAGCTAGGATTACAGGCATGCGCCGTCATTGTCAACTCTTCCTACCTTCGTTTGTCTGTTTGCTCCTTCCTTTCCTCTTTTCTTCCTTTCTTCCTGTCTCCCTTTGGGATTATAGGTGTGTACCACCAAAATGGTCCAAGTGTGTGTATGTGTGTGTACATGAGTATGTGAGTCACATGTGTGTAGTGGCCAGAGACCAGTGTTGGGCATTCACCCATTAGTCTCCATTTTTTTTAGAAGATAGTCACTGAACCTGGAGCCCACAGATTGGGCTAGACTGTCTGGCCAGGCAGCCCCATAGACCCCGTCTCTACCTTGCCAACCCTGGAAGAATAGCCATGTGCCTCCACACCTGGCTTTTGACATGACATGGGTGCTGGATTCAGACTCTGGTCCTTATGCTTCTGCCGTAAACATGTTGCCAACTGACTCACCTCTCTTTTTTATTTTTAATTCTATTGATACTCAAATAGACTTTCATACGCTAAGCTCATCCCAAATCACTTACAAAGATAACTCTGACTTTGTGGTTGGTGATGCTTGGTTCCTTTAATTCGTTGATGAGTTCCATCTGCTAGCATGTGTTCCGGATGTTTGCGTCCATATTCATGAGTCATGTTGGTCTTGTGATGTCTTAGTCTGGTTTTGGCATTAGGACAATACTGGTTCCATGGCACAATCTAGAAAGTGTCCATGCTTACACTTCTAAAACGTTTGTGGGGGATGGAGGGATGACTCAGCAGTTAAGAGCACTTGCTGCTCTTGCAGAGGACCCAGGTTCAGTTTCTTTTTGGTTCCAGGGAATCCAAGGCCGCCTCCTGGTTGCTACAGGCATGAAGCACACAGAGTGTGCACTTAAACACATGCAGGCAAAACACCCGCACACATAAAATTAAATACATATTTAGAAAACTTAGCATTTTCTTAGGGTGAGTGTACGTGTGACCTTGTGCTGGGCAGGCTGGTTCCCTGGCTCTGAGATGGAGAAACTGAAGAAGAGCAAAAGAGCCCCAAACTAGAAACATCATATCCTTGAGAATAGCTACAGGGAGAAGCCATTCCCAATAGTCATTCCATGGTAAAAAATATAAAAAATAAAACAAAAAAACCCCACAGACTACATTTTAAAGCAGAAGTTCACTGACGGAGAATACAGTCAATCAGGAACTCCATTTGACAGCCTCAGCCTCCCTGCTCCATCTCTGCAGGATGGTTTTAAGCCTCCAGTTCGAGGATATTCCCTCTTTGTGCTCTCTCAATCAAGTTACTCGCGTCATCTCTCCTAGATGCTAAAAACTCCTGATTCGATGTTTGCTATGTATCTGTTACTTGTTATTAATTCATTTACTTTTGCTTGCTATAACTTAAGCCTGCTTGAACCCCCAAGTACGGCTGTTGTAGGTGGATAGTACAGAACACAGGGTCTCTGTCCCAGGATGGACACACGAGGTAAGCACACGAGGCAAGCACTCAGTCAACTGAACTACATCCTCAGCACAGTGTTTTCAAAATGTACCCAGATCTGCCCTCTGAGCCTTTCTGACCATCTGTTCCCTTTCTTCCCTGCCATGTTCCCCATCACCCCATGAGAAGCATCTGTCTCAGACAAAAAGATACATACTTCTTGTGCTGGGGATTGAACCAGGAGCCTTTAGCGCAAGAGGCAAGGGTTCTACCACTGAATTCCCAGCCCTTTGAGGAGCATAGAACTCTATTATCATTTCCCAAGCTTCAATCTTGGAATGAGTCTAGGTTCCAATCATCGTCCGATGTTGGTTATTAAGTTTATGACTACGCTTCAGACCCACGGCTGTGGGTCCCCAGATGACACCACCTTCTCTTGCTTGAACTACTGAAATGGTCTCCCCGCTTCCCCTCACCACTTGTTCTGCCTCCCTTCAAGCTACATACGCTGGAGCCGCAGTCGGATCTTTCTTTCTTTTTTCAAAAAGCATTTGTTTTTTGTTTTGTGTATGAACGTTTGCCTACATGGATGGACATGCACCATGTGTGTGCCTGGTGCCCATGGAGGCCAGAAGAAGGTATTGACTCTCCTGAAACAGGGGTCATAGATGCTTGTAAGGTGCCATGTGGGTGCCCGGGGGCTGAATCCAGATCTTCTGCGAGAGAGTAAGTACTCTTTTCTTTTCTTTTTTCTTCTCGTTTTTGGCTTTTTGAGATAGGGTTTCTCTGTGTAGCCTTGGCTGTCCTGAAACTCGCTCTGTAGACCATACTGGCTTCAGACTCAGAGATCCGCCCGTCTCTGCCTTCCAAGTGCTGGAATTAAAGGCGCACACCACATTCTTTTGAGATAAGGTCACGCGCTGCCTGGTTGGCCTTGTTAGTCAAGAGTGGCCTTGAACTTCTGCTCTTCCTGCCTCCACCTCCCGAGTGCTGGAATTGTGGGTAGGTACCACCATGCCTAGCTTATAGCAGGGTGTGCTGGCTAGTTTTATGCCAATTTGACACAAACTGGAGTCACTGGAGAGGAGAGAGTCTCAATTGAGACAATGCCTCAGTACGATCAGGCTATAGGCAGGCTTGTAGTGTATTTTCTTAATTTTCAATTGATATTGGAGGGCCCAGTCCATTGTGGTTGGGACCATTCCTTGGCTGATGGTTCTGGGTTCTATAAGAATGTAGGCTGGCCAAGCCATTGCCAGCAGGCCAGTAAGCAGGGCTCCGCTATAGCTGCTGGCTCCAGGTTCCTGACCTGTTTGAGTTCCTGCCCTGACTTTCTTTGATAATGAACAGTGCTGTGGAGGTCTAAGTTAAATAAACCCGTTCCTCCCCAATTTACTTTTTGTTCATGTTGTTTCCAATAGTAACCCTGACTAAGACCCCTGACTAAAATAGGCTTGCTTTCTTTCTTTTTTCTTTTTCTTTTTTCTTTTCTTTTTTTTTTTTTTGAGACAGGTTTTCTCTGTAGCTTTGGAGCCTGTCCTGGAACTAGCTCTTGTAGACAAGGCTAGCCTTGAACTCACAGAAATCCACCTGCCTCTGCCTCCCAAGCGCTGGGATTAAAGGTGTGCGCCACCACCGCCTAGCTCTTTTTTCTTTTTTTTTAAATTTTATTTATTTTTTTTATGTATACAACATTCTGCCTCCATGTAGGCCCGCATGCCAGAAGAGGGCGCCAGATCTCATTACAGATGGTTGTGAGCCACCATATGGTTGCTGGTAATTGAACTTGGGACCTCTGGAAGAGCAGCCGGAGATCTTAACCTCTGAGCCATCTCTCCAGGCCAAGACAGGGTTTCTTAAAATGGAAATCTGGTCATTCCAACTTGCTGAGATTTCATCCCCAAGTATCTTATTCAGGCAAGGGTCAAACTCAGCCAGGCCTCTGACGTCCCCCCCCTTGTAGCCTCACCCCCCATCTAAGAGACTTCTCACAGCATGGCCCCTGGCCCAAGATCTCCGGAGAACTTGTGAGGAGCAGGCAGAAGTTTCGGCCTAAACTGCACCAAACAGGAAATTCTATCACTCACTGAAGTTTCAAAGTCCACACAGGAGGCCTTGGTTCCCGCTCTCTCGTGCTTTCCCCAAGTCTACACTTGCTGCTCCCCCAGGCTGAATGCCTCTTCCTTCCTAAACTCCTGTCTGCCCTGAGTTGGCCCCGACACTGGGCTGGTGATGCAGGATCACAACTCTGGAGACTGAGAAAGGCAGAGAGTGAGCTCCATGACAGCTTGAGACCTTGTCTCAAAAGAAAAAGAGGGCTGGGCACGAGGGGTACAGCTAAGTGGTAGAGAGCTTCCTTAGCATGCTCAAGGCCCGACGCCACAAAAAAAGGGGGGAGGGAAGGCCAATAGGGCTTTCCATGGCTCTTCCTTCATATTCTTTTGTATTTCATAATGACCTGGGGTGGCAGGAACCAGCATCCTGCCACCACAGTTCTCCGGCCAGGCTCAGGGGAGCAATCAGAACATGTTCAATTAGGGCTGGTTGCCAATCAGGAAGAGTTTGCGGAGGGTCTGAGATGGATATCGGCCCAGTGTCCCATACATTTCCCAGCAGCAAGATGAGCAACTCCTCCATCTGCCATCAAAGCAGGCTCCCCCACTAGCTCCCCTTCTTAGGGTCACGCTGAGGATCAAAAGCCTTTTCCTGTTAAAGCCGCCCTCCCTTGTCACGTGATGGAAAGCAAACAGGACTCAATATTGCCCTTCAGAAGACGCCTTTATTGTAACATAAAATACACAATTTTGTGGCTGCCCCAATTTATACACAATACTTTTTGGTGGCTATATACTAATCTGCCTGGACACTAAAATATGTATCTGAAATACAATGTTAAAAAGAAAATTATAAAAGAGCATTTTTGTTGTAAGGGACAGCCACTTTAAATCTCCTTCCTCCCCTACAAAGCCCCACACACGCCACACCCCAAGCTGAGACCTTTCGGGACTCACCTGTGTGTCTGTGGGCAGGCAAGAGGTGGGCGGAGACCGGTCCTTGCCTGGTCTCTGTATGCAGGAGTGGGGCAAAGGGAGAGCCCAGCATGCAGACAGGGAACACAGCTTCCAGTTAAAAGCCTCTCCCATCTCCAGGCACAGCCCCAGGAAAAGCCAGGGGAGCGAAGCAACCGTGTGGAAGTCTTACTTTTTGGCACCTTCTTCTCCAACCCAACTTGAGAGTAAGCGTGGAACCTTTCAGGGGTTCCAGGCTGCTCTGCTATCCCCACGCCCTGGGGCCATGTCCACTATAAGTCTAGAAGTGTGTCAAGTCCACACCCATGTGAGGGTTACTGGGACAAACAGGCCAGGTGACAGGCGGAGGAGAGTCCCTAGGCCTGGTGTCCTCCAAGCAGCTCCAGCTTTCTCCTGAGGGGGCAGGGAGGGGCCTCACACCTCCTCCATCCCCAGCGAGCACCTGAGGCAAGAGGCTACCACCAGGCATAGAAAAATCAGTGTAAAAACCAAGCCAAGGCAAGCAGCAGCTTTTAAAAAGTCTTCTTCCAATAAATAATGCACGACACAGGAGTATCTTCCTTAGCAGTAAAACACTGATAAATTCAGAAGTTATTTTTTGTAAAAAAAATATGTTTATTTACTTGCATGTATAAAAATAAGGTTTTGGGGTCCTCCTCTCCTTGGTGTGGCTTTGCCCTTGTTTGGAGAGGAGGCCAAGGAGGGCTTTGCAGGCCTAGGTGGTAACTGTCTCTGCTTGCCTCTCTACCTGCCTGCCCACTGCAGTCCCTTCCTTCCTTCTGGGGACACCACAGAGGAGAGTGGAAGAAAACCACCGCGGAGGCTTTGGTTCTGTTTCTACAGCTTACCAGACTTCCTAGCACACCTGCTGACTGCGTTTCCCTAACTCCCAACAGCACCCAGCACCCTGGAGGGGCGGCTGCTTGCTTGGCAGGCTGCCCCAGGTGCAGGTCACAGTTCCTACCATGAGACACTGAAGGGAAAAGAGGTGACCTGGGTACAGGGGACCCAGGACTCGATACCGGAAGAGAGAAATTTGATGTCAAATTAGGGTGCAAATGGGAAAAACATAAAAAGACCCGGTTTAGAGACAAAAACACCATTGGACATTTGCGGAAAGCCATTATCAACAAGCTTCTAGAAAAGCCTTGGGTAATGCAGGCGCGGCCTTGCCACAACACAGTGGGGGAGGGTAGCACTGAGGGGCTACGCCCAGTGTCTGGAGCCAGGACTACGCACACCACCCCACGCGGGAGAGCAGGCACCTGTAAGCTCCGAGCTGGGTGGCCCTCCTTCCTTTCCACTCTTGTTAAACATATCCACATGAGTACACACAGAAGCTGAGCGGTGACTCTAGAAACAGAGATCGAGGAAGCAGAGGACAAGGAGCCAATGTTAAGATGGGTTAAGTGGTGGAAACAGCCACCACCCATCCAGAAATTGTGCCACCCTTGCCCCAACACTCTTTATACAGCTTCCCGTTCCATCGTCTGTGCAAAGGGGACGGGGACGTGTGAGGCACTGGCTTTCTTCCTCAAGAACAGTCATCTACATTTCAGAAGACAGGTGCAGACGATGATAGCTTGCTTGGACTATGGACTGCCTGGCAGAGGGACGAAGGCTCCCCAGAGAGGAGGTGCTTTTTCCTCTCTCTGTCCTTCTCTTACTTGAACAGTCACGTGTCAAAGTTCAGCCACCCTTAAGACACATGGCCAGGTTCCAGGGTTCAGGAACCGGCTGCCTTTTGCACAAGGTAAAAACAAGCCTGGCTCCTGCCCTGGTAACTGCGGCTTAGACTGGACAGCAAGGGATGGGAAAAACACAACGTGCAAACTCACACACTCACACTCACGTACGCTCCCTTCACTGGTGCCACTATGCACAGAAATACTAAAGTCACAACTAGTATTAACACTTCACATTATGAGTATTGTTTCCAAAGAGAAGCGATTCATGGAATTAAAACATCCACGAGAAGTTCCTCCAAGAGGACGATGAAGCTGCAGGAGGCGAGGTCTGGTCATGACTGTGCGTGAGGGATCCACTGACTGTCCATGGGCCGGCCCAAGAGTTCCTCCACGCGCCGCGCCACGTCCATCGTGTCTTCTAGATCAAAGTCCCCATCGGTGTCGAGGACAGGGTCGGGGCTTCAGAGGGAAAGACAGATGAAGTGGAGGACCAAAGGTTATCAGAGGTCACCTGAAACCCCATAAGCCATCAGGGGAGAGATCTGGGTTGTCCCTTCCTCCTAGGCCCTCACTGGAGAGACCACCCCCCCATACAGTCAGAGGCCTCTGATGGCTAGGTCTGCAGAGACCCAGTTCTCAGTACCGATCCTAGCTGCCCACATCCGAACTCCACCCCATCCTTAAACAGAGTGGTAAATCTCTATCTTCAGAGAAGATAAGCCGAGGCATTGCTCATGGCCACTGATGCTATCGGATGGAATCTCCCCCTCCCACAGACCATGGTCTGGGCCTAGGCTGGGTCAGATCCAGAGAATCTTCAAATTCCCTTGACGCCCCCCCCCCCATTTCCAGTCTTAGGAAGTCCAGCCTGAGTCCAATTCCCCAGTACCTCCCCATATGCCCCCAAGAGTGTGACCTACTTCTGTGAGTACATATTGTAGTGAGCTTGGGGGCACACTACTGGGGAGGGAGCCTGGTCCATGTAGGTAGCGCCACTCCCCGCATCTGTAGATGCATTAGCAAACCTGTAGAAGGAAGCAGAACACAGTCTCAGCCACGAGGACTAGAGGAGGGGATTGAGGACATCTTCGCGTCTTTTTCAGGACATAGGAGGTTGGACCCCAGGGGGCTGGACACGGTGCAATAGAACTCGGTTCCTTCTCAAAGGTTGAACTGGGTTTACCAGAGGGATTAGGGATGCTGGCTGGACTCAGCAGCAGAGAGTGGTGGGTGCTGGGGGAAGTGGTACCAGGAGAACAGAGCTGGGCCCTGGACAACTTACTCAGGGACCACTTGCTTGATCTGCGGCTTCACGTATCCATCAGCTGCTTTTGCTGCCGGGGAGAAGAGCAATGTAAACCGGAGTCCTTGGGGACACCTCCCTCAGGAACCCATCTTCTCTTGGATTAGGACAAAGCCACCTAATCTTAACTCAGGACATGACATGGCATGTAACATTTCTGCCTGCTGGACAAATCAGTCGCCTTCCAGGTGGGTGGATGTGATCCAGAAAGCCCACACAGAGAAGACAGACACTTCCATGAGCATCTAGTCAACTGCTAGTGCTAAATATTTGTGAAAATAAGGTTTTTCTTTTCCTTTTTTTTTCTCCATTTGTGACAGGATCTCACAAGGCAAGGCTGGTGGGGAACTCCCCACGTAGTTGAGGCCGGCTTCAAACTCAGAGATCTGCCTGTCTCTACCTTAGGAGTTTGTGACTATATCTGACTCTTTTTCTGAACCTAGGGCATCACTCGTACTAGGCAAAAGCTCTACCACTAAGCTGTGTACCCAGCCCTCGTTTCACTTTTGGTTTTGAAACAGTGTCTCACTAAATTGAACAGGATGGCTTTGAACTCACTCTCTACCCCAAGCAGGTGCTATACTTTGGGTCCTCCTGCCTCAGCCTCCCAACAGAGATTATATGCCTGGGCCTACAGGCCTGATCAAAAAAGATAAGCTTTAGAAATTCATAGTCAGGGGCTGGAGAGATGGCTCAGTGGTAAAGAGCACCGAGAGGACCCAGGTTCAATTCCCAATACCCACATGACAGCTAACAACGGTCTGTAACTCCAAGTTCTGACACTCCCACACAGACTACATACAGACAAAACGCCAATGCACATAAATAAAAATAAATAAATAAATAAATCATAGTTGGAACTGGTAAGATAGCTCTGTGGGTAAAGGCTCTTGTCACCAAGCTCGATAACACAAGTTCCATCCCCAGGACCCACACTGCAGAAGGAGAATTGTCCTGACTTCCACATTTGCACCATGGCATAGGTGTGCATCACACACACACACACACACACACACACACACACACACACACACATACACACATGCACACACACATATACACACATACACATACACACATACATACGCACACACACACATACACACACACACATACACACACACACACACACACACAGAGGCAAAAGGCAGATAGATTGGAAATCACCTGAGGAAATGAAACTTAAATAACAGAAAATACTTTCTATATAAATATATGAATAGAGGATTACAAATTTTCTTGTGTGTGTGTATATATATATACACATGTTCATGTGTGTGCATATGAATGTGCATACATGTGAGAATGGGTGTGTGTGCCTGAGCATGCTGGGGACAGAGGACACCTTGGGCATCTCTTCTTAGGCACCACTCACTCACCTTTTTTTCTTTTAATTTTTGAGACAGGGTGTCTCTTTGGCCTGGAGCCCAGTGAGTAGGTTAGGCTGGCTGGCCAACAAGCCTCAGGGATCCACCTGTCTCTGCCTCCTCCATGCCAGGATCACAAATGTGTGTCGCTGCTTGGCGTCTTTTTTTTTTTTTTTAAAGCTTGGGTTCCAGGTATCAAACTCACAGCATGTATCTATTGACTGAATAATCTCCTCAGCCTCAGGTAAGCCTATTTTCTCTGTAAAACTGTAGCCTCAAGAGGAAACTACGGAAGGAACACAAACTTTACAAATGGTGACTGAAGAATAGGTTCAGGAGCTAAGGTAAGCTGAAATCTTGGCTTGGCCACACCCCAGCCATGTGACCTTTGGCGAATTATTTTATTTCTCTGTGCTTCAGTTTCCTTTTATGTACAACAGGAGTAACAGTCACACCTCATAGAACTGATTCAAGGATTTAAATGAGATACTGCGGTGGTTTGAATAGAATGCTCTCCCCATATATATTAGAATGTGAAAGATTAGGAGGTGTGGTGGTTTTAATAAAAATGGCCCCATAGGCTCATAGGGAGCAGACTATTAGGAGGTGTGTCCTTGTTGAGTAGGTGTGTCCCTGTAGGAGGAAGTGTCTCTGGTGGAGGGCTTTGAGGTCTCACAGGTTCAAGTGAGGTCCAGTGTGGCAGTCTCTTCCTGCTGCCTGAGGATCCAGATGTAGAACTCTCAGCTCCTTCTCCAGCACCTTGTCTGCCTGTGGGCTGCCATGTCTCACCATCATCTGAACTGTGAGCCACCCAATTAAATACTTTCCTGTATATGAGTTGCCGTGGTGGTCACAGTGTCTCTTCACAGCAATAGAAACCCTTAGACAGGAGGCGTGGGCTTTGAGGTTTCAAAATTCCATGCCAGACCCAGTCTCTCTCTGCCTGTAGATCAGGATATAGCTCCCAGCTACTGCTCTAGGTCCACTCATGCCGCTACGTTCCTTGCCATGATGGCAATGGACTAAGCCTCTGACATTGTAAGCAAGCCCCTAGTTAAACGCTTTCGTTTGTAAGAGTTGCCTTGGGCTCGAGAGATGGCTCAGAGGTTAAGAGCATTGCCTGCTCTTCCAAAGGTCCTGAGTTCAATTCCCAGCAACCACATGGTGGCTCACAACCAACCATCTGTAATGGGGTCTGGTGCCCTCTTCTGGCCTTCGAGCATACACACAGACAGAATATTGTATACATAATAAATAAATATTAAAAAAAAAAAGAGTTGCCTTGGTCATAGTGTCTCTTCACAGCAGTAGAGTAGTGACTAAGACAGATACTATAGGAAATATGTTTAGGAAAATCCTGGCACAAAGAGGCATTCAGCAAATGCTAGCTGCTGCTACTATGTATTATTCTGAAATTATCATCATATGTAAAGGTTACTTAGAATCAGAGAAATACATGGGAGACTTATAAGGTAGTTTCTATTTGTCTGATTTTTGTTTTTTGAGACAGGGTTTCTTTGTGTAACTCTGGCTGTCCTGAACTCTTCTTGTAGATCAGACTGGACTCAAACTCATGGAGAGCCGCAGATCCGCCTGCCTCTGCCTCCCAAGTGCTGGGATTAAAGGCGTGCGCCACCACTGCCCATCTATAAGGTATAATTTTTATACCAGAATGGCAGATATGAAATGGATGGCTAATCTGTGGTTGGCAAGAGGACAAGGAAGCAGATGTCTGACAGATATCTGTGAGGAAAGGGAAATTGGCCTTTTGAAGGCAGTTTTGGAAAGGTGAGTCTAAAAGCTTAAATACATATGCCCTTTTATCTAATTCTGCTTAGGAATTTATCCTAAGGAAATAACTGAGCAAGATACTTGTGCTAGGTTATTTCAATATCAGTCATAAGTGAAAATGAAATAAATAAGAATTTTAATTAGCTACCCTTGAATACAGTACAGAGTCTATGGAATGGAATCCTGTGCAATCGTGAAGATGACACGGCATGAATGAATTACTGACCTGTAACTCTTCACCCTCCCACCCCCTTCCCTCCTAGAGACAGGGTTTCACTGTGTAGCCCTGGCTGTCCTGGAACTCATTCTGTAGACCAGGTGGCCTCAAACTCACAGAGATCTGCCTGGCTCTGCCTCCTGTATGCTGGGATTGAAGGGGTGCACCACCACCACCACCCAGCTCTGACCTGTAACTCCATGCATGCGTGTGTGTGTGTGTGTGTGTGTGTGTGTGTGTGTGCGTGTGTGCGTGTGTGCATGTGTATGAAATCAAGGCACAAAGGATCATGCACGGCTTGACCTTTCACCCTGGCCTCAGCTCCCACCACCAGCTTCCTGCCTGGCTGGAAACAGCCTCCTTGGCTCTGGGGAGCTTTTCAGCCACCTCAGCTGTACTTGCTCTTCCCGCCTAAGATGTTGCTCTCTGTCTTTGCAAAGCCAGCTTCCTTACTTTGTTCAGGTCTGTTCACATGTCACTTCCTCACAAGCCTCCCCTGGCCACGCTAGAGAAATGATGCCCCGCTCCCTGACACTTCTCCATCCCTTCGCTTTTGCTCTATTGCCCTTCAGGGTATCCACTGCTAAGTAAACACACAGCATTGTTGGCTCACTTGCTGTTTTCTTTCGCTGACCAGGCTGCAGCCTCCACATAAGAAGCTCCCACGTTCCCAGGGGAGAACAGAACACACACCTACAGAATGTTGAAGGATGCTGCCGAGCTGTCAACAGGGGCTAACTTCCAGATGTGTGTGATGCCTTTCTTGCTGACAAATTTGTGTTGTTTCCTACAATTTTTACAATAACATGGAATATTTTGGCCAGGAATGGTATTGTATAACTTTAATCTCTGGCATCCAGGAGGCAGAGGCATTGTCACTGACAAACACTGCATAGGGTTCATATCTGCCCTGGGTATTTCTTGAACACCAGTGGGGTGCTGTTTGGGTCTCATTCAGGAAAGAGATCTGCCCATCCATGTACACATATATACACATGTATGTACACACACATACTAGCAAAAACTCAAAACCAAAACTAAAGTCGGTCGAAAGCCACTGCAGATGGACACTCACCGGTGGCAGGCTCGCATGGGACTGGTGTATAGTACTTAGAATATACTTCATCCTTTGGCCGGTCAGGAAACACATATATGAGGTAATTCAAGTCCCCCAAGCGGTCAGCCAAGGACCGGATGGAGAAGTCTCTAGTGGTAAAAGGCATCAGATTCCAAAACATTCTTTCCTCTAAATCAATAAACAGAACAATCACATTCTAACCATGATTTCTGAATGTGAGATTTTAAAATCCACAGACTTAAAATTCAAGCCCCTTACTAAAATCACACCAACAGAAATATTCATGCCCAAACAGCCACAGGTATAGAAGGGGATCTCTTGAAAGTCTTGGTACATAAGCAGATGCATATGTCACTTCCTCAGAAATCCAGAGAGCCCAGAGGGCTCAAGATCAAGTAGAGTCCTCCCCGTCTAAGAGAAATAGCTTTGGGGCTGGAGAGACAGCTTAGCAGTTAATAGAGCTTGTTGTTCTTGCAGAGGACTGGGGTTTGACTCCCAGCACCCACATGATGGCTTACAATCATCCATAACTCCACTTCCAGGGGATCCTAAGGCCTTATTTTAGGCCTCTGGGAACTACACACGAGGTGGACAGGCAAACATGCAGGCAAAACACCCACATACAAAATAAAAAAAATAGAGAAAAGTAGCTCCTAGGGACTCCAGTCTTCTTCTCTAGGCGGCACAGCTGCAGCCAAGAGAGCCTAGGAGCTGGTCAAGCTGGGAGACTCTTCAAGCCACAAAACACAAGCTACTGTGCTTTGCTGTGAGGGTCGGACTGAAGAAGGGACATTCCTGGGTGGCAATGTTCTGTGGCAACACCTTCATTAATGAGGGAATCATGGAGCTATTGTATTATTACTGTTCAGATGACTGGAAGGAACTCCAGGCTGAGTAACCATGAGGCAGACATCTCAAAAGGGAAGTGGCCGCGACTCTGCCCATTCTAAGCCGCGCTTCAGCATTTCCCATAATAAGATTGCTCACAGGCCGCCTTCCGAGCAGCTGTGTCATGGTTGTTAGCGATTCCTGTAATGAGGACTGGCCCCAGAAAACTATGCTCTCGATAGGATGGATTACAATCATTCTTTGACAAAAGCAGCTAACTTGGGACATAAAGCCAAAGTGTGTCGCCAAAAGGGAGAGGCACTCACGAGAGTCAAACTTCCAGGCAATGGTGATGCCTCCGATTTCAGAGTCGCTGAATCTCAGCAGGAAGGTCCCATCCGGCTTGTTGATGAGCAGGTCGTGGGCCTGCTGCTTGTTCACGAAACCCAAGATGGCCCTGGATCAAAGAGTCAGAGGTAACAATGCCAGAGAGAAAACTTGTAGTCTAGTACTGACTAACAGATGATTGCAGCCCAAGCTTCTTGGGGCACTGAGGCAGGAGGATTGCTTGAGCTCAAGACCAACCTTGACAACATATAATAAAAATAAATACGCAAAATAAGCAATAAATGGGGACGCTCACCCGTCATTCCAGTGAGGCTTGAGATGTTTTTTTAACACTTCCATCACACCGTCAAACCACTGCCAGAAAGTATAATTCCGTCCTGGCAAATTCTCCTGGTTGGAGACAAAACAGTGAACAGGAAGAAAACCAGAGTGAGCCCTGGAAGATCAGTTGCATGGACGACAGAGGCACTTTACAGTTTGCTGTAAAGATACTGGCCCTGTATTCTGTAGAAAGATCCTCCACACACAGCCTGCTACAGATTGGCTTGTTCTGAATTAACGGTAAATCTAGACACCATCTAGAACGTATAAAAGACTCAGTGGCCTTGGCGTATGTGAACCCACCCTCTGTTACACAGAGCAAGAGGGCAAGGAGGGGGAACAGGAATCTCGGAAGCATAAGGCTGGACTCTAAGGACCAACTGTCAGAAGGATAGGACTGAGCTCTGAGGACCTAGCTGCCTAGAGGACAAGACTGAATCCTGGGGACCCTGCTGCCAGAAGAAGAAAGCTCAACTTTGACTTGGTTTATTGCCTTTGTTCAGATTCTCTATAAAAATGTGCGTGGAAGAGATGGGGAAGGCAGATGTGGCTCCGACTTCCCAGACTGTCTGATCCTGGCTTGAGCTTACAGACAGGCAGCACAGGCTGCTTACAGACATCTCCACTGTCAGAGGCATGCAAACGTCCAGACCTGCTTGCCTTTCACCAGCTGGTCACCTCTTGGTCTGCCCCAAAGACAGACCACAGAGGAAAGGGAGAAGCAAGGGGTAAAAGTCACAGTACTGGTACCAACCCCCCAGGAACCCTGCTACACCCCCAGCTAGATTTGGTGGACTTGCTTTGGGCTCCTTCTGACGTGTGGCCTGTGACAAACACCACCAGCATCCCCCGGGAGATTCTGAGAAATGCACATTTTCCCAGGTCCACCTCAGACCTGCTATGAATCACAGCCAATACATTAACAAGATGCAGGGTGGGCTTGTAGATCTGACCTGAATTAGATCACACGAAGCCACAGAGATGCTGACCTCTCTCTCTCTCTCTCTCTCTCTCTCTCTCTCTCTCTCTCTCACACACACACACACACACACACACACACACACACTCTCAGTAGTTATCAGCCAAGTACAGTAACCAGGTTCTGTGGGAGGCAGGGGCTTCACCACAATGGCAAAGACAGGCCACTGAGGCCTGCTTCTGATGTGAGTAGCTGTGAGCACAGAACAACTCAAAAGACTCAGGAGCCACAAAGTCTCTGAATTAAGGGCATCTGAAACTCTGGGGTGAGGACATATGGGGGTGGAGGGAGAAATTTAACTGAAAAATCAAAGATCCAGATACAATCACAGATTTGACAGATGCCAGAGGAAACGGATCCTCTGTCCATGTCCCCTTCTAGGGGATTGCGGGTCCCCTGGAAGCCTGAGCTGGCATTCCACATCTGCTGGTACAGAGCTGGGGAAGGAGCTTGGCTAGTGCTTGCTACACCATTTCCTTCATAAAGGAAGGTCTGGCTTATACCATGAAAAGGTGTGACTCTGTGTGAGCCCCACTGCCTCTCAAACTATCCATCTGCACAGAAGCGTCTATGACTCGGGGTAAAGTTTGTGAGAAGGTATGAAGAACAGGGGCCCAGGGCAGGGAAACTCCAGCAGGCCAACATGTGGAAAGATTGGAGTAAGAGCAACTGGCGGCCGGCCGCTCACCCGGTTGAACTGGGACCAGGACACGGACATGTTGTTGTAGTCATCGAGGTGGCCGCTGCTGCTGTTGAACAGTTTCTGAGCCAGGAACACCAGGTTCTCCTTGGTCAGGCCCCGGTTACTCTGCACTTCGGCCTTGAATTTCATGTTGAGCGCTTCACACAGCTGTGGCCACATCACCTTGTCAGGCACGGCAAATGGCACCCTGCCCTGAGAGGGCGAGAAGCCAGCATGAGAGAACAGTGGAATGACTGACTGATTCTCTCAAGCAGCAGAAGAAAGGCAGCAATGGCTGGAAAGACTTAGAAAGATCTGTCCTGCCAAACCTGAGCACAGTCAGACTTTCGTGGGATGTCCAGTTCCAAGAGACACACAAGGTTCTGCTTTGTTGTCCTCATACACAACACAGCTAGAGGCCACCTCGTGTTCGGTGGGCTGGCTTGCGAGCTGCCAGCCCTGCAGTCTGACTCTGGTCCTAATGAGCATCGTCAGAACAAAGCATTGCCAAGTTGTGGCTCATGGTCTAGATTCATGGGAAGTTTAGATATTGAAAACAGTAGTGGTGGCTTATGCCTGTGATCCCAGCACCCAGGAAGGTCAGGAGCTCAAGGTCATTTTCTGCTACACAGAGTTTGAGGTCAGCCTGGGCTACTTGAGACACCATACCAAGAAAAAGAAAAGAAAAGAAAAAGAAGCAGAACAAGACTGGTTTTCTAAGTGAGCACAGAAGGAATGGGCATACACAACATGCATGGCTGCAAGGGTAACTCTTGCCCTTGACACCTGCCAAGAACTCTAGCTCCAAGTGAAGCAACTTGGCATGGAAGAGTGGAAATTTTCCAGTTGGCAACTTTATTGATAAATAGGTTAGCATATGAACTTTTAATAAATTGCTTCTCATTCCAGCCAGTCAACTGGTCAATGGGTTACAAAGGTGCAATTAGGCCGGAGGAATGTGGTCTGGTGCTCACATCTAAAAAGTCAGAAGAGGGGACTCTCTTTCCCTCCCTCCCTCCCTTTCTTTCTTTCCTTCTTGCCTTCCTTTCCTCCTCCTCCTCCTTCTTCTTTCTCTCTCTCTCTCTTTTTGTTTTTTTGAGACAGGGTTTGTCTGTAGCTTTGGTGCCTGTCCTGGAACTAGCTCTTGTAGACCAGGCTGGTCTCAAACTCACAAAGATCCACCTGCCTCTGCCTCCCGGGTGCTGGGATTAAAGGCCACCACTGCCTGGCTCTACTTTCCCTTTCTGAGGGAGTGGGGGTGGAGCACACATGTGGAGGCCAGAGGTCAGCCTCAGGTGACATTCCTCAGGAGATTTCTACTTTCTATTTTTTAATTCATTACTGGGGCTCGAGAGATAGCTCAAGTGATTAAGAACACTGACTGTTCTTACAGAGGACCTGGGTTTGATTCCTAGCACACACATGGCAGCTCACAATCATCTGTAATTCCAGGGGATCTGATGCCCTCTTCTGGCCTCCATATAGGCACAACATGGTGCACGTATGTACACGCAGACAAAACACTCATACATATAAAATATAACAACTCAAGTCTCCAACTTACATGGCAAGCATTTTACTAAGCCATCTCCCAGTTCCCCTTTTAATTTATTTGAGACAGGGTCTCATGCAGCCCAATCTGGTCTTGAACTTGATATTAATTATATAGCTGAGGGTGACCTTCAACTTCGGATCCTTCTGGATTCAGGATTACAGAAGCGAGTTACCACGCCCGGTTAGGGGACTATCAATGCTTTTTTCTTTTATTTTTTTTCCTTTTTTGTCTGTGTGTGCGCATGTATATGTATGTGTATGTAGGTGATCATGGAGGCCAGAAGAGGGTTTCAGAGTCTCTGGAGCTGGAGTTAAAGAGGGTTGTGAGCCGCCTGACATGGGTACTGGAAACTGAACTCTGATACTCTGCAAGAGCAGTAACTGTTCTTAACATGTGAGCTGTCTCTCTAGCCCCCTCAACGTTCTTAGCACAGGAAAATGATATATGTTCAGGAGATGGATATGCTATTTACCCCGATTATTACACGATGTATTTGTAAATCAAAATGTAACCATGTATGCCATAAATATGTACAGTCTTTTTTTTTTTTTTTTGGATTTTCGAGACAGAGTTTCTCCGTAGCTTTTGGTTCCTGTCCTGGAACTAGCTCTTGTAGATCAGGCTGGCCTCGAACTCACAGAGATCCGCCTGCCTCTGCCTCCAGAGTGGTGGGATTAAAGGCGTGCGCCACCACCGCCCGGCAATATGTACAGTCTTAATGTGACAATTAAGCATTAAAAAGAAATCTTTCCTCTTCCTTTCCTTTTCCTGCTTTTTGAAGAGAGGGTCTTGCTATGTATCCCAGGCAGGCCTGGAGTTCATCTGTCCTCCTATCTGGGCCTCCCAGGTGCTGAGAATATAGGGATGCACCACTGCCTGGAAAATTCTTCACTTTCTTCTATGGTTGCTAAATATTTGTCAACAGAGAAGACCAATATTTGCCAAGTCCCACGGATGGGCATCTATCAGCCTCCCGTCCTCAGCTATGACAAACAAGGCCATACTGCTCTTGTTACACAACACACCCATAATATTTGCGCAGAATAAAATCCCAGCAGCATATATGTATTTTTTTGTTTTTGTTTTTTTTGAGACAGGGTTTCTCTGTAGCTTTGGAGCCTATTCTGGAACTTGCTCTATAGATCCAGGCTGGCCTCGAACTCACGGAGATCCACCTATCCCTGCCTCCTGAGTCCTAGGATTAAAGGCGTGTGCCACCATCACCTGGGAGAACATATGTATTTTATTGTATGTAGGTGCTCCTGTGTGTGCATACACATTTACGTGGAGGCCAGAGGTTGGCATACAGTGCCTTCCTATTTCTCTCAGAGTCTGGAGCTCAGATATGATATGGTGAGACTATCTGGCCAGTGAGTTATAGAGAGCCTCCTGTCCCTGCCTGCCCAGAGTTGGGATTACAACCAAGAGCAGCCACACTGGGTTTTTACATAGCCTCTAGGAAACATGAACTTAGTTTTCATGCTTGTGAAACAAGCACTTTCCTGACTGAGCCATTCTTCAAATCTCTGTATTCATTATTTATTATTATTTATTTTGAGACAGGGTCTCATTATGTAAACCGAATTGCCTGGGACTCATTACGTAGACCAGGCTGGCCTCTGCCTTCCAAGCGCTAAACTGAGATTAAAGGTGTACCATCATGTCAAGCGTTAAGCATTTATTTTTAAATAGCTAGTTTTAAGATACCCTAGTCATTAGTTTAACTAGAAATGGAAAAATTCATATTATTTGGGCAAGATACCCTAACACACTGCAGGGCATGTCAAGGTTACAGAGAGCTCTGTGGACAGCAGGGACAGAAATGAAGCAATCTAACCCAGAAGGTTTATGAAGGCACTGTGCAGCGGCCTTTTTCAAGAGGCTAAACTCTGGGTTTGCAGCACACACAGAAAAGAATCTCATAAAAACCCTGCCTTTGCAATAAAGCATGGTTCTCTAAAGACAACAGCTGGAGAGTCAAGAGTCTCGCATTACACACTGGAGAAGAACAAACTTTGATGTGGGGAATAACACCAATCCTTTTTTTAATTTTTTAATTTTTATTTTTCGAGACAGGGTTTCTCTGTAGCTTTGGAGCCTGTCCTGGAAGCTGTCCAGGCTGGTCTCGAACTCACAGAGATACGCCTGCCTCTGCCTCCCAAGTGCTGGGATTAAAGGCGTGTGCCACAACCACCTGGCAACAACAATCCTTTTATCATGCTTCTGTAAATTCACTTCTTCAGGAGAAATGCAATACAGATCTCTGCTCATGGAAATGTTTTGAAAATGTTCATCATGGGCTAGGGATAGCTCAGTTGATAGAGTGTTTGCCTCGCAAGCACGAAGCTCTGGGTTCTATTCCCAGTACTTCATAAAAAAGGGGGGGGTGTGACTGGTGAATGCGGGTGATCCTGGCTCAGGAAGAGACAAGGTCAGGGGTTCTTTGCTTTATAGTGAATTTAACACCAGCCTGGGATACTACATGAGACAGAGTCTCAAGAAAAAAAGAAAGGAGGGGTGAGGGAGAGAGAGAGAAGGGGAGAGGGAGGAAGGCAGTGGGGGAGGGAGGGGGAGACAGAGAGAGCACAAATCCTTGTTAGCATGCTAGTGAAATTCTGTGTTTTGGGGGTGCTTAAATCCACAGCAATCTGTCCCTCAGACAAAGCATGTTGTTCTTCATGAAACCTGGGATGAACATAGAACATGAGACCTGGGAGGAGTGTTGAATGTCATCCTCACTTACCGGCAAATGACTGAGACAAGTTCCCGGCTAAAGTAAACTCTAGAAAGGGCCTAGGGGTCTCCAAACCATCCAGGCTTGCTCTGAGGACTGAAGTATTTGCTAAGCATCTCCTGTGTTATTGAGCTTAGCCTTAAGACGGCGCTGTGGAGCACAATGCAGTCTGGGGTGCAGCTGCAAGTACAAGCTGCATGCAACTGCAGCTCCCTGAGCCTTTCTAGGCCAAATCAGTTTCCCTTGGTCACTCACAGGACAGGGTTGAGCCTGAATTCAAACTCTGACTGGACATCAAGTCCTTCCTCATTCCACACTTCCTGTTCTGTTTCCTGAGGAAAATGCCCCACGCGCCAGACACAGAGGGAGAGAGAGAACCTGAAGACCCTCGGACCAAGGAACCCACTCACAGGCTCTGCAAAGGCGTTGTCCCAGAGGACAGTGGCTGTCGCATTGTTGTCCTGGCTGCCGTGAACAATCACCACCACTGGGAGCGACAAGGTCTGGAAGACAGAGGATTGGGCACATCATTGGTCACTTTTGCCCCATCCTGTTCTGTCTGGTTTCATGATCTGTGCCTTCCTTCAAGTTTCAGTGCTGCACTGAAGCCCTGGAACGGTGCTGGCACAGATGGGGCCCACGTTTCAGAGGCTAAGCTAGTTAATCTAGTCATCTGTCTCTCTAACCCGCCAGCGGACTAACTCTTCCTCCTTGGGAGAAGATCTCACTTTGTACCCTAGGCTAACCTTCAAGTCATATGGGCCAGGTTGGCTTCAACTCACCCGCTATACTGCTGCCGTGCTCAGCTATGATTTCAAACTCTTTTTTTTTTCTTCAGTTTTTCAAGACAGAATTTCTCTGTGTAGCACTGGCTGTCCTGGAACTTGCTCTGTAGACAAGGCTGGCCTGGAACTCACAGAGATCTGTCTGCCTCTGCCACTGTCCAGCTTGATTTTAAACTCTTGATTCTGCCTTAGCCTGGCAAAGGCTAGGATTACAAGTATGTACCACAGTACCTAGCTGGAATTGTAGGTATTTTATAAATGAAGTTTTTAGATATTCTGAATGATGGGACAACTTACTCACAGAGAAAGGGTAAGGAGATATTTCTACACACTTGCAATTCCAGCTCTGGACACTGAGGCAGGACTTTAGGCTCAAGGCAAGCCTAGGCTACCCGGTAAGTTTTAGGCTAGTCTGAGCTACAAAGTAAGACCATATTTCAAACAAACAAACAAACAAAACCCAACCCACTAAATAAGCAAATATAAAACTACAACCACAAAAACTCCAACTCTGATCTTTTCTTAAATTCACACTGAGTGGTTTCCTGTGATCATTTTTCAGGCGTCTTCCTACCTATTAGAGTTTGATATTGTTTGAGCCTAAAGAGAATGAGAACATAATAGCTCTAAGGATAAGGGTCTCTCCATTTCCTACTTATCAACAATAAAAAGGAAGCTACTATGAGGTCATAATTCTTTTGGCATATAAATAGCCTGCAAAGATATGTGGTATATATACTGCACAAACACACATTACACACTACAGATATACTATATACACACATATTGCACATATACACCTCATAAACACTGCATACACATACTGCACACAATCTACACAGTGCATACATAGATACAATCTCACACACTGCACACATGGTACACACACTGTAGACCCACCCTGCAAATATGTGCGCACATTGTGAACATACACCATATGAAAACACAGTGTATTGGACACTCACACACTGTACACATTGTACACTGTACACACACACTGCAATATATTGTGCATATGCTATAAACACTATATACACATGCACAATATACACATGTACATACATTGAATATATACATGGTATATACACATTGCACAATACTGTATACACATTATATAAACATGCACAAGATATATATACACACTGTACACACACTATGTATACTCACATACTATACACATTATATACACACTGCACATACACATCACACACATATGGTCTACATGCTGTACATATATACGCATACTGTGTACACACACTACATACAGTGCATACATACTGCACACACACTCACATACAGGCTGACAGGGAGAGAGGGCTTTACCTTGACTTGAAAGACCAGTTCATTTCCACCGACGCTAAACTGTGAGTCAAACAGGATTGTGAACTTCTCTTCTGTCACCGACTCTGCACCACGGCGATCGGACCTCTTGATTCGTTTTAGGGACTGCAAAGGAGAAGCAGGAGATGAAGAGGCCTAAGACACCGAGGGACAGTCCACTGTGCCTCTCTCAAGTCCTCACCATGTTCCTGAAGTGGGCGCTGAGGGTGCCCGTGGCCTGGTGATACTCCATGACGCAGCAATTGTTCAGGATCTCTCCGCTGTAGTCACTGCAAATCAGATAAAAATAAGCTGCAGATGACATAGGCCCAGAGAGCAAGCTGGAGCTGGGAAAAAAGAGGGCTGCTAGGAGCAGCTGCCAGCAGGAGGAGTGGAGCTCCTGAAACAAGGCACGGAAGTGACTTTCAGCAACAGGTCCCTATCTAATGAAACGACACCATCCATCCATCTATCTAATTATATAGATGATATATATATTAAAACACACATATAAAATTATATATATTTACACACACACGGTACAGAAGAGCAAGAGGGAAAACAGGAATGAGACATTAAGGAGAATTTTTATCTTCCATCTCAAGGACCGAGTAGAACGCCAAGAGGGGACACTGAGGCACACTCACTTGCGGGTGCTCTCGTTCTTGAGCAGGGACTTGGCCTGCTGCTCGCTGATGATGGTCGCCTTCACCTGCGGGGGGTTCATGTGCACATTCAGCTTCCCACCCACCAGCAGGCGCACGGTGGCTGCAAACTTGGTCTGGGTCTTCAGGACCTGAGGAGGTTGCTTCTCGATGATGAAAGTGCTGCAGGGGACACAAGGGACCAGACAGTTGACTGGATGCTGGCTCAGGGGAGATGGTTGGGAGGTCAGCTAGGAGGGGAGGACCTTCCTGTGGGGCCTGCTGGGAGAAGGAAGACAGGCAGAGGAGGAGGGGCCTGGCCTCTGTTTCCCGGAGAACATGGGAGTTTAGAGACAGGTGTGAGGGAGGCTGGACCCCACGGTGCTTCCTGCAGTGTTCCCAACACACACTGGGCCAGGACAATCACAGTAGCAGAGGAACTAGGGCCACAGTGGGTGGGAAAAGGTGGAGGAGCAGGACTGGGGCAGAGCTCTGGGTTTGGGCAGCTCCTGGGTCTCAACATGCCCACCCCCAAGAACTGCCATGTCCCTCTGAGCATGACCAGGAGGCAGCAGTCACCTGGTGACCAGGGCTGAGATGATGTCTGTGATGGTGGCATTGACCTCGGCTAGCATCTCCTCCACGGGGCCTGGGATGGGCAGCTGCTGGCAGAGGTGCTCAGCCCTGCGGATCTGCTGCCGGTTCTGCCAGATGATCTCAGCCAGCTTCTCACACCTGCAAGGAGCCCAGGACCCCTCAGTGACCTCTGCTCCAGCACAGGCCCGGGAGGAGACCACATGACACTGTTCCCCACAACAAAACTCCCCTCATCACACCACTGCCCTGCACAGGCACAGAGGCCCCCACTTGGAACCAGCGAGCTCAAGAGTAGCCCTGTCCATGCCAAGGCACCGCTGTCCCTTGGGGGAGGTGGCACGGGTCTGAGGAGCCAAGTCCATCAGGAGCCCAGACACTGATAAAGTGAGAGCTGTCCCACACAGTGGGAACCTGCTGCTCGGGCCAACACGGACAGAAGGCAGCTGGCACCATTGCCCGAGCCCCTGCCCACCCTGGCCACCTCCCGCCCTCACCAGGACTGCAGCACGTCCAGGCTGCCCTCAGGGGGACCCCCGTTCCCGGCCAGCTGCTGCCGCCGCTTCCACTGGATCAGCTCGTCGTCCAGGATGATGGTCTGTTGCTTCCGCAGCAGCTGCAGGGTTTTCTGGTGCTTTTCAGCCAGCTCCTGCGTGAGGACACAGAGGCCTTCTGGCTCTGGGGAGCAGCCCATAGAGCCTGGCCTAGGACCCAGGGCTTGACCCTGACCTCTCCACCTGCTCCACCTCACGTGTACCCCAGGAAAGAGGAGATCTGTTCTCATCTTGGCTCTGCGCCCTATATGGCGCCCTGAATCTCAGGTGACAGAGCTCCCTCCCAGGGGCAGAAGGATGCAGGATGCACTAACCACACGGTACTGCTGCAGAGTCTGTGCCTCCCGCTGCAGCCAGGCCTCCAGGGACACTTGCTTCTGCTGGAGGGCTGTCTCCCGGCTCATGCGCTCCTGGGGGTTCAGCTGGGCCAGCTGGGCAAACTGAGCTGGAGGAGGGGACAGGACACCCACCACCATCATCTCTTGTGTCTGGTGGGAAGTCTGGAGGATTTTCCATGCTCAGACACCCCATGACAGTAAGTCCATTCCAATTAACCTGGGGAGTCTCATGATGAAGGGGCTCTCTCAGAAGACAGTCTCTAGCCTCTCTGATCAGGGGTCTCTGATATAGCCTCGCCTGGGCTGGAAACAGGTGCTCGATAGGGAAACAAGTCCTTGGTAGTGCCTGCCTCCCGTTCACCACACACAGGGCATCTCACAGGGCGTTGTGTTCGAGTGGCCCCATGGTTTACCAGCTGCATGAACTTAGGCCGATTCTTTTCTCTCCTGTGCCCTCGTCCCCCATCTAGAAAGGAAGAACCCTGACAACAGCTCAAGGGGCTGCTGTGAGACTAATGCTCCCATGCCTTTTTTATGTATGTTGGGGATCGAACCCAGGACTTGGCGAATGCCAGGCATGCCCTCTCCCTACTGAGCTACATCCTCACCTTTCAATAGATATGGACAGATCCCGAGACACAGCAGGGTACAGAGTCACAGAAAGAGCGTCTGTCCAGGGCCGGTTACCACTGCTCGCAACCCTTCCTTTCCCCACTCCATGTCCAGAAAGGACCCCGAGTGCTGGCATTACTGTTTCCTCCTTTGACCCTTGAGCAGCTCAGCATCCTTCCTCGGGTCTTGCTAAGAATTTGTACACACTGACAGGCCTCATTTAAGTTCCTGGTTGGCCTTTGAGAACCATGTCACACTGACCTGGTCCTTGCTCTAGGGACACACAAGCTGGGACGGACAAAAGCAACATTAGACAGCTAGGGCAAGCCCACAACTATAATTTATGCTGACCTCAGGGTACAGAACTAAAAGACGTGGTTCTTTCTCAACGACTACAATCTGGAAAGCCTGGGAGTCAGTAAATAATGTCAGCACAGTGACATGCTGTGGTCCTCACACACGTCCTTAGGAGACACAGGCTATGTGCCTGGCGGCATGGGGACAAAAAGTCTTCTGAGGTTCTTACTTTTCAAAATTGTTCTTGGATTTATTTTATTTTATGTGTATTAATGTTTGGCCTACATGTACGTCCGTGTATCATGTGCATATCTGGTGCCCACAGAGGAACTAGAGTTACAGATGGTTTTGAGACACCAAGTGGATTCTGGGAATCAAACCCTGGTCCTCTGTGAGAGCAGCAGTGCTCTTAACCACATGAGCCATCACTCCCGCCCCCTCTGAGAGTCTGAAACACACATTCAGGCAAGGAGAAGAAAGTGTTAATGTTCCCTATGGGGTCAAGAAGAAGAGACTCCATACCCCTAGGAGAATTCTCAGTTTCTGCTAGCCCCAGAAGAAAGGCTAGGGAACACTGTCCGTAGGGCATATGGGGCACAGGAGGGCCTGAAGAACCTCAGAGAACACTGCACGGTGGGCACCCCAAATGGAGCTCCTTCAGTGTTGGGATGGAGGTCAGGGCCGCACACACGCTAGGCAAACCCTCTATTGCTGAGCTGCACTCTGAGCCCCTAAATGGGGCTCGGCAAGGCTGCATTTATAAAATGCTTACCCCCTCCAATGCATTATGCCCTCTATATACTATTTATTAAACTGTGAATGCCTTCTTCCAAGGAAACACCTTCCACGGCCACCCCAAATTCCTGAGTACAGGAAGCCTGAGTGAGACCTCCCACTCTCCCTGTCAGGGGCCGTGTGCTCTCTCTCCCTCCTCAAACCTCACCCTTCCAGTTCTTCCGTGTGAATGGCCCCATTTCACTCAGACACAGGCAAGGCTCAGGATGGAATCAGGTTCTCTTCTGCTTCCTCAGAGCGTGCTCCTAGACCTCCCTCCCATCCCCAGAGCATCGTGGACTGTGATGCAGGCCTCACCTTGGATCCGCAGACTCTCCTGATACTGGATGATGAAGTACTCTTGGGTCTGCTGCAGCTTCTTCAGCTCGTTCTCCGTGTCCTGTGTGATGAGGCGCAGCTCCTCAAACGTCTGGTTGATCTGAAGGTGCTTCTGGGACATGGCGTCAGCAAGACTTCCAGCTGGAGAGCTCCCCTAGGGAAAGATGGGGAGATTTAGGGTGTAAGGGAGTCTTCGGTCTTAATCCTTAGGTGAGGTTAAGACTGCCAAAATTAAATCTGAGGTCAGAAGAAATCACAAATGCCATGTGTGAGAGCTGGGGTCGAATGGAAAGTGTGGGGAGACAGGCGACCTGCAAGATACCTTCATGGTAAAAACATGCTTCAGCTTTGGCCTCCACTGGAGTATACATACATACATCCCACACAGGATGCTCCTGACTCCTTGAGAGACTGAAACTCCATACGTCACCCGGGTCTTCTTACTGGCGATTGTGACCCCTAATTCCTTATTCATTCACTGACTCAATGCCATGACTGTGGCTAAGATGGAAACACATGATCTGTGTCTATTTCAGGACCTGCTGGCGATGCGGTCATTTGCTTCCACTGTGCATGAAGCCACACTTCTCAAAGGTACCCTGAAGCCCCTCAGATGAAGTTATGGGGGAGGCGCTCACAAGGCCTCTGTGGATCTAGCTGTGGAAGTGACTAGGGATGACCCACCCCTTCAGCCGTTGGCCCAGAGGGAGTGGAGAAATTTCTCCTAAGGAACTGCACCTGAATGTGAGCATGCTTCAACACAAAAATGATTTCCTTGGGGTTAAATTATTTTGCACCAGATTCACCCTGAGTTATGGCTGTATTCTTACTGAATTACAGATCTAAGATCAGCTCCCTAAAGAGACACGAGTGCACCCTGGGTCAACTCGACTAAGTGGGGTCCAAAAGGGAACGGAACAGAAAGGGCTCCCCAGCCCCCACACCTATGGGAACTCACATTGTTGGCTTCTCGAACCAGTCTCTGTTCGTTGTACAGAATGTGCCGGATACAGCGAACCAGCTCCATGGGGCAGCGGTCGTACGTGTTCTGAAAGAAGACAACAGCAGACATCACTTTGTTCCACTCTGTGCTATGAGTTAACCCGACTCAGGACAGGGAGCACTCATGACGGAGATGTGGTGACACTGGAGCCATGGCAGTTGCTGTTCCTCCCATATGGGCAGGAATGAGAAAAAGGCATCATGGAAAATGCAATTACAGAGAAAAGGTAAGCCTGTTTTTTATGTTCCGAATCTTAATGCCTAAAGCACTACAGCGATGTTCTTGGAAATGGGCAAGTTTTTAAAAGGCTGCAGCAGACAAGAGACAGGACACTGAAACTTCCTGTCAGTTATAATCAGAATTGCTATCACAGTGAGGGGAAGATGGGTTGCTTCAAGTTTAAGACTAGCATGAACTACAATGGGTGATCCTGTCTCAAAAACAAGTCACAACCAAACCAAACAAAACCTTAAATAGATGTGACAACTAGGTATAATATGTGATCTTGGATGGGGTCCTGGACGGCAGAGTGGAAAATACCCTAAAGGACACTTCTGAGCCAGCTGACAAAATGGACACAGAGTCAGAATATTAAGTCAAAGTATATGAGAATGGTAAACACACTAAAGCTGCATGGTGACCGTGTAAGGGAAGGTTCATGTTCTTAGAACACACACACTGAAATGCTCAGGGCAGGGGTCATAATGCATGTAATTTACTGTCAACTAAAAATAGTGTGTGTGTGTGTGTGTGTGTGTGTGTGTGTGTGTGTGTTGTGAGAGAGAGAGAAAGAGAGAGAGAGAGGGGGAAAGGGAGGGAGGGAGGGAAGTGAAGAGAGACAGGGACGTGAGAGAGAGATGGTTAATGCAAATGCTGACAACATGTGCATCTGAGCTCATCTATGCAGAGGGCTCTTTGTACGACTGCTGCAACTTTTTGTATATTCAAAATTATTTTTAAAAAAAAAGTTAAAGGAGGGAGTAAACTCATGGCTGGGAGTGGCACACACCTGGAACCCACACTGGGGCTGGAGCCGGGACTGATGCAGGAAGATTCCAGTTGGTGGCCAACTTGAGCTAAATAGTGAGGCTTTTTTTTTTTAAAATAAAGATTTTATTTTCTGTTTTATTTATGTGTATCTGTATGTCACATGTTGGTGGGTGCATGACCTTCTAAAGCCATCAAAAGAGGGTATCTAAGCCCATGGAGCTGGAGTTACAGGTAACTGTGAGTCCCCTGATGTGGGTGCTGAGAACTGAACTTAGGTCTTCTGGAACAGCAGTGTGCTGGCTGGTTCTGTGACAACTTGACACTAGTTAGAGTCATCAAAGAGGAGTGAGCCTCAATTTAGAAAATGCCTCCATAGGCCTGGGTTGGAGGCAAGTTTGTAGGGCATTTTCTTAATTAGTTATTGATGTGGGAGGACCCAGCCCATTGTGGGTGGGGCCATCCCTAGGCTGGGGCTCCTGGGAGCTATAAGAAAGCAGGCTGAGCAGCCATGATGAGCAAGTCAGTAAGCAGCATTCTGCCATGGCCTCTGCATCAGCTCCCCTCCAGGTTCCCGCCTTGTTTGAATCCCTGTCCAGACTTCCTCCAATGATGAACACTGATGTGGAAGTGTAAGCCAAAGAAACCCTTTCCTCCCCAAACTGCTTTTGTTCACCGTGTTTCATCACAGCGATAATAACCCTATGACAGGCAGGAAGTGCTCTTAACCACAGAACCAACTCTCCAGCCTCACAGTGAGACTCCTTTCTCAGAAGGTAACGCCATGACCACAAAACCAATCAGAACCGTAAGCAGGGAACACATAATTGTATGGTGCTGGGTTGGATATCAGAACATACATGTCTACAGAAGATTAAAGGAAGGGAGAAGTCCTCAAAGGGACAGGGCCCAAGTGTTGTCGGCATTTGCACCCACCTGGAGCTGCGTGGCATAGTGCCCCAGCTTGATCTTCAGCAAAAACCCATCTTCCCCCACCTGGTGTTCTGCCTTCTTCTGCAGCTCCTGCACCAGGCCCTCCAGGAGCTGGGTGGCCTTAATGTTCTCCTGTGGATTATCAAGATCTATTGAGTCCCTAGGGGAAAAAAATTACACAATCTGTATACATACATGCACAGGAGCCTGCACACATGCAGTCTCTACATACTATATTTGTTTTCTGGGGCTTCTTCTTCTTCTTTTTTTTTCTTTTGGGCCAGGGACTCAAAAGTGTCCTGCCTCAACCTCCCGAGTTCTGGAACTATAGGAGTGAGCCTGAAACATGATTTCTTCCTACTGTTCAGCTGTGTTAAGAAACATGCCAGGACACATTAGCTACATGTCTACATTGCTCTACTCTGACGACCTCCCTTTAATAAACAAATAAAAAAACAACAGTCCCCTATCTCCTTCCCTTCATTCTGGCATTAACCCACTTGCCTCCTAGGAACGAAGGGGAAAGGTTTCTTTCTGCACTCTGAAGGGAATAAAGGGTCTGTTAACTTCTGGTTTATAGTTCCAGCTCCAGGGTGTTAGGGGCACAAGGTCACGGTCTGCGTGTCCTTTCCAGCCTCAGCTGGTTCCAGGCTCCTAATTACCACCCTCTGTAAGGGACTCTGGAGAGGAGGCATCAAGGCAAAAGGTGCCTACAAGCATTCGCACCCATGAGAAATATCTGTCATCGCAGCGCACGTGGGGCTCGGAAGCAATGCTAGCGCGTCCAGCGAAGGTGAGAAGCCAGTCCAGCGCCTGGCTATTCAACTAGTGACAAGGGCTGGGCTCACTTCCTCCTTGTCTGGTTTTTTTTTTTCCTTTTAAAATTTTTGTCTACAAGTTAGGCAACAATTGCTACTGGGCAATACTCAAGTGACTTAGCACCTGAGAAACCAAACAGCTGTCACGTTGAAACAGTATCTAATTACTGCTGACCAGGTCCAGAGCCAGGGAAGAGGGCCAGTGGCAGCTAAAAGACGGCCACCCGCAAATCCCTGCAGTTAATGAGTGGCTGATGGCAGACAGAGCTGTGCACGGGTGCACAGGAGCCTGAGACAGTGTCAGCAGAGACCACCCGTCTGGAGAGGCAGTGACAAAAGCCGATTTTAGATATGTATGCTCTATGTGTTGAATAAGATAGGTAGTAAATGAAAGTCTAGAAGGATTGAAGGGACAGTCTTACACTTCTGTTTGGACTGGAAGCCTAGGGTCCAGTCTCTGAGCAGAATTCAGTAGTCTGGCCCTCAATTTGAACTCAACTGTGACCTATAACCTATGACCTATGACAAGACTTCACGACAGCTTCAATACGCAAAGGTAGAAACTCTTCATTGATATCTTTCTTTTATTTTTTGGTATTTCTTTCTTTCTTTCTTTTTTTCTTTCTTTCTTTCTTTTTTTTTTTCGAGACAGGGTTTCTCTGTGGCTTTGGAGCCTGTTCTGGAACTAGCTCTGTAGACCAGGTTGGCTGGGAACTCACAGAGATCCACCTGCCTCTGCCTCCCGAGTGCTGGGATTAAGGTATGTGCCACCACCGCCTGGAACATATCTTCATTTTCTTATGAAAAACAAAAACTATCTAAAGTCCAGGTTTTCCTTAACAACAACACAAACCTTTCAAAGCTTCCTCAGTAAGAGGACTACCCAGGAGGTCTGCTAGAGGGAAGCGATTTGCCTAGGACTGCTGGGACTCTCTGGGCTTGACCTCTGCCTCAGCCTCCTGAGTGGCTGGGATTACAGACATGCACTACTGTACTCAAATAAATGAAAGCTTTGTTTTGTTTTCTTGTCATGTTGGGTCAGGTCCTGGTGTTTGTTGGACAAATGCTCTACCACTGTCCTACATCCCATCTCCAGGGTCTAAATGAGATATTAAAGGAACAGAAATTTCCTATTAATGTTTTCTTAAATCCCCCAAATCATTACAACAGAAAAGAAGAGGAAAAACACGAACCTATTTGTGTTTGCTGTTCTCATATTTAGTCAGGTTTTCCCTCTTAATTACATGAAGCTGGGATTTTTTTTTTAATTGCCTAGAAAACTGCTTTCCTTCAGCACGCTTGTTTCTGAACGGAACCCTGCTAACAAGCTGTTGCAATTACTCTAAGGCAACATCACCGGTGGGTATGGACAACTTTCTCCCAACAGCACTAGGACTGGTCTCTTCTAGGAGCTGTCAAAGAGGAGCACACCCTGGTGAAAGCCCAGCTAGCCTGATGAACACGTCAGACTGACTGACAGCCTGGGGCCAACCAGCAAGCTCCCTGCCCTGAGCGCTGCCAGGCGCAGCTGGCTGCTAGTGTTCAATGTTGTCAGTGAGGGTACTGCAGGGCAGAGGGGCAGCTCGGTGGTAGACGGGCCGTCTTGTGTGCGGGAAGCTTTGCCTCAGGACTGCAAAGTAAGACGCCTTGCCGTTGAATGTGTTAAACCAAGCTAACAAGTTTAAAACTCAAGTACGCAGTGCATGATTTGAGAAGTAAAGATAAAAATGTGGGCTAAGTCAACACTGAAATGTAATCATTGTTTGTATTTTTTTTTAAACTGTGTGTGTGACAACATGCATGCCACAGAATAGCAAGGGGGTCAGGGGACAACTTTCAGGGCTCAGTTTTCTTCTCCAGAGGGTTCTAAGGATGAAATTCAGGACAGCAGGCTTGATGGCAAGTTCCTGTACTCACTGAGTCATCTTGCCCCATTGCTAATATTTTAGAATATTTTGTCTGTATATGTACATATAAATTAAAAGCATGAATGTTTCAAGCCAGGTATAGTGGCACATGCCTTTAATAATCCCAGAATTCAGGAGGCAGAGGCAGGCGGATCGCTGTGAGTTCGCATCAGAGCCTGGTCTACATAGTAAGTTCAGGACAGCCAGAGCTACATAGTGAGACCCTGTCTCAGAAAACCAAAAAACAAAGTGCCACGAATGGTTTTTTTTTATAAATATTTATTTATTTATTTATTATGTATACAATATTCTGTCTGTGTGTATGCCTGCAGGCCAGAAGAGGGCTCCAGACCTCATTACAGATGGTTGTGAGCCACCATGTGGTTGCTGGGAATTGAACTCAGGACCTTTGGAAGAGCAGGCAATGCTCTTAACCTCTGAGCCATCTCTCCAGCCCCCACGAATGTTTTGATTGTTAGTTAATATATTAAATGTTTGGTTTATGAGATATAAATTTTAGCGTGTGGGAAGCCAGGGTGGGCTGATCTTGAGTCTAAAATTAGTTGGGTCTATATAATGAATGCAGGCTACCCAGAACTACACAGTGAAAACTTACCTTGGGGGGAAAAAAGTTGGCATGGTGCATGTCTTTTGTTCCAGCACTTGGAAGGCAGAGGCAGGTGAGAGTTCCAGGTCAGCCTGGACTACATAATGAGTTCCAAAACAGCCGGGTTTCTTAGAGAAACATTATCTAAACGTACCTCCCCCTCCAAAAAAAAAAAAAAAAAAAAAAAAAAAAAAAAAAAAAAAGTTCAGGGGCTGGAGAGATGGTTGTATGGCTGTATGACTGTGTGCTTAAGAGGGCTTCTTGTTTTTCCAGCAGACCTGAGATCAGACTCCAGAACTCACACTGGGGGGCTCACAATCACCTGTAAGCCCTCTTCATGTATCTGCCCTCAAGTGTACATATACCCACATACAGACACATGAATATACACAGAATTAAAACACAACCGAGATTAAAATTCAAGAGGTATTTTATCTCCCTAAACCTAAGAGAAGGCTAAACACCTTTCCTTGAGTTACATAAACAGTTTTCAAACCATTTTTCTGGGAGACGGGTCCAAGGACTGAACCCAGAGTCTCATGCATGCTCGCCACCACTGAGCTACATATGCAGCCCAACACACACAGATAGGGACAGGGTCTCACTCTGCTATTCAGGCTTGCCTGAAACTTGCAATCCCTCTGTCCTAGTCTTCAAGGTGTTAGGATCACGGGGTTACAGGTGTGGACCACTAAGCCCGGGTTACACATATAACCGGTCAGTTATAACATTTTTCTAATCAAAGTTCAGTATCCTTGTGCTTGAAACGTGATGTAGAAACGCTGTTCACCTACCAGGCTTGACTTTCAATCCACTGGGATAAATAGTGCCGCACCTCGATGGGGAAATGCTGGCCATACAGGGCCTGCATCTGATGGAGGGCGTCGCCCTGGAGCTGCTGAGCTTGTATCCACATCGCCATGGTTCACCACCTGTTAAACAAAGACCTTGATTTGTTTGTTTGTTTCTAGTCCCCCCCAAATTTAAAGCCAATGGAGTAAATATGTACAGGGTTCTTTCTCCCTTTAAAACTGTCTTCTGAGCCGGGCGGTGGTGGCGCACGCCTTTAATCCCAGCACTCGGGAGGTAGAGGCAGGCAGATCTCTGGGAGTTCGAGGCCAGCCTGGTCTACAAGAGCTAGTTCCGGGACGGGCGCCAAAGCTCCAGAGAAACCCTGTCTCGAAAAACCAAAAAAAAAAAAAAAAAAACCTGTCTTCTGCACCACTGTCTGGGACATGCGTGGGTGCGCACGTGCCAGGGAGAATGTGCAGAGGTCAGAGGACAACTTCATGGAGACGGTTCTCTCCTTGCATCTTTGTGTGGGTTCTGGGGATCAAACCTGGATTGCCAGGTTGCTCAGCAATTGCCTTTTCCCACTAAACCATCGTCTCACCTGCCCAGAACGATATTCTCTAACTGACTTTGAGCTTTATACTGTTGTAAAAATGCAGCTACTCACTCAGCGCGGCCATGGGAAGGGGCCCTAGATGGGTCTATGAAACGTTGACTTCTGTGGAGCAAAAGACAACACGGTAAAACCAGCTTTAGGCACGGCGGGGCCAACAGCTTTGATATCCTAGTCCCGGTCTTTACTTTTGTTGGAAACTGCCACGGGTGCTAGGGAGGGTTCCCACAGTTGTCATGAATGATTAGCAGAGTGATCAGAAACGGGGCTTACGATTTGGGCTTTATGAGATGGAAGAACAGGCTACCACGTGCAAAGGAGCTGGAAGAGAGGGGGAAATATGGACAGCAGACTGAGGCTGAGTGTTATCTCAGTCAGTTCTGCAGCCATGCCCCTCAGAGCAGAGGCTTATCTTGCCAAGCTCCCTAACGTTCACCCTTGGAGTTATTGCTATGGGACTTGTAGAACAATGTTCTGTTAAATTACAGCATGTACAGTCCAACTAAGAGTAGTAAGAATGGACTGTTGTAGTCTACTGGCGAGGAGTGGGTAGGCTTTAGGTGGGGTTTGTCGTTACTTTTGCAGTGGAGATTGAAGCTCAGACCTTGACCACGTCAGGCAAGTGCTCCACAGTTGATCTACGGCCCAGCCCTCTTTGTACTTTATTTGGAGACAGTGTCTCACTCCACTGTCTACGCTGACTATGTACTCACTCTGTAGTCGGGGTAGGACTTAAACTTGACAGCTTCCTTTTTTATTTTTGATTATATGAGATGGGGTTTCTCTGTGTAACAGCCCTGGCTGTCCTGGATTATAGACCAGGCTGGTTTCTCTGTGTAACAGCCCTGGCTGTCCTGGATTATAGACCAGGCTGGTTTCTCTGTGTAACAGCCCTGGCTGTCCTGGATTATAGACCAGGCTGGCCTCGAACTCAAGTTTCACCTGCCACTAGTTTCAGCAATAGTAAGTTTTTGTTTTAAACTGGTTCTTGTGGTGGCGCATGTGTATAATCCTGGAATTTAGGTGGTGAAGGCAGGAGGATCAAGAGTTCAAGGCCAACTTGGGCTTCCTGAGACTGTTTTAAAGAAACAACACCAAAACCAGAACAAATATCACCAATGAAAACAAGTTTCAGGAAATGGATTTATGAAACTACTAAAACCCTTTTCAGACAGACCGACGGACTGAACACACTTGGCAGAGACCTTCTGGGATTCCCCTGACTGAAGAAGCTACGTTATATGAAGAAAACATGAAAACCAGATCTTCTTCTAATGCTGCTTTCGGTAATGTGGGACCAGGCTTCTTGAATCCCACCTAAAAACGGTTTAGCTACTGATTTTCACAACTCTCCTCAGGACTGCGTTACAACCATGGCCCAGGGCTCTGGACCTGGGTTTTGTTGACTACCAGAGTGCACACGTGTGCCAGGAAACAAGGATCCCTCTCTGAGATCAGTGGCGGTCTGGTCAAGTAACACTGAGCTATTTATGGGACAAGTCAGTCAGCCAGCAATGAGGAGTGGGGTGGGTGCCGGTTACCTATTTTAGAGTGTGCTGCTATAGAACACTTGAACGACACATGGTTTAATTTGGGGCTTTCGGGCTTTAGTGCTGGGACAATGGTGAGATTTCCCAAGACAACAGATTTCAGTGGGTGTGAGTTTACCAGAAGAAAACTGGGACAGAAGAGCAATTCTACTTCCTTGTCAAACATCTGGATGACAGCTGTGTATTTTTTTTAGGACTGTCTCCCAATCAGAACAATATCAGCTTGTGATTTTGGAAGAAGGGCAAAGGGATGGTGGGAAAGGATGCTGGAGATGTACGCATATGGAAGCCAAACAGAGGAGTGAAGGGCAGGGTTCGGGCAGCAATCTTTCTCAGAGAGGAACAGGACCAGGCTGGAGAAATGGCTAAGTGGCTGAGAGCACTAGTTGCTCTTCCAGAGGACCTAGGTTTGGGTCTCGGCACCCACACGATGACTCACAACCAGCTGTACCTATAGTTCTAAAGTATCTGATGCCCTCTTCTGGCCTCCAAGGGCACTGCACACAAGTAGTGCACAAACATTCAAACTTAAAGAACACTCATACATATAAACACATCTTTAAAAAAACACAACAAACAAACAAACAAGGACTAGGCCAGGGAGATGGCTCAGCCAGTAAAGTGCTTGCCTTATAGACATGAGGACCCAAGACTGAATCTGAGAATCCAGGTGAAAATCTGGGCAGGGGTGGTGCACATTTGCAATCTCAGTGCTGGAGAGGGGGAGACAGGAAGATACCCAAGGCTCACTGGCCAGTCAGCCTGACCTAACTGTCCAGCTTCAGACCAATGAGAAACGTCTTATAAAGGGGGCGGGGCTGGAGAGATGCGTCAGTGGTTAAGAGTGCTAGCTATTTTTCTAGAGGACCCAGGTTCAATTCCCAGCACCCACATGCCAGCTCACAACTGTCTGTAACTCCACTTCCAGGGGATCCAGACAGTCGTGCAGGCCAAATACCAATACACATAAAATAATAAAACAATTAAAAAAAAAAGAGGCTGGTCATGGTATCATAATCACAAGGCAGAGGCATGAGGATAGGAGGATGTCTGTGAGTTTGAGGCCAGCCTGGTCTATATAGCAAGTTTCAGAGTTTCAGGCCAGCCAGGACTACATAGTAAGACCTTGTCAGAAAGAAAGAAAGAAAGAAAGAAAGAAAGAAAGAAAGAAAGACTGACTGACTAGCTCCTGAGGTTAACTTCAAACCTCCATGAGTGTCACCACACACACACACACATGTCCATGTGCTCACACACACTTGGACGCACATAAGCACACCCATACACTCACCCCTAGAACGAGGTAGAAGTAGGAACTCACTGTAGCTCCTTAATGAACATGTGAATGATTCCAACAGATAAAAAAATCTCGTGTTTGCAAATTCCCGTGCTCAACTGCCCCAAGACAAAAGAAGGAAAGTGGTATGAAGGCCCAAGCCCTCTTCCCAGTCCACTCAAATCAAACAGCACCGTGCTCACTCTCTGCTCCTCTCTGTTTTCCTTCCCGTCACTTACCACTGTCTGGCATGCAGCATATATCTACCACTAACGAAGGAGAAGGACTTATTTAAAACAGTGCCGGCACAGAAGTATCATTACTTTTTTTGTTGCTTAAACAAACAAGTACATAAAACAAAGCTGACCATATCAGCTATTTTCTTTTTTAAGATATACATTTCTTATTTGTTTGTTTGTTTAATGTGTGTGGGTGTTTTGCCTGCATGTATGTCTGTGCATCACATGTGTGCAGTGTCCTAACATGCCAGAAGAAAGTTTCAGGTCCTCTGGAGCTGGAGTTACAGTGGCTGTGAGCCGCCATGTGAGTGCTGGAAACTGAACCCAGGTCTTCTGGAAGGGCGGACAGTGCTCTCAACAGCCGGGCTATCTCTCCAGGCTTTTTAAAAAGTTATTATGGAACATAACATCAGCATGGAATTCTAAGGTGTAGAAAGGAACAGCTCAACTGAGCTCATCAACTACAACTGAATACTTGACAGATCTGAGTGGGTGACGGTCACACGTGCCTGTCATTTTTCTGTCTAGTTTTCTTTGTTTTGTCTTTGCCCCACTGAACTCCAACAGAAGTAAACCTCTTTACATGTCTTACTGTCCTGTCCCTAAAGTATAGTATGGTGGCTCAGCAGAAGAGGTGAACAAGCATTGCTAAATCAGTGGCTCTCAGCCTCTCCAAGGCTGCGACCCTTAAATACAGTTCCCCATGCTGTGGTGACCCCAACCACAAAATTATTTTTGTTCCTATTTCATAACTGAAATTTTGCTACTGTTATGAATCATAATGTAAAATTTGTGTTTTCCGACGTTTTCTAAGGCGACCCCTGGTAAAGGGTCAATTGACCCCTAAGGGGTAGTGACTCACAGGTTGAGGGCCACTGTGCTAAATTAACAAATACATAAATATTTCACGTGTCCTGTTAGCCAGTCATATTACATATAACAGGAGTTTATTACTGTTTTAAGAGAAAAACATGGCTCAGTGTGGTGGTATGCACTTGTAATCCCAGCACTTGGTAAACTGAGGCAGGAGGCTGTGAGTTTAAGGCCATCCAGGGCTTACATAAAATACTTTGTCTCTTACAAAATCAAACACCTTTGTATGTTTTTTCAAAGAGTCTCACTATGTAGCCCTTGGTGGTCTGGAACTTAACTCGCAGACCAGCTAACCTTAAATTCACAGAGATCCACCGACCTCTGCCTCCCGAGTGTTGGTATTAAAGGTGTGCCCAGCTTCAAAAAGAGGCAAAAACAAACCCATGAAGACAGCAGTACTGCGGAGACATACGTACGTAACAGCAGGGCTGCACGCGAGCAACACATATTTAGGTTTTACACCGGTGCTTGGTTTTTATTAAGGAACAGAGCGCTGAGCTCTGAGAATTTGTCAGAATATTTTTCCGATTCCAATTCTGAGCGTGCCATGCTAGTTATTATTTTTAATAGCATGCTACTTGAAGGGCAATAGCTGGTAAATGCAAAGCAGTAATTGCCTTGTTTTGGTAAACGCAGTATAGTGTCACGACACAAAAGCGCTCTGACGGGGATGGAAAGCGGGGCCCAGAGCACGACGGCTCACTGCCCGTCAAGGATGTAAAGGATACAGGCAGTAGTAAGGAGCCTGAATGCTCCCAGGGCAGGTAAGTCGATGCTAAGAGACAGATTTGACAATTAAGATGATCCGGTCATTACACATTGTATGTATGACGTAGCATGTCCTTCTCCAAATATGAAAAGTTTGTGTCAGTTAAAGTGTTAAAAAAATTATGAAATAAAAACTACAGTAAATAGTACAGTCATGTTCATTTTACTTTTAAGCTGTGACTTTTATCCACACGGACTATGAGAGGCTAACAGATATTATCATGTTCCCATTATAGCCTCTGACCCTCTTGCCTCCACTTCCCAAAGGCTAAACGCTCCCTGCAGACAAAAACCGCTGCTCCTGCCCCTCTCCGCTGTAAACGCGTAGTTTCTATAGTCTGGTGAGTGCTTTTCCCCATGTCTGTCAGAACACTTCCCACCCGTTAGGAAGCAACGTGTGCAAAGGTGTAGGCAGGGGCCCTGTCCCCCATACCTGCTGTCTAGCCAGGCACCAGCTGCCACCCCACCTGCATGGACACAGCCCACCACTCGCATGCTCTCCTCTGCTTACTGACAGGCAGCTCAGTCTTTGGTTCGTGACATCCTGACAAGGGAAGTGGTTTGTATCTCTGGCGGGTCATCACGGGGCCACTCTAAACACTGGGAAATGGATTCACCATCGTATTTTTAGGACAGTGTTGACAACTGGCCAAGCTCTTGTGCAGTCACAAGTGTTCACGGCTTTCCAGAGTCTGGACACAATGCTACTCCCGGTAGACACATCCAGCACCTGTGTGGCCCTCAACACCTGGTCCCATCCAAGGGTGGGGAAGGTTAAACACAGGCCAGAGGTGCCTGTTTATAAAAACCTGGCCTTGAACTCACAGAGATCCGCCTGTTTCTGCCTCCTGAGTGCTAGGATTAAAGGCCCTCAGGATTAAAGGCCGCCACCACCTCCACCGCCATTACCACCCGGCAATAAATATTCTTTTATCATTATCAGAATTTCTCCCTTTAGCAAATATATATATATAGATCAGCTCCAGGCTTGCCTCTGCCACTGAACTCACTAGGTAGTTTAATGCCAGACCCTGTCCCCCTTCCTGCATAATGGAATTATAGGTGTTCTTTTACTCCTGTGCTGGGGATCAAACAGGGCTTTGTGTCCATGAAACAAGAACTCTACCAACTGAAATACACTCCCAGTTCAAAATTTAGCTTTTACAAAGAAAACCATGACTCTTTGAAGGATCTCAGAACACTGGGCTTGTGTTTGGCTTTAACTACCTGGGACAGAAGGAAGGCTTTCCCCCTGGAAGTTCCCGGTGCAACTTTGCCAATGGATTGACGAGATCCTGGCTTGAAGAAGAGAGATGAGGGCCGGGCGGTGGTGGCGCACGCCTTTAATCCCAGCACTCGGGAGGCAGAGGCAGGCAGATCTCTGTGAGTTTGAGGCCAGCCTGGTCTACAGAGCTAGTTCCAGGACAGGCTCCAAAGCCACAGAGAAACCCTGTCTCGAAAAACCAAAAAAAAAAAAAAAAAAAAAAAAAAAGACGAAGAGAGATGAGGGTTTAAAACACATGTAGAGAGACTTGGCTTGCTGGACTAGCTTCTATTATTTCGAGTATTTTGTAATTGCTGAGTTTTTCTTCTTGTGTGGGACTAGAGCTCAAACCCAGGGCCTCGTGCACGCAGTGAGCTCTCTGCCACGAAGCTCCATTACCCCGTGCATCCTATAGTTTCTACTTTCCACACCAGTCCCATCCCGATGGGCCCCACCACCCAGCCAAAACCTCTAAAACGAGATTAATGTTCCCCGAGATGATGCCAAACTTGGCTACTCACAGTGCTTTAGAAGATCTGCTTCTAATGTCTCTGTGCCTCAGACTTACTGAGTGAGAAGTACACGCGGGTCTTTAGAGGGAGGTTGCAACGAGCATGAATTATTGTGTGTAAATACTTAACACAGCGCCTGAGTACGGCCAGCCCTGGACGGGCCAATGACTCTTCTGCACTTACACACAGAGCTTTCTTCCCCACCTCCATCTTTTAATCCCAACAAACTATTCCAAAGTCAATCCTCTGCCTGATGACCAGCCCGTGCTGTCCTACTGTGTAACCAGTATTCCAGAGGATGAAATTTACTTTCCATTAAAAATAAAGTATTCTGGTTTTAATTTTTACTGCATTTGTGTGTGTGTGTGTGTGTGTGTGTGTGCACATGCCTCACCATGCCTTTGGAGATCAGAGAATAACTTGTAGGGGCTTGTTCTTTTCTTCTACTATGTGAGTTCTGGGGATCGAACTCAGGTTGTCAGGCTTGGTGGCAATCACCATTATTTACTGAGCCATTTTGCTGGCCCTGATACTTTGATTTCTTAATCAATTTCATTGACACAGGACTTCTACAGACAAGAACCTCTGGAAGGGTCGAGGAGAGGAACTTTGAATCTTGTTCTTCCAAATTGGAGGAGAGCACTGAAAACTGTGGAGGACAAAGGTGACGTAAGAATAGATATTCTTAAGTGCACGCATGTGTGCACGCACACATACACACAAACACACACACACGATTCCATCCATGGAGGACAAAGGTGACATGAGAAGGCTTATGTGCACATACATGCGCACGCACACACACACACACACACACACACACACACACACACACAGATTCCATGGAATGTCTGCTGTAGGCAAACCCAAAGAGACAGAAACTAGTAAGGTCATACTGTTGGGAGTGATGAAATGCATTAGGGTTGGACATTGGTTCTGGTGGTACAACACCTACAGGACAGTGAATCTTGGGCCTCTTAGAAGGGCAATAGGGCAAGTGAGAAGCCTTGCAGGTACGAGCATTGTCATACAAATCTGATGACCTGAGTCTGACCCCTAGCACCCATAGCAGGATGAAGAGCAAATACCCAAAAGCTGTCCTCTGACCTCCACAAGCATGCCATGGCAGACATGTCCACAAACACATCACATCAAGCACACACACACACACACACACACAGACACACACACACATCATCATCATCATCACATCAAATACACACACACACAAACATTAACATTCACAAAACATCACATCATACATGCACATTTACAAACACATATCAAATACATATACACACACAATCACACACATAAAACAAAAAAGGTGAATTTTATGATATGTATTCTATTTCAGTAAGGCTGTTATTGAAAAAGAGGCAAAAACCAGGCATGGTGGCACACACCTCTAATCCCAGCACCAAGATGCAGAGGCAGGCAGATCTTTTTCAGTTAGAGGCCAGCCTGATCTACATAGCAAGCTCTAGGCCAGCCTGGGCTACATAGTAAGACTCTATTAAAAGACACAATAAAATAAAATTGAGACAGAAGTAGAACAGATGTGTCCTGCCACCACGGCCCCACAGTGCCTGTGTCCTCAGGACTGTAGGGAGTTGTCATGCTGCTTTTTGTTCTTTTCCACATGTTGTCATACTTCAAAATTTAAAGAGAAAGAAGAAAACAGAACGAGAAACCTAATATCGGGAGACTGATTTTGGCAAAGGCTAGGGCCAGTTGGCAGATGAACTAGGTGTATAAACATTGTTTCTGATCTGAAAAGTTCAAGGCAAGAAGCCAGCATTGCAAACTGCTAACCTCCCAGCACCCACTGATAACTGAGTGACCCTTGGAGGAGTATAAAGTGCCAGGTCCCTGGTCACGTTGATGACCTCACTGTCAATATCAACATTATTACTGCGTTAGGTGGTGATGAGAGAAAGAGATTATTAAATGCAGCGGTAGAGGGTTGAGATTGTGTTCATACTGGCCTGACATCAAGCAAAGTTAGAGTAAAATGACATCTAAAAGTAGGTCAATACCAGACCCACTGCCCTTTAAAAAACAAAACAAAAACTAAAATCTGGTTTATAAGCAACCAGAAAGGTAATTCTCTTTTAGAAAAAAAAAAATCATTACGCAGACGGTAAGGGAACAGGAGTAAATGTGTTTGGCCCACAAAGAAACAAGAAATACTTTACCCAGGCAACACAGATAATAACATTCTGGGCAGACAACCAGTCACAAATCTTCACATCGCAGCCCAGTTAGCACATGTCACTTTGGGAAGAAGAGAGGTAGTGCAGGGAAGGGACAGGAAGGGAAAGGCGGAGGGAGCTACTTGCTAAGGGCAGAAGGTTAGCCCACATCGGCGGGTTCTTCTATCTTTAAACTTCTCACCTAGATACACCTTGTGTTTATATTGCAACGTGCATAACCTCAAGAATAGAGTGGGCTGGGCTGGGGAGACGGCTCAGTTGGTAAAGCCCTTACTTTGCTGTCACTAGGGTGTGAGTTCAATCCCCAGGAACCAAGAAAAAAGATGGCCGTGCTTGTAATCCCAGGTCTGGGAAGAAGGTTAGGAGGGTCTCTGGAGTTGGCTGGCTAGTCTAGCCCAGTTGGTGAGCTTCTGATTCACTGAGATTCCCTGTCTCAAAAAGATAGACTGGAGAGCAATTGAGGAAGACACCCAGCATTGACCTCTGACCACCATCCATGTGCACACACAGGGCAGACCCAGACAAGGAGCATCGTCGCTGCTTAGGCCACGGGTGCTGCCAAGTCTCTGAAAACAGGATGTTCACGCAGTTTCATGCTTCTCACTATTCACAAAATGAAAAGGAAGCTGGAGACACAGCACAGCTAGGTAGTGAGCACTCTGGCCTAGAATTCACAAAACCCTGCAACCAATTTTCTGAACTTCCAAAAACAAAGAGTTACAAAAAAAAAATAAATAAATAAAACAAACAAACAAAACCCAAAAAACAAAAAAAAATCAGCAGGTGAATCTGGTGGATAGTGCACTAACAATCACAACTATCAGGCCCAATGGCACTATACATCTGGAGAGATATATATGGACAGGTTTGGCACGTTGAGAAGAAAAAAAAAACCTAACTTAAAAAGAATCTGGACGAAACAATCAACAGTGCCTGCCTCTGCTGGACACATACACTGGGCCAACAGGGATGACTGGCGTGGCCCCTGCACAAAGATGACAGACGCACAGGAAGCACGGCTGGGTTTCCCAGGGCTTCCCAGATGGGAGACAGAGTGCAGCACTGGGGGCTGCTCTGCTGGAGAGATGTGAATAGTAACCGCAACTAAACTATACACCTTAAGGAAAAATACACAGATCCAGACAAATTCCCCCCAAATCCAAACTGTAAACTCTAAGGAAGGGGGGCGGGGAGCAACAGAGCAGAATTGGTTTTAGAGACATGACAGCCAAGAGCTCATTAAAAGCAGACATAGGGTGGAGAGATGGCCCAGCAGGTAACATGCTTATGGCCAAGCTTGATGACCTGAGTTCAAGTCCCACGACCCACACGGCAAAAGCACCAACTCCAGCAGGTTGTTCTTTGATCTCTGTACGTGAACTCCCTTACACACATACACACGCACACACACAGATAGATAGATAGATTAGATATATAGATGTAAGGTTTTTGTTTGTTTGCTTTTTAAGCAGAAACATGGCTTTAAAAGACATTATTGAGACAATTACGGAAAGTTACATACTGCCTATATATTGGATATTATTGTGTCTTGTGTGGCCTTAAATTGGCTGTACAGCAGAGGATAACCTTGAACTTCTGATTCTCTTACCTCTGACTCCTGAATGCTGGGAATACAGGCATGGGTCACCACACCTGGTTTATGCATTGGCGAGGACCCAACCTAGGGTCTTGTCATGCTAGGCAGGTGCTTGAGTGTCTGAGCACATCCCAGCCTTCGAGTCAGGGGTAAATGTTTTGAGAGTGACGCGGTGTTGAGGTTGTGCTAGAAGGTGCCCTAGTTCTCAGTAGCATGTTCTTCAGCCTCTAAGGCTAAGGGGTCATGAAGTCGGTGTCTTAGCCATCAGAGAAGGGAAGCGTGGTGTGGGCGTGAAAACACAGGTGTGCCGACACAGCTGTTGCTCACTGTTCTGTTTTATCAACATCCTAGGACTGTAACTTTGTAAATACTTTCAAAATCAAAATTAAGGGCAAAAAAAAAATCAAAAGAGAGAAACAAAGCAATAGACTACTAACTGGTGTCTCCTCTGGCACAGGTCCTGAGCGGTACTGAAGGTCTGGACTTTTCAGGCTGTGTGTTGTGGGCAGTAGGATGCCAGCATCCTTGCCTATGGATTACTATCTCCAGTCCAAAATCTAACAAGCAACTTGTTATTATAAAAGAATTACCATTATAGAAGAATTACCACTGTACCATTTTCCAGATGACTGCAAGCATTTGCTGGAGCCCATAAATAATGGCATCTGCATTACAGAAAATAAGAAACATGTTCCCAATATTTTCTACATTAAAATTCATAGCCTCTCTCTTCCCACTGAGAATTGCAGTACTGTTTCCACTTAGCAAAATTTTTCTTTGAAGAGTGTTTTGTTCTAGGCCAGCTCTTGAGGACAACCACTAGTTAAAGAGTACAAGCTATGATGGGAGAAACTGGAAATAACACAGACGGAGGGACTGGGAAAGCCATAGCGCATTAGCCTGATGGAATGACACACGTTCATCTGAACCACGGATAGAGGCAACCATGCTGAAACACAAGCACCATGTCAACACATCTCTGGGGATTGAGACAAAAATGTGGTAAAAGTGTGTGCAGAAGGTATGCTGAGACCCACTGGAGAACGGTCTCAAGGAATGTACGCTTTTACACTTAGGCAAGGTGTTCTCATCCTTTTCTGTAGTTACTAAATGGTGTTTAAAACGTAAGAACTTAGGAGTGTGTTCTACCATGACAGAGGCCATAGGTTTGATTCCCATCCCCATGTCACAAACTAAACGAGTTTTCAAAATATAACATGTAAAATATAAAATTAGTAACAATAGACAATCACTAATGACCATCCCATGGAAACCAAATTTAAAAGGGTACGCAAAGACGGCCAGGCTGGACAGCACACGCAGTGGTACCAGCCCTTGGAAGTTAGGTGGGGATAGCAAAGACGGCCAGGCTGGACAGCACACGCAGTGGTACCAGCCCTTGGACGTCTGAGGTGGGAATTTCAAGTTCAAGTCCAGCCTGAATTGCACAGTGGGTCCCTATGACAAACAAAGACACACACACAGACACACAGACACAGGGAGGGGGCTAGAGAAAGGGGCTCCGTGGTTAGAAGGGCCTGCTGTGAAATAGTGAGACCAGAGCAACAAACTTGACAAAAGCACATAAAACTATGTACATACACACATATGCATACATACATATTAATTAATTAGCTTTTTGCTAATTGTTTGTTTGGGTTTTTATTTGTTGGTTTTTGGTTTTTTGAGACAGCATTTTTCTTTGTAACAGCCCTGGCTGTTCCTGGGAACTCACTTTGTAGACCAAGCTGGCCTCGAATTCACAGAGATCTGCCTGCCCCTGCCACTTGAGTGCTGGGATTAGAGGCGTGCACCACCACCCCCGGCTCTTAATGAATTAGTTTTTTTAAAGACATAGGAAGAGAACATTTCCTGACATGTGAGTGTCCAGGTTATGGCACTGTCTTACAAACGAGATAGCCTTGATTTAAGTAGGACATGAAACAGTAGAACTTTAGTCATAGAATATTTCTTTAGAGGAATGCAATACTATCACTTTCAGATACTTAGCAACTTAATATGTTTTCAAGCAGTGGGTCAAGACTATTAATGGCTAAGATTAATGTGGAACTGACGTCTATTTATATGTACCGTCGGCTCCCTTTTCACCTTTGCATAACCAAAAAACTTACGGCAACTGTAGCCAGAACGAAAGTCACAGAAAACCATGCACAACCGTACCAAAATTCCTTCTATCACGTGAATCCCACACCTGCCCACAGCTGCCCCGTATGATGGCCCTGGATAGTGCAGAGGAACGACTCGAGGCCCCTGGAAAGCTGCTGGGATGAGATGAGGCACAAGAAAACTTCAGCTGTTAGCGCCTCCCCAGAAGCTGTCAGAACTGGGAGAAACTTGCCTGTTGGGCTGCCATCGACTTGGTTTGCACCAGGAACCTATACGTAGCCCAGCCTGGACTGAAACAAACCCCCTGCCTCAGCCTCCTAAGTGTCAGTATTGCAAGAGTGCACCCCACTTCAATGTTGACCCCACTCAATTATTTCGGCCCCAACAGTCCATCTAGGAAACAGACTGAGAAGACATTGGAAAAGCGCACCTACCTACTGAGCCAAATGCAGGTTCGGGTTGCTGTGTTGCGCACATTTACACGAATTATCATCCATTTTTATTCTGGGTCACAGACATGACATTTGAATTAGAGCTTCTTGCTTTGAAAATTAAAATGTTTCCTGCCAGGAAACAAATGGTTACAGGAAAAAGTGGTTATCCAGGTAGAAGACTCAGTGCCGCTCTCAGGACGCGGAATGATGAGCCGAGCTGAAATTGTAAGTTGTCCACTTTCACTACCTCACTAGCGTTGGGACTCTGCCACCGAACGGAATCACTTTTGCTACAACCACTTTTCTGGAAACAGATCTTCTCTCGCTATGCGGCGACTAACACATCTAAACATAGCTCAGCACCGTGAACAAGGGCTGTGCAGGGGCCCCTGCTCCTAACGGCTTGTGCTTTCGGCAGCCGGGCTGGAGGCAGAACTCCGTCTACGCTCGTTCACTGCTCACCGGGTGAGATGGTACAGGAAGAAGCAAAGAGCAGCGATTTCCTTCCAAAAGGTCAGCTGCTTCAGACAGACCAAACAGAAAGCTGTAAGTTCTCGCCAACTTCCCCTCTGAAGCTAGTACGCAATCACATTTTGTTTCCAGTAAAGCTCCCAAGAAAAACAAGCAACTGGAGACCCAGAATCTCTGCCACTGAAGGGTCTTGGCTGCCTGCGTCAAAGGCAGGAAGAACATGAGGCCCCGTGCTTTCTAAACAGCAAGGGAACCGTTAAGAACCGCCAGCTTCAAAGTGAGATCATACTTGGGAGGAGGTGGGGGAAGGTCAGGAACCATCTTAGATTTTAATTGTTTGTGTATTTTGTACGTTATATGTGTGGCACATGCGTGCCATGGCATATGTGTGGCAGTCAGAGGGCAGAGTCTGTTCTCTCCATCCACCATTTGGGTCCTGGCAGTCAGACTTGGATCCTCAGGCTCGGTGGCAAATGCCTTTACCCACTGAGTCATCATGCTGGCCTCCTCATTCCCATATTTTACATGAATATTCCAGAAGTCTCTATCTAAAAATATGATAGTAATCTGGTGATAAGAGTTACAGTGACATTTAAGCTCTCTAACTGATTAACAAAAATAAAATGTCAAGGCTGGGCGGTTGTGGCACACGTCTTTATTCCCAGCACTAGGGAGGCAGAGGCAGGTGGCTCCCAGTGACTTCGAGGCCAGCCTGGTCTACAAAGTGAGTTCTAGGACATTCAGGGCTACACAGAGAAACCCTGTCTCGAAAAACAAAACAAATCAAAAACAACAATAACGACAACAACAACAAAAATAAAATGTCAGTCTTTTCTCTTCTCAAACTAAAGTCAGAACAGTGATGGGACTGGAGAGATGGCTCAGTGGATAACAGCACTGGTTGCCCTTCCAGAGGACCTGGTTTCAATTCCCAGCACCCAGCTCATAACAGCCTATAACTCCAGTTCCAGGAGGTCTGACACCCTCATACAGACACAGATGCAGGCAAACACCAATGTATGTAAAATAAAAGTAATAAACCATTTAAAAATTAAAATGAAACAAACAAAAATCCAGACATCCCTATGCCCAGCATGCGCTCAATGCTAAAAGCCCAGAGGCCACAGAGAATGACACACAGCTTCTGAGAGTAGACAAGGAGAAAAGACCAGGAAACTGATGAGCAAGAGAGGTTTAAAATCTTCTTCAGATTGTAATTTCAAATGCTTAAAATGACACTGAAGATTTTAGAGCCCCCCGCACTGCATTATATTCTGGCACAGACTTCTGTACGGAACAAGAGCACCAAACTTCAGGAGATCTGCACTCAGTTCTCTCCAGGCTGCGACACGACATCCTTTCAAGTACGAGAGAGGAGAAGGAAGAAAATGAAGGTTTTAAAGGTTTGCTCAAGCAGATCAGTTCCTGCCCTTAACTATCTACATATGTCTTCCGAGAAAATGTGATGGGCTAGACTGGGGAGATAGCTCAGTTGGTAAAGAACTTGGCTAGACCTGAGTTCAAATTCCTAGAACCCACAGTTGTGAATGTTTCTAATTCTTGCAATGGCAAGATGGCAGACACAGGGTTGCTGGCCAGATAATATAGCCTACTTTGATTTCAGGCCAGTGAGAGACCCTGACAAACAGGGAAGGTGTCTGAGGAACGACACATGAAACTGTCTTCTGACTTCCACACACATAAACACACACACACACACACACACACACACAGGAAAAGAGAAAAGACGTGATGAGTCCCTCTGACAGGCTCACAGCATACCATCGGCTCCGTGTGGTTTCTAACTACTCTCTTTCAGGTTGTGGTGGCAACAGAGACAGCAGCCTCTTCGTGGGAGGCGCTCTTCTACAGAAGCCTGGCTTTGATGATCCCAGCGAGCTTAACCCAAGCCTCAGAACACCGGGCAGGAGATGAAGACAACTGAGGGCTCCTGGGGTAAAAAACTTGTTACATAGGCTAAATTAAGCTACATGCTGGAAACTATTTCATGTTGACACAAAGTAAGCTACTTAATTTCCTCTCCTTGTCTGCTTCACAGCGGGGGCTGGCAGGCAGTGGAGAAGGGGATCCAGGAGCAACAGCGGTCAGAGAGGCAGAAGGAATGATAACAAAGCTGTCACCACATACCATGCACACCTGCGCACTCCGCATGTGCCCTGGATAAGTCTCACAAGGACACCTGGGTCTCTCTAGCGGTGTCACTGTGTTACAGATGAGGCAACAGGCTTAAGAGTTAGGGACTCTCAAGGGCCCAAAGAGGCTTCTCATTTTCAAAGAGCCCAGCCATACCACTTTGCTTATTAAAAATCTTCGCTTAATTAATGACCACTGAGATGAGTCGGTGGGTAAAGGCACTCGCCGTCAATCCTGACAACCTGAGTTTGATTCCTGGCACCCACATGGTGGGAACAGGGAACAGTTTGTTCTTGCGGGAGTTCTTTGACATTCACACCTACGCTGTGCATGGACACACCTACACAAAGGATTTTTTAAGTTAAAAATCTTCATTTAGCCAAAGTAGCTCTTTCTGAAGCACACCTCTGTTCTGCGGCTGCCTTGGACTAGAAGCTACTGAAGAAACCATTACAGAGTGCAACTTCCAAACAGACACAACCCCAAAGTAAGGTCCCTCCATCCCCCAACCTACACCTTTCCTTCATACTGGGTTTCTCTGTGTAGTCCTGGCTGTCCTGGAACTCGCTCTGTGGACCAGGTTGGCCTCGAACTCAGGGATCTGCCTGCCTCTGTCACCTCATGGCTTAAAAGAAAGCTTTAAATCAGAGTCCTTCTGGAAGCCTTCAAGCACAAACAGAAGAAGCCACAGGAGGGCTTGGTGGTTATCTTCATCATTCTGAACCAATCAGAAGTTAGTTAAAATCCTGAGGTTGGAAAGAGGAGCAAGAGGAGGACCATCCTGGGAGTGGGCGCTTTCCTTTAAGGCTGGAGCCTCACTCCTGACACTCATGGAATGGGCAGTGTGGTGTGCCTTTTTTTTTTTTTTTTTTTGTTGTTGTTATTCAAGACAGGGTTTCTCTGTAGCTTTGGATCCTGTCCTGGAACTAGCTCTGTAGACCAGGCTGGCCTCGAACTCACAGACCCGCCTGCCTCTGCCCCCGAGTGCTGGGATTAAAGGCGTGCGCCACCGCCGCCCAACGAGGTGTGTCTTGTGAGAAGCAATTAGTGGGGGCAGGAGAGATGGCTCAGTGGTTAAGAGCGCTTCTGCTCTTCCAGAGAAGCCAGATTCAATTCCCAGAGTCCACATGGAAGCTCACAACTGTCTGTAACTCCAATTTCAGGGGATTTGACACCGTCACACAGATATACATACAGACAAAACATAAAAATCAGCCAATCATTCAAAGCAATTAGGACGCCAGCTGTGCTGTTTCGTCAGCAGCAACACTAATCATGGTCGTGCTAAACTCTGGCTTTTTTGAAGGAATAATGTCACTCACGCCAATGAGAAAACAAGCCATCAACCACCCCAGGGGGCAGAATAGGAGGGCTGGTGGAGGAGGCTGAAGTTGGGTGTCACCAGGGAGGCTGGTCACAACAGCATTCATTTACTGGAGTGAGTAAGTTCCTGTGCTCGGAAATACTAATTGGAAGATGCAGAAATAACTGTGTTGCTACATCAGTGTGCTTTAAATGTTAGTCGAGTGCCAGGAATCCTCAGGGTTCACCAAGCTATGCTACAAAGAAGTAGGCAATGGAAGAGAACTTCCATTTTACCATATGCGTGACATGTCAAGGGGACATCAAGGACAAGGACGCCTGGCAATCCCAAAGCTCCTAAGAAGGCCCCCTTTATACTTTCACACCTTAGTGAGAAACAGAAACACGGCAATACCTGTGTGCTGTGTCTTTCATCAGTTCGATCATCTTGTTATTAAAGGACAGACTGTATTAGCTCTCTAGAGTTACAACTTAACTTGCGCTCTGCTTAGTACACGGTAGGTATTTGGTAATCAAGTATTACATATAATTTCAGTGGATCTCCATGTCACAAAGGGAACCAAATGGGGAGAAATAGATGGTGGGCCAATTATTTCAGTCAATGCGTTATTTTTAACACATTATTTGAATCCTTATTACAGGAGTAACGGGAGTGAATCACATTTTATAGAAACCATGACGGAGGTTTTGACTCATGGATGGTGTTAATCAACAGCTGAGCCATCCATAAATATCGTGACAAGCTTGTAAAATAGAGCTCGGTCCTCACTACAGTGACTCCAAAGAGAAGAATGACAAAGGGCTGTGACAACCCTGATCTGAGCTTGAAGTTCAAAAAAAAAAAAAAACCCTTCATTTCCATGCGAACAACATTGTTTCCTTCACCGACATTGCAGGAAGAAGGCTGAGCATAAATGGAAGGGACAGCGCTCACTAACAGCACCAGGGCACTCCTTCAGCTGCCATGCTTGCCACTAAATGCCACCTAGAAAGATTTATCACTATGTCAGAACAACATGATGCGGTCTGACATCCCCAAGGCAGGGTAAGGTTAGGAGGGTGACTCAGGGCTCCCAACGTCAGCAACACACACAGAACCTATGCTACTCTTTATCTCCCCAGAGTTCTTCAACTGTAGGACACAATGCCAGCTCAAGATGATATTTCAGTAGAAACAGCCACCTTTGACTACAGACGCTTTCCAAATGTGAGATGTATTTTCATGGAGCATGATAAACTTAGCTATGGATGTCCCCTGTCCCTGCCAAACATGACAAGCTGCTTGCTCAAAAGCTGTCACCAATTAGTTGCTGCTGTAGAGAACACCAAAGGAAGTGCCAATAAAAGCATATTGAACTGAAAGGAGGCCCCATAACAAGGATGGAAACAGAACCTACTGTGGCTGGTAAACTTTATACACACAGTCAATCTAAATCTGGGAGAAGTGGGGGTAGGGTAATAACGGCTATCGATGCCAGTTCCTCTTTAAACAGGAAGGGTGGGAGCATGCTCCCAGGGTACCGGTACCATTGAGCTCAGCACTGTTGTCACCTTTCCAGGATGACCTGAGCTTGGGGTAAGTCTTCACCTTTGGGTTCTCCGTCTCTGGTACATTAGCATCTGTGTCTGTACACGCCATCAATATGGAATTCTAAAAGTGCTTTTCACATTCTATTGGCTTCAGTTTAAACATTGATGGCTCTGGGCTGACCTGCTGACCTCATGTTTTACAGGTTGAGAAAAGGAGTCAAGGGAAGCAGTCGGGATCCACCTGATGCAAATGAGCCAAGGGCACGGGGAAGAAAGCACCAGGGCACAGCCGATGCTCAGCGCTTTAAGATTGTAGAGCCAGGGGTCCAGAGCACTCATTGCTCTTGCAGAGGACCTGGGTTCAATTCTCAGCATCTACATTCTGGCTCACAACCATCTTAACTCCAGTTCCAGGGATCCCATGCCCCCTTCTGACCTCCATGGACACCAGGTACACATACAAATGTTTGGGTAAAAACCATGTGTTCACATACAGTTAAACAGATCTGAAGAAAAAGAGTCCAGAGGCCCAGGCTGAGGAGAGAGCTTCCTGCTCAAAAGTCTTCACTGCACAAGCACAAGGACCTGAGTTCGATTTCCAGCATCCATGAAAAAAGCCATGCTTAGAATGCCAGTCATGGGACCTCGAGTGGACAAAGGTGGGCCCCTGAGGCTTTGTGGTCAGCCAGCCTAGCCTGATCAGTGCCACTAAGAGACTCTGTCTCAATAAACAAGATGGGAACTGGGAGCTGACTCAATGGTTAGCGTTTGCCACACAACAGTGAGAACCTGAGTTCAAATCCCCAGAACCTACATAAATTAGTATTTAGCCCATTTTGTCCAGTGGGCATAAGAGTCACCTGTCGTTTTATCCCTGGGAGCTGGTCAGCGAGACAAGCTGTATATGCAAGCTCTGGGTTTAACTGAGAGATCCTGTCTCAGTGGTTAAGATGGAAGAACAATCAAGGATGATTCTTGACATTAACCTCAGGTCTTATATACACATAATATAAACATACATATATAAATGCATACACATACATACACATGCACACACACGCAGGAACACGGGAAGAAGGGAAAAAGGTGGATAGCTCCTGAGGAACAGCTGCGATTGACCTCTGACCTCCACACATGCACTCGAGAGTACACACACACCTGTACCCAAACACATGCACCTGTACATAAGCATGTATGCACACATACACACGAGTTCAGGATCAGAAGCTGATTCTGATTCCCAGTGGTGGAGGACCAGCCTAGCAGGCACAAGGCTCTGAGCTCCGTTCCCAGAGAAAACAAGATTCTCTCTGAAAGCTATTGTTTTTTCTTTCCTGAGTCAGGGTCTCATGTAGCACAGGGTGTCGTATAACGTGCTATGTACTGAAGGCTGGTCTTGAACTCCTGACCCTCCTACCTCCATTCCTGAGTGCAGGGGTTATATTTGGCACACAGCTAGCTTTTCAGATCATTTTCTGAGGCCATCTCTCCTTCTCTCCGTGTTCCTACCATCCACGTCAATATACATATCTCTTATTTCAGCAAGTACTTCCTGTCTTTTGAAACCATTATAGATATTCCTGCCTTTGTTTTCATGTTCGGAATGCTCCACTTCTCTCTCTTTTCAGGTGGGCTGCAGAGAGCTATGACCAAGTTCATTTCTATTTGAACCCATAGGGTCAGATTGTCTCTGTACCAACTACTTCAAAATGGGAATGATGGAGAAAGAAAAGGGGAAGAAAAGAAGGGAGGGAAAGAGAGGGACAGAAAAGGGGAGGGAAGGGAGGAAGGAACATAGGATAAAAATGGGGGAGAAAACAAGCATAGCCATGTGACTTCAGAGTGGAGCCGCCATCAAAGCCTCTCCTGTGGCTGAGACCCCCTGTGTGGAGAATGTCTAAATATCTGTATGAGCAATTACATCAATGTACCAGTAATTTTCCAGTCCATAATCAAGTTTAAAGAAGAACAATTTGTTTTATGAAACATGGAGAAAGATTAATCTCCCACATTACTGTCAGTGCAGGCTTATCAGCAAGACTTGGAGGAGATAAGCCTGCAGACATCCTGATTAGGAATCCCATCTTCAAAGGCTTAATACCCCCCTAGTGGTATGCCACAAACTGTCGCCTTAACTTGTCTCTGGGTCCTTACTGTGTATGCATCACTGCCTAGGTCTGGGCAGATTCCCAGGGAGGACAGGACTGCCAGGTCCCCAGAGAGGGGAGGAGAGGGTGGCAGTGACAGAGACAATTACTGTTTGAGTCCACTCCTATGAGGTACACACAAGAGTCCAATTCATGCAGATGGTAGACTGGTGGCGGCGGGGGTGGGGGCAGATGGAGAGTTATTCTTTAACGAACAGTTTTTGCTTTAGATGACAGGGCGATTGCACAATATGTGTGTCCTTAGTGCCACTGAACTATACACTTGAAAAATGATTAAAGTCAGGGGTGGGGGTGGGGAAGCTTGGTGACCACTAGCCTCGCACATGGGAGGCCTTGGGTCCCGTGCCCAGTACAGAGCAGTCTCCTTGGGTCTGCCAAAAAAATTAATAGCATGTTTTATTAAGTGTTTTTACAATTTTTAAATCAAGGCAACGTTTATTTAATAAACACACACTCCTCCCAGCTTTAACACTGAAACATAAAGTAAGCCAAGTTGCATTTCTGTCTCTTTCCTTTCTTCCACAGAAAAGGGCGAGTCTTCCTCAGAGTTGATGCTCTCTGGATATCCCAGCTATGCTGAGATTGATGGGGAATAAAGGGAATCAAGGTGTCCCACCATCAATCAGTGGTGACCCATCCCAGAAGAGCATCTGCATGCCATCAGTAGACAGGACTGCAGCGAACCTCTCACAGGAAAAGCAAGCATTAGCTGGGCTCCCATGACATGCCAGTGGGCTCAGTTCTAGATACCAACACAGTGATGGCCATTCCCCAAACCTGGACTCCAGAATCCCATATTAAATGCTTGGAAGTTGTTACATATACTTCAATTGTGCCTCTGCTATATTTACTGGTTTTGTTTTCCATTTTCTTCTGTTTCTATGGTGGGGGGGGGGATATACGACCTGATTGTAAAATTTTATAGGTGAGCAATATAATGTGTGTATCCAAACCAATATTTGAAAAATAGTTTCAAAAGTCTGTCATAAACATCAGATCAATGGGGATTCCTGACTTTTGGGAAGCCTCAAATGTGTGAAAGCAATTTCCGATAAAATCAGGACATCTGCCCACCAATGCCAAAAGATGATCATCTTTCTGTGCCAAACAAAATGGGGTCAGGCAAGGACAGCACGGAAGAGAATGTGTCCAGTCCTTTTCCATGATGCAGTTTTCCTAACGGGGGAATTTGTCACAATCAAACCAAATCCTCTTTCAAAGAGGATCTTCGGGTTAATCTCCACAAAGCACAGAAGTATTAAGCATGGAGTTTAACCCACAGGACTGAAGGTCCTCCACGCAATGGAATCAGTACAAGGTGGCAGGCAGTTTCTTCTCCTCACAGAATAAGATGCAGGTCAAACGCTAGTACACTAACACACAAGCGTCATCACGATGAAAGCATGCATGTAACAAAAATACTTGGGCTATTTGCAAACAACGACTTGCTTCCTAATTCAGAGCTGCTGTGGAATCACCACAATAAACCGCTGCCTCGGGCCATGACAACTTTCACAGGCTTCTGCATTCCCACCTTTCAGGAAGTTTACAATCTACATTATGCTGTGATGATAGATTTAGAAGGTGCTTTTCCCACTTGTGGAAATCATCCCTCGTTATTTAGTACTATTTTATTCTTTTGTTTGTGTCTGGGGAGTGTACATGCCACAGCACCCCTGTGAAGTCTGCAGAAAACTAGAGAGAGTTGGCTGCCTTTCTACCTGATGTGGGTTCTGGGGCTTGAACTCAGGGAGAGAAGCTTGGAAGCAGGCGCCTTTGCCAGCTGAGCCATCTCTCCAGTTATACCCCTCATTTCTTCTTCTTTTTTTTCAAGATAGAGTTTCTCTGTGTAGCCCTGGCTATCCTGAAACTCAGAGATCCACCTGCGTCTGCCTCGTGTGTGCTGGGATTAAAGGAGTGCTCCATCACCACCCTGCCCATCCCTCATTTCTTATGGAGAAATAAATCACATTTACTACGTTGCATCAAGAGATTTTCAATATTATGATGACTTAATTTGGCACCATATTAAAATAAACAGCAGCTTAAATCTTACCTTGTAATAAAAGCTAATGAGAAGTTTATTTGACATTATAATGGTCGAAAATTTGGCTTAGATATGAGGTCTCATTCAAATGACACATAAGTTCTATACATTTCTTCAGAGGATCCTTTCAGACTGAGGGAATCTAAAAAAAAACCAGTTAGGACAAACAACGTAGGTACAGATTGGAGGCACATGTCTGCAACCCCAGGACTTGGGAGACAGAGGCAGGTTCAGGGTAAGCTTGAGTTGTATAGTGAGACTCAATCTCAAAAACAAAATTAAAACAACTATGCCAAGCAGGAGGGGGGCTGAGAGATGGAGAAGGCAGGGCTCGGGCACCAGCATGTCTCTGCAGTGGGCCCTGAAGCTCTCTGATTGGGTCCTCATACCTGCCTGGAGACAGCAACTATCTACTCCCCAGACTAAAGCAACCATGGGCGAGATAACTAGAGAAAAGCAATTCTTCATCTGTAACTAGATGTCAAGTTTTAGACATGAGCTTTTACGGCATTGTTTTTATTACTGGGTATATACGTGATGGGTGTGAGGATGCTTGGGCCACAGCACACTTGTGGCCGTCAGAGGACAAATGTGGGAGTTAGCCCTCTCCTTCCACCTTCACATGGGTTTCAGGGATGGAACTCGGGTCTCCACACTTCATCAGCGAGCGCCTTTTACTGGCTGAGCCATCTCGCCAGCCCTTTAAGCATCAACTTTGTGTCTCTCATGAATCGAAGCTGAGTTCAAAACACGAGGACGATTTTGTTTTTCTCAGCAAACTCAGTTTCACAAACACAAGCAAGAAACCAAACCAAAACAATGTACAATACACATCCTGTAATGAAACAAAAATAGCAAAACCCCAGCTGCTTAAAGGCGATTTGAGATTGGGGTACACCTGAAACAGGATGGCTGTTTCAGTCTCAGAGTGTGTGAAGGCTTGTAGCTGGCTAGAGAGAGAGGTTGAAGGAACACACCCTGCTCAGCACTTCAATAGAATTACCTGACCCCTATGTTCCCCTGCTCCCCTCCCCCATCAGTCTCCTTACAGATGGAACCACACTCCACATTCATCCACACATATGCTCTCTGAAACACAGAGCGTTTCCCCCACCGACATGTTATAAACAGAAGACGGGGGATTCCTAGAGGAAAGCCCGGTGAACCGCCGTTGCTCACAAACTGGCAAAGCCCCATTTACTCTTGACGCTTTTTATTTTATTTTACATTTTAAAAATCTCTCCAGGAAGGGCTGCATCTGTCCCATGGCACGTGTGTGGGGGTCAGTGGTTAATTTTAGGACTAGGTTCACTCCTTCCACTATTGGGCTCTGGGGATCAAGCTCAGCTTGGCCGGCTTGATGGTGATGGCCTTACTTGCTGAGCCCTCTTGCCTGCCCATTGTTTGTTTGTTTGTTTATAGACAGGCTTTCGCACGTAACTCACATTATCCCATGTGGCTAGTCGTAACTCGTGATTCTCTCGTCTGTCTCCCAGAGCCGGGAGAAGAGGTGGGTGCCATCATGCCCAAGAGTTTTGCTTCTAGAGGACGAGGCACTAGGCCGTGTAGACATGAATATTGGAAATAGGGGAGGACCACCCAAACCAGTGTGTGCCCCTTCCCCACACTAACTCAGCTTCTCTGCTCCTAAGAAAGGGGAGGGACCCAGAGCTGGGGAAACACTGTGCAGACACATGAAGCTGAGGTCCGTCCCCAGCATCCACGGGAAAAGCTGGACATGGAGGCACATGCCTGTCATCAGTCCCTGCCCTGGAGAGGCAGAGGCAGGAGGATCACTGGGGTTCGCTGGCCTGCCAGTCCAACAAGATCGGCGAGTTCCAGGTTCAGGAGAGACCCTGTCTCAAAAAAATAAGACAGAGAGCAATGAGGACACCTGACATTGACTCTGACCTACATACACACACACATACTAACGAACATGCACACACACACTCACATACACGTATGCTCACCTACATATGCAGAAGGGGGCTGATAGCAGTAGCCTGGAGGAATGGCACAGGGCTTCCACGCAATGGGGACAACAGCTTCCAAACCAGAGTTTAGCTGGGGGTGTCCATGTGTTTTGGGGTGAGAGTTGATGCTCCAGTCCCAAAGGGCAAGAGTTCTTTTATGCACCTATTATTTGTGAGCCAGATGCCACGAGGCAGGAGGCAATCTGTATTTCATCTTACAGTCAGAAATCCCTTATCCTTGGGAGATGCACTCCAAGACTCCAGGGGATGACTAAGCTCTCAGGCCCACACCCTACAATGCACACATCCCATTGGGTATTTTCACTATACACACACCCCTATGGCTACATTTAATTTACATATTAGGCACAATAAGAAATCATCAATTGTCCTCACTAGTTTATTGTCAAACTGACATAAGGTCAAGTTACATCCATAATAGCTTGTACGCAAGCCAGGTGCGTGCCTTTAATACCAACACACAGGATGCAGAGGCAGGAGGATCTCTTTCAGATCAAGGCCAATCTGGTCTACAAAGTGAGTTACGGCACAGCTTGGGCTACACAAAGAAATCCGGTCTCAAAAAATAAAAAAAATAAAAAAAAAAAGCTTGTAGGCAAGCTTGTGGGGCCTTTCTTTTTTTCTTTTTTTTGGTTTTTTCGAGACAAGGTTTCTCTGTGGTTTTGGAGCCTGTCCTGGAACTAGCTCTGAAGACCAGGCTGGTCTCGAACTCACAGAGATCCGCCTGCCTCTGCCTCCCGAGTGCTGGGATTACAGGCGTGCGCCACCACCGCCCGGCGTGGGGGCATTTCTTAATTAGAGATTGCTGTGGGGGGCCCTGCCCACTGTGGGTGGTGCCACCCCTGGGCAGGTGGTCCTGGGTTGTATATAAAAGCAGGTTGAGTAAATCATGGAGAGCAAGTCAGTGTGCAGTGTTCTCCATAGCCTCTGCGTCAGCTCCTGCCTCCATGTAGAGCTATAAGCCAAAATAAATCCTTTCCTCGCCAAGGGGCTTCTGGTCATGGGGTTCTATCCTGCCAATAGAAACCATTAATAACTAATGAGCTAGAATAATTGTAACAATGCAGTTATGAAAATTAGATGAGTACTCTCTGAGCTCCTGTGCTCACCATCTCATGTAAGGTCGCCCATGGGACGAGATGATGTGACCAGTGTAGGCACAGGAGACACATGAAGCTGCTGTGAATGGCTTGCTAAATGCAAGCATGGAGATACTTTCAGACTTGATTTCATGGTGGATACTGGTTAACAGTGACTAGCCTGCAGGTGGTATGTTGCCATAGATACTCTGGATGCAGGATGAGTCAGGTCCAGGTGTACACAACAGCCTGGTGTGAGACCTCGTGATCTTGAGGATGGTGTGAAGTTCAAGATGTCTGAAGATAGACGACAGGTGACTGGGGGAACAGAAACCTCAGGAGAGCGGAACCTCAGGTAAAGGGACTGCTGTACTTCTTCAGCAGGCTTTACAACCGCCCTGTCCACGGTGGCAGTCCCGAGCCACATGTGCCCACTGAGCACTTAAACCTGAGGAACTGATTTTTAAATTTCATTTTAATTAGGAAACTATGTGTGTGATCCTACTGCTCAAAAGGTAGGAAGATCAAGAGTTCAAAGTCATCCTTAGCTACATAGGGAGTTCTACCTTAGGGTAGCATTCTCCCATTTCCACCACAATAAACTAATAAATAAATAAATAAATAAATAACCCAGGCCGGGTGGTGGTGGTGCACACCTTTAATTCCAGCACTTGGGAGGCAGAGGTAGGCAGATCTCTGTGAGTTCGAGGCCAGCCTGGTCTACAGAGCTAGGTCCAGAACAGGCTCCAAAGCTACAGAGAAACCCTGTCTCAAAAAAAATTTATATCTTAATTGAGATGTTTAAGGATAAAACACAATTTCTAAACTAAGTACAAAAAGTGGAATGTAAAATATCTCACAATAATTTTCATATTGATTACATGTTGAACATTTTTTTATTTTTTTGGTTACACACTGATGGAGGAAGGTCATTGGCTAATAAAGGCACTGCCCTGGCCCATTTTATTGGTTAGAGGATAGGTGGGAGGAGTAAACAGAACAAAATGCTGGGAGGAAGAGGAAGTGAGCTCAGAGACTCAACCGCTTTCCTCTCGGGAGCAGACGCCTGAGAGAGACGCCATGCTCCTGGCTCCTGGGCAGACGCACGCTAAGAAGCTCCCACCCAGGATGGACATAGGTTAGAATCTTCCCGGTAAGCGCACCTAGGGGCGCAACACAGATGATTAGAAATGGGCTAAATTAATATGTGAGAATTAGCCTAGAAGAGAATGGGCCAAGCAGTGTTTAAAAGAATACAGTGTCCATGTAATTATTTTGGGTAAAGCTAGCCGTGGGGGCGGCCGGGTGCCGGGGACGCAGCCCCGCCGCCCCCTATTACTTCAACACACTAGTGTGTGTGTGTGTGTGTGTGTGTGTGTGTGTTTTGAGAAACCATCTCACTCTGTTGTGCTTGCTGGCTTCAAACTGGCAGTGATCCCGCGGGAGCTGGAGCTGGGAACTGAACTCAGGTCCTCTGCAAGAGCAGTCCATCTGTTCACCGACGATCTCTCCAGACCCTCATAAAGAAGGAATATGCTCTTGTGTATGTGCGTGTGTGGGCACGCTCTGGGATGCGAGTGGAAGTCAGCCCTCGGAGTCTACTCCCTCTTTCTACCTTCACGTAGGATGGAACTCAGGTATACAGGACTTTGTGACAGTCACTTTTACCTGACATCTCACCCCCTCCAAATATTTTTAATGCAAATATAAAGTTTTATAATATTTGGCAGGGAATTTTAAAAGTATTTCTTCAAAACCAGGCTGGAAGAATTTAACTAGACTATATAATATTTTAGCATCTTACACAAAGTTAAATGCCCAAAAAGAAAGCTGTAAGAGAAATACATAATGTATAAAATAAGAAGAACACCGGGAATAGTTTCATTAGATGATAGTACAAAGAGGAAAATCACAAAGAAGGAAAAATGTGGGCAGTGGACTCTGGGAAGAGAGGTCCAGCTTTGCCGGAAACCAAACAATACAGATGCAAGCAAGTACGGAAGCCCGGCAGAGCCTCGGAGGCACCGGAGCTCAGTCACGGAGATGGAGACTCCTTGGTAATGTATCAGCTAATGGACTGGGCTAGTTTCTCGAGAAATTTGTCACTATTTATGCAAACGACTCAGCAGCTCCATTCTAGAACTTTCAGTAAGAGAATAGTCCATGGAGATGGAAATAAAATCTACTTAAGCTAAGTCTCCACCTCAGCGGTCATCAAATTAAAAAACTAGAAACAACATAACAAGCTATTAATTATTTATTGTGTCATTTATTAGTGGGTTAAACATTAACATGATAGAGATACACAACGGAATACAAACCTCTAAAATGCTGAAGACTGATATTTGTAGGCTTTTCCAGGGACACTCATCTCTTAAGTAATACCAAAGTGGAGGTTTATTTTAAGCATACATTTGGGCCACCATCACTGCTTCTTATACTCCCTTAGCTCTGTTAGCTGTCCATTAGATCCTAACCTGAGTCTACGAACCCGTTAAACCGCAGGCTAAATTTTTCTGTATATTTTACTGGAACAGGCAATTAAGCGTTTCATTAGAATCTTGAAACCCCTCCCTGGTTCTCAAACAGCTGAAACCTTTGGGTTGTGTAGTTTAATGGGTCAACTTGTCTACCTTGACCTTGAAAAGCAAATGTGACTGCACAGCCCATTCATTTGCTGGTCACAAACATTAACTTGGTTCCAACTATGTCGTACTTTGCCTGACAACACAATTAACAGAAACTTTCGGGATAAATTTCTTTACTTACTTTATAAGCACTGTACACACATATGCAGACACAGAGCCCCTCAAAAGGTCCATAGCAGCTAAGAGACAAAAAGTGGACTAAGACGTCTAAAGAAAATGTTATCATTACCTTCCCAAACTAGGCTTTGTTTTTTAGAAATTGTATATATATTTGTTAATTTTTTTGTGTATGGGTGTTTTGTCTACATGTATGTCTACACGCTAAGTGCATGCAATTACCACAGAGAGCAGAAGAGGGCAACAGATCCCTTGGAACTGGGGTTATAGACCAGTTTGTGAGCTGCCATGTGGGTGCTGGGAACCAAACTTGGGTCCTTTAGAAGAGCAGCCAGGGCTTATCACTGCTGAGCCAGATCTTCAGTGCCGTCTTCCTCCCCACCAGCATCTCATCTTTTTGAGACAGGATTTCACTACATAGCCTTACTCAGCCTGGGGTGCACTATGCACACCAGGCTGGACTTGGACTCACACTGATCTTCCTGCCTCTGTCTCCAGTGTGCTGGGATTAATAGCGTGCGCCACCATGACCTGCCTCCAAATTAAGGTTTGTGGTTTTGTTTTTTAACTGTCTTTTGAATCTTATGTGCATTTGAGCTCCTTTATTGGAGATTAAATGTACAGACTTGGGGAGAAGTCTTGCCATTTAAGTTTAAAATAAATACTAGACCACAATCAAGTAGTTGGCTCTAAGTGGCAAAAGAGACACGTAATTTTTATCTTAATTTTAAATTATACTCTACAATTTACTGGTAACAAATTTTCCCCTTTAGGTATCAGATTCATTTCTCACAATGAAACTCATTGAGAGACGTTTTAAAACCAGTAAAATATGTGATGTCAAGTTTAAGAGCCCAAATTTATATGAATTTTAAAAACGTCTCTGTGAAGTTGGGGGCCAGTCTAGTCTACACAGCAAATTTCAGGCCAACCAGGGCTATATAGAAAGATCCTACCTTTAGAAAAAGGCAATCTGAGTCTTCAACACATAAGGATATTTGTTTTCATGTATTTTAATTATCATAGGTTTAGATTTGAAAAGCACTAAAAGGAACGAATATGATTTATTTCATTATTGCCCAAATTGGATTAAAATAAAATTCTAGTATAGCAAATTCCATTAGAGTAGATTATAAAGCATAACCCAAGGGAGGGCCGTCTTCTAGTCACTGTGAGTGACATCAAGAGACCGGCTGGGTTTGAAGGCATTTCCATACAGTTCCCACTGTATTTGCTCCATGGTGACCGGCCCGACACAGCCGTGCTCCGGAACCCTTGCGACAACGTCACCTTGCGACATATTTTTAGTTCTCTTCTGTGATTTTTCAAAATGTTAAAAACTGTCTTCATACACAATGTCACAAAGAAATCAGTGTGGGTTTAATTAAGGGAGCGCACAAGCCTCAGGTACTGGCAATGCCAAACAGCCAAGAGGGTGGGAAGAGTCACGCAGTTGGCCGGCTCTCTCACAGGTGTTATCCTGACAGGAGGGCGCTAGGAGGGCGAATACAAAACAACGGGAATATCACGCGAGACTACGAACACACGTCCTCAGCACTAAATGAATGCTGGCTTGGGAAGACACGTGCACGGAGAAAACAGTATCATTTATTATATTTACAAACCAGTATGATTCATCAGTCCCTACCTAAAAACGCAGGTCATTTCACCAAGAATAGCAGCAAACTCTGTCCTCAAGCTCATGTTCTTGTAATTCTGAAAACACCGAATACAACGAAGATGATTTAAATAGAGCCTTTCAACAGCAACAACAACAAAACGCCGTGACACCGCAGCCGGCAAACATTTAGCAGAGGCCTCACTACTCGCTTTGCTGCTCCTCAGAACTGAAAACAAAAACAAGTGGTATATTCTAAGATGAGTCAACACAGAAAAGCCATTTGTAAAAGCAAGCAACACGAAAACACTGTTATCATCCCCCTGTTACCGAGGGATGGGAGAGACTCGAAAATGCCCTGCCTAGCTCTGAAGTCCTGCAACCCAGAAATCACTTTCAGGACTTTTGTGTTTTTTTTCTAAGTAAAATTGTATGTATAAAATTGTTTTATATTTTGATTTTTTCACTTAATAATGTATTATGAACTTTATTTAGTCATTAAATTTGCTTTATGACATGGTTTGAAACAGCCAGTGACATTACATTGTGTAAACAGAGATGGGAGGGACAATTTAGGTCACTAATTCTCTGACACAAAACACCAAGGGTGCCATGTCCCCTCATCCCCAAACACTGTATTTTTGCAATATTATTAGTACTTGTAAATCTAACTCAAAAAAGTTTATTTTTTTAAATTTAATGAATTAATTTATTTTACATCCTGACTGCAGTTCCCCTCCCGCCTCTTGTCTCAGTCCTTCCCCCCACCCCCACTGCCTCCCCCAACCCACTGCTCATGTTTTATTTGAGTGTCACATTTTGCTCCACTTCCTCTTTAGGGTCCTTCTCTTTCTTATTATTTATATGATATAGACATCATGAATATTAATCTATAACCCTATAATGAAGGCATCATTTTTTTTCTTATACTGTCATTTTTATTTCTGACACTTGGAGTATAAATGCTTTGTTTTGTTTTACTATTTGTCTTTATTTTTTTCCTTTTATAAATTATTTCATAAAATCTACATTTGTCTTCTTCAAGTGTCATTCATTTCCACAGTGTGTCTCATCTCTGGGTAACATACATGCGAAATTGATTGCTGGGAATACAGTTGCTGGAATGCTTGCCTTATATACATGAAACCACGGGTTCAATTATCAGTACCACACACACAAAATATAAAAATAAAATAAAACTTAAAACCACAAGTGGCACACTGTTGTGGCAAAACACAAAGCCCTGTGGTGGTAGGTTATCTTACTTAAGTGCCCATCCCGTTAACATTACGTGTTCAGCCCTGGTATTGCGAAATCAGAGGGTCTCACTTCATCACCAGCTCAGCTTGTGAATTACAGCCATGTCATCCAGGAAGCCAGATATTTTCTATTTTGTTTTAATGTCTTCAAGAGTTAAAAGGAGGGGCAACTGAAATGAGCTACAACACAATGAGTATTAGTACCTGCTATTCAAACTCACTGCACAATCAATTCATCTCGACAATACAAGCACATTCAGATTTTCCAAATACATTAGTTACAGACTAAAAGAACAGTCACAGAAAAAATCAAATAAGGGGACATTTGCATTGTATGCCTGTATGGAAAGCCTTCATGCTGCCCGATTTTCACTGTAAACAGGTCCTAAAACACTACCCCTCCCCAAGGTAAACAGCTTCATTCTGTTAGAACTGTGTATTCCGCTCACTCTCTACTTTGCCACATTTCTCAGTTCTTAAACACGACCTGGGCCCGAGGCTGTAACTCAGTGTTGGAGTACTTAATTTGTCTAATGTGCACAAATCTCTGGATTTAATTTCTAGCAGCACACACACAAATATATTAAACAAAACCAAAATATATAACTGGCTTGACTCTAAGAGAAGTGTAGTGGCTTACGTAGAGGGCTGAGCCTCCAACAAGCTGGAGGCTAGCCTAGGCTACACTGAGAGTGTATGGTCAGCCTGGACTACAGAGTGAGGCTTTCCCTCAAAAAATAACAATAAAAGCAGCCAAAGAAACAGTAACATTACTTCTGAGAGAACACTTCTGACTATTTAAAACTGTAGCTGTCCTACACATATTTTAGGACTGATAAAGTCCAATGTTTAGTATTAACAGATTAAGTGTCCTGAAGATCCCTTCTGTTCCAACCACGTTGCTGTACTCCAATAAATTCTATGAGTATAGTTGATTTAAGACATGAGGCCTAGGTCGGGCTTTTAAAATCCTATACTTCCCCAAACCATGCTCTACTGTCTAGAGGCTTTGCGTTTAGACATGAATAAGGTTTCATAGCCTTTCTCATTTACTCTCACCTAAAATGTTGGAAAACCCCGCTTGAAGGCTCTACAGACATATCAGACAAGGGGGAAAACACACAGAGAGAACAGCTTGAGCTGCGGGCTCTCACTGCAGGGAGCCTGAGGAAACTCTGACTTACCCACATCTCACATAAGGGTTTCCACTGACAATGTAATTTTTGTCAACATTCAAAGAAAATTCAGCCCCGGTCGGTCAAAGGTGGCAGTGGCAATCGCAGGTGCTGACACCCTCTGTTTGTCTGAGGAGGAGCAGCCACATTCCTAGGGAATTCAGATGTCCTCCACTGTGGCTTGAGCTCCCTAGTTTATGTCACATCCCTTAGGGGCAGGAAATCTGTCCCTAAGATTTAATGTCACACCCAGCTCCTAGCTTGGGGAACTTCTCACGGCCTTTCCTTTGGTCTGAATACACATTAATTCATTCATCTCCCTCAATCGATGTCCCAAAAGGCTGGAGAGACGGCTCAGCAATGAGAGCACAGACTGCTCTTACAGAGGACTCTAGTTCAGTTCCCAGCACCCACACGAGGTGGCTCACAGCTCCAGACTCAGGGAAGCCAAGGCCTCTCTGCCTTGGCACCTGTGCTCACCTGCATATACAGACACAGATATACATCCTTTTTTTCTTTTTTTTTTTAAAAAAGAAGTTACTCCATAGAAGTAACACTTTTAAATTGCTGTATTTCAAAAAATTGTAATCGAAAACTCTAAAAAGCTTCGGTGAAACAAGAATAGAAGCTTAAGTCCCTTCAAAATAAAATTGAAAATAAATTGAGCCAGAACTCTGTTCTCTGTAAGGAGGGTTACCGTACATAAACTACCGTAAGCGTAGCATTAATCATCCTTCTGTCTGTATGCAGAGACAGAAGGGCAGCTCAGAACTCTTCTATGGAAAATAAAGAAACAGCCGACTTGAGGGCACCACCTGTGCCATTCCAAAGCTGCAGGTGTCTGCTGTCCCTGAGCGCAGTGGTTCAGGATGGGTCAGGGTTTAGCCCGAGTTCTGCGGTTACTAGCAGTGTGACCTTGGATGAGTTACTTAACTTCTCTGTGGTCATTTCTTCACTTTTATCTCAAGATAATATCCATTCCTCCGAGGACCATAAAACACAGGCACCAGGGAGCTGGGGTGACTCAGTATATAAAGCACTTGCTACATAGGCATGAGGTCTTGAGTTCAATCCCTAGAACCTACATAAAAGAGCGGGCATGGTGGTGTTCATCTGTAACCCCAGCCTTGGGACGGCGGAGAAGGGATAACCCCACCCGTGGGGACCATTGGTCAGACAACCAAAGCCAGTCAGTAAGCCCCAGGTCCCAGTGAGAGGCTGTCTCAAAAGTTAACACCTGAAATTGACGTCTAGCCTACACACACACACACACACACACACACACACACACGCACATGCATGCACACACACACACACACACACACACACACCTGCAACACTGTTAGTCTGACACACTGAATGTGAACAGTAACCATTAGGTATTATTCTCATAATCTTTCTCTGAATTTACGGCACTGGAACATTTAGTTCAGCTCTGGGTTTAGACATAAGTACTTTTAAATTAATTTTCTGTTTATTTCTTGAAGGATGGCAAAATAATTACTATATAATTAGTGTATCTACTTGTTATACTATGTTATAAAGTACTGTACCCTACAGTATTAAATAACAATAATACTTATTATTATTACCAACAGCATTTGAGACTGGATCTCACTATGTAGCTCTGGCTGCTTGGAACTCACAGTGTATACCAGGCTGAATTCAAACTCACAGACTCCCCTTGCTCTGTCCCCCTAACGCTAGGATTAAAGATGCGCCATTACACCTGGCCTTCAACAGTTTTTTTTTTAAAGACAGGGTTTCTCTGTAGCTTTGGAGCCTTTCCTGGAACTAGCTCTGTAGAACAGGCTGGCTGCGAACTCACAGAGATCCGCCAACCTCTGTTGGGATTAAAGGCGTGCGCCACCACTGCCCGGATCAAACAATTATTTTTAATACAAATCACACATGCGGCTATGACTGGCAACCTTGGCCTGGTTCCCCATATGCAAAGAAATCCCCTGGCAGGGAAAAACAAGCACTATCAGAAACCCTGAGGTCTGTCCTATAATCACTACAGAGTAAAGCCAAATTCATATCGACTAGCCAATGGGCATTGAAAATATTAGTCACCAAATTGATCCCAACAAATAACAATAATTGATTGGCTCATTGATGTATTTCCCCTTGTCTTCCCCAACCTTTCTATAAGCAGTCAGAAAGGAAAGTTTTCATATTTTCTGAGAATCTAATTACTACTCTCAAACCATGCTCTCTATCTTAGTATAATTTTTAAAATGAGTCAGTACAAGTACTTCAAAAAAACTAGGAGTGCAGAGAATATGCAGCTATTTCTCTTCATAATAGAAATGTGCAAAGAATTCTTAAAGGGCTCTTCAGAGCGCCAGAGGCAATGGAAGCATTGATGGAGAGGGAAGCACTAGTAGGGTTGGCAAGAGGACGTGGGAAGAAGCAACCAGCCCCTCAACCAGGCCCTGGATTTTTCATCTTCACGGCACAATGCAAGGGAAATGGGAGTAATTACTGTAATTAAAACCCAAAGGAGAAAATGCCCCGTGAGACAAAGTTAAGTCTCTTCTTCTTTGGACACTGGTATGGAGGGAACAGGAGGTCAAGGTACGAGGCTTAACTCCGTGGCAAATTTCACTCTGCAGAGCCCTGCTCCATGCCAGGGTGCTATTTCTTTTGGAACTGTGATCCAAAAGAAAATACAGAAGAGAGAAACTACCTTGAAACCGCAAACACGGCAGCAGCCGAGTTGGTTCCGAGTCTATTTAGTCATTACGCTATTTAGAAGAAAGTTAGTGAAGAGGGGGAAACAGAAACAACACCGTGTTGTCATTCTCCCCACTTCTCCCCACGGCTCCACAGAACTCTCCAGCATTTAGAGTCACTGTGACCACGGAGGGGGTCTGGGGATGCAGCCTGATGGGCAGCGTGTTCACTTAGTATTCCTCAAGGCCTCCAGCACAGTCAAACCAGGTCTGGTGGTGCAAGTTTGTTATTCTAGTGCTGGGGGGGGGGGATCCAGAAGTTCAAGGCCATCCTGTGACACATCCTGTGATCCAGAGTTCAAGGCCAGGCTAGGCTTCACAAGGCCCTAGAGCAACGGTTCTCAATATTCCTAATGCTTCAACTCTTTAATACAGTTCTTCATGTTGCGGTAACCCCCAACCATAAAATTATTTCATTGCTACTTCATAACTGTAATTTTGCTACTGTTACAAATTGTAGTGTAAATATCGGATATGTAACCCCTTAGAAAGGATTGTTTGCCCCAAAGGGGTCGCAACCCCTACACAGGTTGAGAACCACTGACCTAGAGGGAGGGGCAGGGCGACACCCATCCCAGAGGAACAATGAAGAGCTCTAAACTAAGTTGAGGGTGACTCCTCAGAGATCACCTCCTAGAGCTGCCCTTCCCTTGGCTCCGAGTTCATCCTCCATGATACTGTGTACAGCGGCTGCCCAGTGGTCTATAGAAGAGCACCAATGTCTACTCTAAATTCATGCCCTGACTTCCAGGCACCTGGGAGGGAAGAGCTGGCAACAGTCCCATTTCTCCAGGAACTGTGCCTCTGTTGTTGTGACTGCTTTAAGGCTCCTTCCAAAAGTGCTCCGCCTTGAAGAGAGATGGGAAAAGATTCAAGAATGCTTTGTGTTCCCAACTGGGTCTTGGACTGAGCTCAGGGATGCTGTTCCATGAAGCAGGACGAGTCAGACAGAGTGCATGACATCTGATGCTTGCCTGTGTGTGTTTAAAGTAAAACCATGACCTGACTAGAAGGGTAACATGTGGACCTAATTTTGAAAATATAAACAGGAAGCACCCCCACCCCAATATTACCATTTAAAAGAAAAAAATGAAAAGCAAACCTCAAAGATACCTTCTAAGGAAGTCATGGTTGTGACAAACTAACAAAAGTAATAAAATGTCGCATAAGACACCGCAACCACTAGAGTGAGGGTCTCATGCTGTCACCCTAAGATCTGATACCTACAGTGTTTCTCTGGATGAGTAAAAATAGCATCGATCTTGATACGCCAAGTCATTTCCAACACGTCTTGGCTTTTGTTGTTGTTTGTTTTTTTAAGTAGTAAAGGGTTATCCTTAATAAAATATCCATTGTCACTTTTTTGCTTCAAATAAAGCCATTATAATTGGGGATAAACTAAATTTTTTTAATTTCACCTTGTGTTTATAATTTAAATGTAAGCCCGGTGGTGGTGGTGCACGCCTTTAATCCCAGCACTTGGGAGGCAGAGGCAGGCGGATCTCTGTGAGTTCGAGACCAGCCTGGTCTACAAGAGCTAGTTCCAGGACAGGCTCCAAAACCACAGAGAAACCCTGTCTCGAAAAACAAAAATAAATAAATAAATAAAATAGAATTATAATTTAAATGTACAAAAAAAACCCCCCTACCTAATCAATGGAAACTAGATTGTTAAATCTGACTTTCTTATTCCCAGAAAAAAGCACAGAACTGTTGAGTTCACATCACGCTAGAGGAAAAGGCCTCTTCTGGCTTTTTTTTTTTTTTTTTTGGTTTTTCGAGACAGGGTTTCTCTGTGGCTTTGGAGCCTGTCCTGGAACTAGCTCTTGTATACCAGGCTGGTCTCGAACTCACAGAGATCCGCCTGCCTCTGCCTCCCGAGTGCTGGGATTAAAGGCGTGCGCCACCACCTCCTGGCCTCTTCTGGTTTTAGAACAGTTTTATTCACAAAATTCAAATTAAAAAGAAAAAAAAAGATGGAGGTAGACCTGTTGACTCAGGCCTCTAATCCCAGCACTTGGGAGGCTGAGGCAGGAGGATGTTACAAATTCAAGGCCAGATTGGACTACAGAGTAAGATTTTGTCTCAAAAAAAAAAAAAGATTAAAAAACCTATTCCTTTAAATAGACAATTGGGAACAGTGGTATTTTGAGACTGTTGTCGCTGGGGATAGGATACAGAACCACATACATACCCTGATCTACACCTCTCCTCCCCCAAATTCTTTATTTTTATGTTGAGACAGAGTTTTGGTTATCAGCCTAGGCTAGCCTCAAATTCTGAACCCTCCAGTCTCAGTTTCCCAAGCAGCCAAAATTATAAGCATGCACTACTCTGCCAGATTTTAGGGCAAAAACCAAAACCAAAAACCAGAGGAGGTGAGTGGAGGAAAAGGGGGAGGATAGGAGATGAAAACAGAAGTTCCCAAGTCAAAGGACGTTGAAATTTCATTACATAGTACAAGAATATTCTTCAGAAGAAGTCACTGGAGATGACTTGGAATTATCCTCAGGTAGTTAAAAAAATAATTTCAAATGCTTAAACAACAATAACAAAACAACTGGGGGTGCCTATAGGAATTCTATGGTGACTGCACTCCAAAAGAAAAGCAGAAGGATGTCACCAACAACAGAGTCCACACATCTGAGCAAGACTTTGCGGACACACACACACCTTGTATGTAGGGCACTAGAACATTGAGGCAACTTCCAACTAACATCAGATTTAAACTGCTATTTACCTCTTTTAAATCACCTTCCTTTCACTACGAGGCCACGTGTGTCCCCTGCCTACATAATAAACAAGCCAAAGGAACTACAGCAAGCAGATTCGTCTGTAGAAGCCCGACACAAACACAGACTAACCATAGCATCATTGGGAGGAAAAAAATTAAACATCTACCAAAACACAATAAGTGATCCTTTTCATCTTGGCGTGGTCTTTGTGTGTAAGGAGGAGGAAGAGGAGAAATCAGTTGAGACTAAGAAAATGGAGGTGAAATGAGAAGTCAGAACCAATAGGAAGTGTTGGCCAAATATTTATGTTGTAATACTTCAGGCATCGATAGCACCTTTTCCTCCTCCTCCTATATACATTATGAAGTACACACTTAAGAAACACACCCCTCTTACACCGAACACAGCATATATTAACAGCTTCTTGGCAGAAACAAGAACACAGGGAAGGTGAGGATTAGGGAGAAGGTGAGGTCACTGGGTCTACAGCAAAGATTTCTGGAGGAATTTAGCTCTGAGTTATGCAATCACCAAACTGTTGGTGACAGAAATCAACTCTTGTTTTTGTTTTGTTTCTGATGGGGGGGGCAAGGAGAAGAAGAGATGGGGAGACCTTCCCATTCCTTTGCTGTATTTCAGTTTAGTGCTTGAACCTACAGAAAACAGGCCACCCTCCAGTGACACTCCGCCCAAGGACAGGTGGTGTTTTAACTGGACAGACAGATACCACCAAGGGCTGCATGGTGAATTTTTTTTTCTTCAAACCACCAGCCCCTTTCTCATTTGGCACTGTCAATGTGAACAGCTGTATTCTTTCCCAAGGGGGAAAAACTGCTACCAAACAAACACGTAAACATCAACAGGGGCCACCCAGCAGCGGCTCCCCCAACTGCAAAGATTCGAAACCAATTCAGGGTCACGAATGAATTAGAGAAACTGGAAACAGATGGTACCTAAATGAAATACATCCTATAGGCAGTGAACATCAGACAACAAAAACAAATGAACAATAGCAGAACACTGAGATAGGAGGCCAAGTCCTATATCCTAATTGAACGGTAACAAAATTGTGCGAGATGATGAGGACTCAACAGCTGAAAACTTATTAGGGCCCAGGCAGCCAGCCAACCGATTTGGAAACCCAAGACACAAGCAGATGATACAATGCCACTACTACAAGACTGCACAAAGTCCTCAGCCCAGTGACACTAGCCCTCTCAAGGGCTACTCTCTGAGGATACTCCAGGGGACAGCCTACAGAAGGCAAAGATGCAAGGGATGGGTCCATAAGGGTAAGTGTGAATCCCTAAACTAATAATAAACAGTGACTTGAGCTGGCAACTAAGTCCACCTATCTGAACCTCAGTTTTGTTTGTTTGCTTTGTTTTTGTTTTACAATAAAGGAAAGAGGTATAATGCCCCCCGGGGGAGTGGAGGCTTCCCAAATCTAAGATTCTGTAACCCAGTTTGCCACTATTTATTCTTGCAAATTATGACCCACAGCAAGACAAGCACAAAAAGTGGGCATAGGTCCTTGAGAAAGAGAATCGGTATCTCTTTTTGCCTTTGAAAGCCTTGTGGCTTTTATTAATCCCAGCTTGTTAAGCGCTGGCGTTTGTTTTTCTTCTTTGCCTTTTCCATCACTGCTGGCTACAAGTGTTTGCAAACGCCTTCTGCTCCGGACAAGTTTTTTTTCTTCTTTGATCGCTCTGACCATCTTGCCAGATTCCTTTAGCCTCAGACCAGCTTCGGTGATAAGACAGCTCTCCTTCCGACTCCCCATATCTACCCCCGACACCGGGAGCACTTTTTTTTCCAGTCTTCAACCCTGGCTGGGGGGGGGGGGGGGGTGTGAGCGAGGAGAGAGAGAGAGAGAGAGAGAGAGAGAGAGAGAGAGAGAGAGAAACTGCCCGCATCCCACTACCACACGTACAAGCTCAGGCCTGGCAGGTCCTGACGCGGAATCCCGTAGCCCAGAGCCTTATCAAAATGTTGCTATTTGTTGTCTTGACTCCTTATAAGGTGCTTTTTCTTAAAGCTTTGCTAATAACCCCCTCACCTCACTGGGCACCTCCGGCTCATCTATCTCCCCAGACTCTCCGGCACCCCACTTTACAGGGGGAGGTAATAATAAAAAGAGGAAAAACTGGGAGAGAGCAGAGACTCTTCAGAATTGCAACAGGAAGGTGTGAGGCGGCCGACAGCAGTCCCCTGGCTCCCAGGGGATCGGCTCTGGGGGTGTCCCTCACACACCCATCCTGACACACACGCGCCAACACTTTCCACGGCATCTACGGCGCCCCCCGCCGCGGCCTCCGCGCGCCCCCCTCGCGCCCCCCCCCAACAGCGCCCTGGGCCGCTGCGAGGCCGCCCAGCGCACGGCCCCCGCGGCCTCCCCACGGCCCCGGAGCGATGGCGGCGGCTCGGCCCTGCCCAGCTTCAAGGCAGTAAAAGCACGGGGGCCCCACCCGGGCTCCCCGGCCCCCGGCCGCACGCTGGGCGCAGCTCCTACCTCGGTCTGCCCCCACGGGAGCCAGCGGTTCCTCCGGCCCGCACGCTCTCTCGCGTCCACTCGCTCCCTCCCCGTGCAGGACCTCCGCGCGTCGTCGCCGGCGCTTGATCCCCGCCCGGGGTGACGGCTGGGGCCGAGGACTCTTCTCCCGCCCGGGGCCCACGGGGGCGCGCGCGCCGCTCTCGCGCTCAGGCTCCGGGGACGCGCGCCCGCCCGTCGCCCGGAGCGCGCCTTGCTTCCTGGTTCCTCCCAGCGCGCGCTCCCCAGCCCCGAGGTCCCTTCGCGCCCCCCTGCGCGGCCGCCCTGCGGGGCCCCGGAACCATCTGCGCGCAGCGGGGCGCGGGGGCGCGCTCAGCCGGGCCTGCGCCGCGCGCTCCCGCTGCTCGCCGAGCCTGTGCCCAGGCGCCCGGCACATGCTGCTTTGTTTGGGTGGGGGCGACCACCGCTTAACGGCGGCTGTGGTCGTGGCGATTGGACCCCCTTCTGCGGCCCGCCCACCTCCCTCCTGTCAGGAACCAGGCCCGCGTTCCCGGTCCTCTCAGGCCGAGGGCAGAAGTCCATAGTAACCCCGATCAATAATTATCCCGGGCTTGTTCCCCGGAGGGCGGCTTAAACCAGGGCCCCTGTCGCACCACCCCGACGGGCACAGGCAGGACCGGGTTGACTGGATCGGTGGACTGCCCTTAGGTGAATTTATTGGGCACAGGGGAGACGCCTTTCTCCCTGGGAATTTTTGCTGGCTACCACTAGTAAATGTTATGGGAGTGACAGGTTTATCCAGGACCGTCTGGTCTGTGTTCACTCCAGGGGTAGAGGGTCTCCATGATCCTTTCCCCGATGTTGGGGAGGCGTTGCTGTGTGTGAGAGAAGGCAACCTGAGTCACCCACTCTTCTGCGCTCCATCTCCGGAGCTGGCCAGTGGTTTCCCTGGCAACCCTCCAAGGGCCAGCCGGGCCAGCCCGGAAGCAAGGCACTTCGGAGGTACAGAAACCCAGTAGCAGGGGCAAAAGAGGGAGGACCCCTTCCCAGCCCCGCACAAACACACAGAACACCCATTCTCAACAATTTGTTCAACTGAAATTTTCCCTAGCCAGGCATGATCAAGAGGTAAGCGCTCCCATATTCCTCTTCCCAGCAGCCTTCCTTCACCTTAAGAATAACACCGGCCATAAAGGTTTTTGGGTCTGAAACTGATCACAAAACCCTTCTGCTCCTGCCCCACAGGCTTGGCAACACTTGACACAGTGCTCAGCACAAAATAGAGGCAGGGAGCTCAGAACTGGAGCAGGAAGCTGGATGGAAGCTGCGTCCCTGGGTCCCGTGTAGTGGCCCCCACCCACCACCGCAGCCTGCTTATGAGATGTTAAAACTTCAGGGTACATTTCTCCTTTCAAGTTACCATAGCTGCATGCCTGCTGCCCCTCTTCCAGGAACACACTCCTGGCCTCTCTTCTGTGTGATGCTTGCTCGGACGCTTTAACACAGTTCCTCAGGTTGTGGGGAGCCCCAGCCATAAGATTATTTTCGTTGCTACTTCGAAAGTGCAATTTTGCTACTGTTACGAATCGTAATGTAAATATCTGTATTTTCTGATGGTCTTAGACGACCCCTGTGAAAGGGTCATGACCCACACAGGTTGCTGCTCTAGGGCCTAGAGTCTAGGCAGTATGACTATTATTCTCCGGTTTCTCACCACACACTTCATGTCCTGCCTTATCGCTATACCTCTTGTGTTGAAGAATGATTGCTTGTTAGCATGTGTCTCCTCCAAGGGCAGACACAATATCCTGTTCGCCTTTAAATCCCCCCACCCACACCCAGCCCTGTGTAGACACCCAGTAAATACGCTGTACCTTGGGAAAGGAAGCTACAAGGGCTAAGCACATACCAGGAGCACAAGGTCCAGAAACCATTGTGAACATTTTTCTGCCTTGGTGTCTGTTTTCACTACACAGTAATATCAATACTGCCTATTTCGTGGCATCCTGAGAATCAAGTGAGCAACGAGACGTGAGATACTTCAAACACTGCCAAGCACGATATTTCTGTTAACTATTATTGTTATTAATAAGGGCTAAGATTGAAAGTCCTTTTCCTAAGACTGAACAAGGTCTAGGAACCAACTCAGCTACCGCGCTGTTCGTGGAAATCACGACGCCTCTCTGACCACTCGCTAGGTAGCCACTTAGGATGGGATCTTCTGTGGCGGCTGCCTCAGCAAAACAGTAGACTGTCATTCTGGGACAGCAAGTGATGTCCAACAGCTCCCTCCCCGCTGGGCAATTCAGATGAGCCAGGGTACCTCTTCATTGGGTCATTGGACCATGCTTCTCTAAGTTGTGAGGGCATCAGTCTTAGAGCACAGAAGTGCTGGGAGGAAATAGAATAGGACAGTAGGACCCTGGAAGATTCCAGAAAGACACCTGGAAGTGCAGAGATGCCCACTTGGGGCAGCTCTCAGTCCACTCCAGTCTGATCAAGAGACCACATGGAAGAGCATCAAGGCCTGTGGCTTGAGATTCTCTGCCAGGACTAACTGGAACCACCTTCCTTCATGCTCATGGATGACCATGTGGCTGCCTTCATTTCACATCCTTCCTTCATAGCCACAGGGAGATCATGAGACCGTTTTCTTGAAACGTAATTGAAACCACAACCATGCTCCCCTTTAGTCAGTGGCCCATGTTTATGTGGCTTCCCTCTAAAGACTTCTCTGGATCCCAGGAATCAGTCTGGCCCCGGGGAACCACCTGCCACCCATTAGTGAAGGGCACTCATGGGAATTTCCCTTCTTTGGTATGGGAAGAAGTCAGAATAGGCCTGTAGAGCCAGAGAGGAGGCCAGACACTTAACAGGACAGGACACCAGAGACCCCAGTGTTCTTGGGTTTGTAGAAGCTGTCACAGTCATTGCTTTGGGAGAGGGCTCTGCTGGGATTCAGATTGCTTCTGTTCAAAATTAACAGTTAGATCTTCATGCAGCTTTGTCAACTCATCGACCATGTATGTGCCCTTGCTCTAACTGCTTAACATCTCTGAGAGCCTCAGTATCCTCTCATGTGTTAAGTCAAAGTGGGGAGGGGTGAGGTGGATACAGTCTTTCAGGGTACATGCAAGACCCTAATAACAGTGGGCGTCCCTCCAGAAAGGACACAAAGAGCAGGGAAAGAGAACTAGTTCTTCTCTGTCTATCCTTGTGCCTCTTATTCCATGAGAAATGTTAGTTAAACGGATGTGTTTGTTTTTAAAGGGGAAGGTAGGGAATGTGCAAGGGTGTGCTGAGATCCCAGAACTTGAGAAGCCAAGCCTGGAGGATCACTGCAAGGTTAAGCCCAGCAAAAAAACAGACGGAAGGAAGGAAGGAAGGAAGGAAGGAAGGAAGGAGATGAACATGCATACGAAATCAACTAAGCATGCTGCCTGCTTTAAGGATGGCATGCAATAAAAAGCATGCTTTCTTTCATTCTCTCAACTTAGTCCCAGCCAGCTTGCTGGGTCAGGAGGGAGCATATTTTTGCTGAGGGGAGGGGAGGAGTAGGGAGGGGGTGGAGTGATGGAGGTGCAGATCCAGGCAGGACTCACCACCTGGAGATTCTCACGCACTCCTATCTGGCACCTGTGTACCTCACCTATCTGGGCACCCTTCCAGGAATAGTTAAGGGCTGGCTCTCTGGAAAGCTCAGGGGCCCCCGTGTCTCCTGGGACAGGGTCACCATGCCCTCTACACCCAGAGTCCTGGGGCAATGGTGCATTAACCAAGGGAGGGTGTGGCTGATGCAGAGGAAAGAACAGTGCCAGCACAGCCAGGCTCTTGCTGGCTTGCAGGGCAGGTTGGAAACTCCAAAGTCAGACCAGCAGCAGGCAAAGATGCTGCTACTGCTGCTCCTGTTGCTGCTGCTGCTACTGCTGCTATTGCCGCGGGCTGGAAAGCAGATCAGTAAGATGTGAGCAGGCATAGGCCAGGACTGTGAAAGCAGAGCTCTTGGGGACCTCTGGCTTAGAAAGAGTGACCTGGGAAATGCCCTGAACTTGGAACTTCAGAAAGCCCTGAGCTGTTTTAGGAACCTTCTTATCCAGTAAGAATGTATAAAGCCCTTATGCTAAATAAGCAGTAGGACACAGTCCTCGAAAAAACAGATTGGAGCTGGAAGAAGAGACACAGGATACGCGCAGCGCCGGGTGCTATGACCAAACTTGGACTGGTTGATTTGCTGGTTTGTTGAGACAGGGTCAACCCAGGTGGTCCTGGAATTCACCGTGTAGCCCAAGCAATTCTGTCTCAGTCTCCCCGATGCTACCATTCCTGGCCCTGTGGCTGAGTCTTAACAGAAATCCTGACGGATGGGTCTTGCCGTCCTCCTTTTGCGAAAGAGGCTGTTCAGCTCAGAAGTAGACGTGGTTGCACAAGATCACATGGCAGAGCCAAGGTTCGTATTAGGCCCGCGTGAATCTGAAGACTTTGTGTTTTCTTCTAGATCACCAAGACTGTGCAACAATAGGGTTTCAGCTAAGGGCCAAAGGGGACGCAAGGGGACTAGGGTGGCTGAAGTCCAAGGTGAAGAGGAAACCCATGCTTGGGCCGGAGCTCACCGGTAGGTACAAGGAGGCTTTGGCTTTGGGCTCAACCTTCTTTTGATGCTATGGTCTCCGTTTGCTTCTAGGACGGTGGAGCCACAGTTTGGAGCTTGGAGCACAGGGAGCAGGCCAGGACGATGTGGGTGGGTTGGAGACTTAAGACACCAGGGAACAATGAGAAACAGTCAGAAAGAATCCCTCCACCAGTCATAACAAAGGAAAGTAACAAAGCATTGGGGGTGGCAGGGAAGCAGCCCTCCCCTGCATACCCCCAGAAGACTTGAGGTTGGCTACAGTCTGGTCAAGGCACAAAAGAATTCTTGTTGGGCTCGAAGGAGGGCAAACTAGCTCAGCGGGAAGAGGGGCCGATAGTCATCAGACAGAGGACAGCAAAGCCAGGCCGGTCTGGGCTGCTCAGAACCGTGGCCAAGCCCACTCCTGCCCATGCCATTCTCTCCCACCACGTCCCTGGCCTATGTCTGCTGTGAGCAGGCTATGAAAAGCACAGGTTTCTTCCTGCCCACCTGACCAGAGAGGAGATGGGCACCCAGTACGGTATCTATGCCCTCTTCTCTGTATCTAGAGTACCAGATCTGTCACCTTCTCCTCTGAGTAGGTGGGCATGGCAGCTGGGCAAAGGGAGCAAGATTCCTACCCTCCACCGCAGCACCCGGACTAGTCCCACACCCTCCCTCCTTCCCTCTGTTCCCAGAAACAAAGGACAGTCACCATGCCTCAGGCAGAGCAGCCCTGTGTTCTCTTGGTGAGTTCTCTGTAAACTGACTTCTCTGAAGAGTGTTAGAGACCAGGGGAAAGAGGTAGAAAGGGGCTTCACCCCAATACTAAGGCCATTTCTCCCTTTCAGCATTCACAGAGAAAACACACACACACACACACACACACACACTCCCAACTCCTGCTCTGACTTCATGGCCATTAACAGAACAGCATTTCTACAGGGATGGGTAGGTGCTGAGCTCTGGTCTGTGGCCAAGGCTGGGGGCTGAAATGGTTGTAGACAGTCCAAGCAGAGCTCAGATGGTGCGAAGGAGGATGTTTAAGAGCCTCAGGGGTGTCTGGTCACCCCTTCCAGCTATAGGACACAAGGACTTCCTGGGACACCGTAATTTTCTTGGGAACACCCCTCTGGCTCCCAATTAACAGAAACTCTCCTTAAAGAGGAGACTGAACAGAAAAACAATGATGATTCTGTTCTACCTGCTTACCCTGGGCACAGTGAGGCCAAGGGAGACCGCTACCTCCGTCTAGTCTCCGTAACAGGCACGTTGCAGGCCTGAAAGTCTGGAAGACTACCCTGGGCTCTGAGGACAAAAATAAGCACTTGGTATTATCTTTCCCTTCTCTGTTAAACCAAACTCACCTTCTTACAACACATGGTCACACCGGCTCATTCTGCACAGCAGGTCTCTGCTTAGGGCAATGCAGGGGCTACAGTTAATATCATAGAACCATCAGCGCCAGGCCAGCCAGAGGAGACCTCTTCACTCTACATGTGTAGAGTGGCTTGGAGGTGGCACACCTACGAATGGTCACTGAGACCCTACCCACAGGCTGTTGGTGATGGCAACTACACACAATACCAGACATAGGACTTCAGATAGGTCTCTTTCATGGATGAATCACTGGAGTGAGTCCAGCCCTGCCTTCCTTCCAAGGTTGTTGGCAGGATTGGTGGAGCTGCCTAACATGTTAGCACAAATGTACCATGATTCAGGTCAAGATGGCATGGAGGGGGATTTGTTTCTGCGGGATTTGGGTGTGTGTGTGCATGTGTATGGGTACACATATGCATGTACGATGTGCACATGTGTATGGACACACATGTGTATGAGTATACACGTGTGTGTGGCCACATATGTGTGTACGGGTACATATGTGTGTATGTGTGCACATGCATGCATGCACACACATACATGAAGGCCAGAGGTCATCCTCAAGTGTCATCCTCAGGAGCTGTCCACCTTGTTTGTTGAGACAGGATCTCTCACTGGCACTTGGGATAGTTGACCATGATGGCTAGACAGTGAGCTCCAGGGACTCACCTGTCACCACATCACTGGTGCTGGCATTACAAACGCACACCACCATATCGAGCGTGTGTGTGTGTGTGTGTGTGTGCGTGTGTGTGTGTGTGTATATGTGTGTGTGTGTTAATCTGTTAATCCCCCTTACTCCACTCAATACTGCAAGCCAGAATTGGGGATGAAACAAGAGGGCAAGAGGGTAGCCTCTACTTCCAGTCCATCCAGATATCAGGCAGTCTCTGATCTTTCTAACCCCCTTCCCCTAGCCCTCAGTTTTCTCCCCTAGAGCTTGGTCCCCTAAAACCACCAAGGTGCTTTGTGGTGGGAAATAGCAGAGACCAAACCAAGGGACTAAAGGCAGAAAAAAAGAAAAAGAAAACAAAAACCAAATTTGACACTTCCGGGTAGTTGTGTTATCTGGAGTTATAACCACAGCCACCTCTGCCCCCAACCCAACCCAACACTCTTCCCTCCTTGGCTCCCATCTTGGGAAAGTTGTAGAGCTTCCCCGCACCCCACTGCCCATTGTATCTCACTGACATAACAACGCATACGAAAAGGCAGAATCAGCCGGGCAGTGGTGGCGCACACCTTTAATCCCAGGACTCGGGAGGCAGAGGCAGGCGGATCTCTGTGAGTTCGAGACCAGCCTGGTCTACAAGAGCTAGTTCCAAGACAGGAACCAAAAGCTACGGAGAAACCCTGTCTTGAAAATAAAAAAAAAAAAAAAAGGAAGAATCAAGCAGTAAACGGCGCAAGCTGAATTGGCAAAATGTCTCAGTGGGTAAAGTCTCCTGCCAAGCAAGCTTGGCAACCCATATAAAGTTGACAGAGAGCCAATATTCCATGGTTGCTGTCGCCTAACCTCCACACAAGTGCCACAGCATGTGTGCACACAATAGTGATAAGAAAGAAGCAAAGAGGGGCTGGAGAGATTTCTCAGAGGTTAAGAGCATTGCCTGCTCTTCCAAAGGTCCTGAGTTCAATTCCCAGCAACCACATGGTGGCTCACAACCATCTGTAATGGGGTCTGGTGCCCTCTTCTGGCCTGCAGGCATACACACAGACAGAATATTGTATACATAATAGATAAATAAATAAATAAATAAATACTTTAAAAAATTTTTTAAAAAGAAAGAAGCAAAGAGCCAGGTGGTGATAGCGCATGCCTTAGGCCCAGCACTTGGGAGACAGAGGCAGGTGATTCCTGTGTGTTTGAGGCAAGCCTGGTCTACAGAGAGTTCCAGGACAGCCAGTACTACACAGAGAAACCCTATCTCAAGAAGAAGAAGAAGAAGAAGAAGAAGAAGAAGAAGAAGAAGAAGAAGAAGAAGAAGAAGAGGAAGAAGTTTAAAGATAGGAGAATTAAGAGGTTCAGGCAGGGAGGGCTGGAGAGATGGCTCAGTGGTTAAGAGCATTGCCTGCTCTTCCAAAGGTCCTGAGTTCAATTCCCAGCAACCACATAGTGTCTCACAACCATCTGTAATGAGGTCTGGTGTCCTCTTCTGGCCTGTAGGCATTCTACGACAGAATATTGTATACATAATAAATAAATAAAAATATTTTTAAAAAAGAGTCTCAGGGAGCGACCCATGGGCCCACATTAGGTCTGGGGACATAGTGGGCTCTGAAGACTTTCTACTCCATTCCAGGTGTTTGCTGGCACCTCCATCCTAACTTTTTAGAACACAGGCCTGGCCACCTTCCCAGCAAGCCAAGCCCAACCCGGCCAGGTGTTTGGTGGGAGCAGCAGACTTCTGGGGGTCCTGGGAGAGGGATCTGGAGGAGCTGATTCCTGGAAACAGGTGGGAAGCTCCGTACTACCAGCTCCCAGGGATCCAGATGGAGGACACAGTTGGCATGATTCTATACCTGTAGAGTTAGCTCAGAGAACTTGGGAAACCCAACTTGGGATCTGAGGAACCTGCTGTCACTTACTTCCATGCTTGGCTGCAGTGAGATCGGTGGGCACAGGTGCCAAGTGGGGTCCTTTACCATGGGGCTATGGTTGGATCTGCCACTGGCAGGCTTCAAGACTCTGGTCAAGTCACTTCCCCTATCTGGCCTTTTATTTGCATTGGTAAAATCACCTTCATGGCCACTGCCAGTATTGCTCCTTGATGTTCATCTGGAGCTGTGGGTCTGATGGGCTCCCATCCAACTCCACTGTACAGAGGGAGAAAGGATCACATTTCCTTCTCCAGAACCCCTTACCACATCTGGTCCCTGTGGAGCATCTGAAAAGCAAGGTCCCCCCATCTCCTTTACACCTCCCTTCCAGTTTTCAATTCCTTTCCTCGTGATCCTGCCAAGTAAAGTCACTGTGACCACACACAGAAGGCGGGGAGAGCCCAGACATTTCAACTTCTGCAGAAAAACTTCAGGGTTCCCCTCCCTCCCGCAAAGTAAAAAGAATAAAACTGAGGAGGGAGGTCTTATGGGTCAGAAAGAGAGATCAGGAACTAGGAATGGAGAGAAAAGACACAAGAAGAAATTAGTGAGGAGGAAACCAATGAGAAAGATCCCCCCAGGCGACTGGGGCCTGGCCGGGATGGGCTGTGAGTAGGCAGCCAGTCTAGCCCCTCCTTTGCTACTGCCATGCCAGCTGCCAGGCAGAGAGGAGGCCCAGAGGAGAGGGAAGCTGGGCAAAGGGGATGGCAGGCTTCCAGCTCGGCCTTATCCAACCCTCGGGCCTTGAGGGGGAACTCTTAGGGATGGGGACTCTGATCTAGGCAAAGCTCCAGGGAGCAGGTCCGCAGCATGACAAAGTCTGCAGGCAGATGTGAGGTTGAAAAATGCAAAAACACCCCTTCCTGGGCCTTTTTAGAAGATGATGTCCAGCCCCAGATGAGCGCCTTCTAGGTAAACAGAGGGAATGAATAGTTTATGGGTCACCATCTGCTGATGTGACCACAGTGAGGTCCTGGGCAGGCCCCTTCTCTTTTCTGGACTGACATTTCTTACCTGCAAAGGTCGGGAAGTGAGGTGGAAGGTTGAAGCATATGATTGCCAAGGTCTTCCTTGGTCCTGCTTTAAGAGGGAAGGTCACATGGTGGGGGTCATGCCAGGAGAGAGGTGGGGAGACCTTAGTGGTGGGCTTGCTCTTCTGGAATCCCCAGTCTTTCTAAAGTTTTGGCTCTGCAGGGTCATAGAAGTCATTCACACCCTATCTGTTAGCCTGCGCGGGCGCGCGCGCATACACACACACACACACACACACACACACACACACGAATGCGCGCGCGAGCGCGCCCACACACACACCATATTTTGTAAATCTACAGGTAGCTTTTTTTTCTTCCTTCTCGCACGCTTTTTTTTTTTTCTTCTAGTTAACAGATGATAAAACTGAGGCCCTGGTTTGGGATTTCCAGAGTTCGGAACTTCCCAGAACCCTCAGTCGCTCCAACTCAGCTGTCCTAGGACGTTCCCCTCTCACCCCCACCCTCGGAACCGCGGGGGAGCCTCGCGGGACTCCCGGGGGGACCTCCACCGTCGGGGCGGTCCTCTGCACAGTGCCGCCCAGCCGGGTGGTCCGTCGGTTCTCCGGTAGGGGCAGCGCACTCGCCGGAGAGCTGGCGAACGAGGAGGGCGGAGGCAAGGAGGGAGCGACCGCCGCTGGGAGGGGTGCTGGCGCGAGCTCGCGCGCTGTGTTTGGTCTATCGGAGGCAGCTGACCTTTGAGGAGGAAATCGCTGCTCTCTGCTCCTTCCTGTAGTAACAGCCGCCGCCGTCAAGAGCCGTCAGGAACCAACAGGAGCCCGAGCCGGGAGCGACAGCCGCAGGCGTTCCGCCGCACCAGGTGGGTGGATTGGCGTGGCGTCGCCCTTGGCGCGTGGATAAGGGATCTAGGCTGCAGCAGCGTCCCTTGGACCCAGCACACTAGAGTCTCCCTGGCCTGACACGAGACAAGCATCCGTCTGGGCTTCGAATGGGAGCTTCAGAGGAATCAGGGACAAGGAACCTGTGCAAGGGTTAGACAGTAGTGGACGCGCACAATGGACAGTGAGACTGTTAGGCTCCACCTGGAGCGGGCAGACACTGGGGTGCAATCCAGGGCTGCTCCAGAGACAGTTGACCTCTCCCTGACAGTGCCAGACACGTGCCTGAGGAGACTTGAACCTCAAGTGTCGGTCGCCGCATTGCCCTAACTTTTGGACTGAAACAGTTCCCTTCTCAAACATTGAGAGTGTGGGTCCGAGGCTGGATGGGAAGAATTTTTGCAGTCGTTTCTAGTCGGGGGACTGTGTGCCTCTGTCTCTTAAGTTTCTCTTTCGGTTTGTAGACCCCCCCCCCCCTTTCCTTTAGTCTGGCGATGACTCAATGGAGCGAGGGGACCTGAAGAGAGGAGGGCATCTGCTTGTCTAAGTCTCCACCCCCAGCCTCGAGGGTTCCTTGTTGGAAGGGAAGGGTGACCATCTCTTCCCGCACAGGAAAGCGTGCATGGGGTGAGGGGAGGAGCCTGACCTCACCGCAGTCCTTAGGTCCTTTGGTGGCACTGCAAGGCGCAGGCAGGCCAGAAAGTTCTGCGGAACAAATGACTGACTTTCTTCCCTAGGTGAACAGCCATGGCAGGCTGGATTCAGGCCCAGCAGCTCCAGGGAGATGCGCTGCGCCAAATGCAAGTGTTGTACGGACAGCACTTCCCCATCGAGGTCCGGCACTACCTGGCCCAGTGGATCGAGAGTCAGCCATGGTAGGTGTCCTGGGCCCTAAACCTTCACCTTAAGTGCGAGTCCCTGCTATCTAGGCCAAGGGTCTCCTCTTTGTGGTTTGGTGTGACTCCGATTCTATCTGTCCTTGTGCGGAAGGGGTGGTGTCCCCAGGAAAGGGGAAGAGGGAAACGGGAGCTACTGAAGGGAGACTTTTCTAGACTTTGATGCACGGCCGCCAGGAGCAAGTCTTGTGGGTCTGGAGTGCCCTAAATCACTCTTGGTACAGTTTTTCTCTCCTTGTTATGTCCCAAGGGATGCCATTGACTTGGACAATCCCCAGGACCGGAGCCAGGCTACCCAGCTCCTGGAGGGCCTGGTGCAGGAGCTGCAGAAGAAGGCAGAACACCAGGTGGGGGAAGATGGGTTTTTGCTGAAGATCAAGTTGGGGCACTATGCCACGCAGCTCCAGGTGGGTGTAAATGCCTGCCTTCTGCAAGAAGGCCCTCTCTTAAGCTTTCTCTTCCAGCATCAGAACCCCTGGGAGTTTCACTGGCCTGGCCACTGAGTCACCATGTGACCAAAAGTTTACTGGCAACTTTTCTTCAATTTCCCCCACCCCCTCTTTCTAAGTCAGATTCCTTTAACATATTACAAAGCAAGAGGTGGGAGTGTGTGGGGAGCAAGGAGGGGGGTGATTCCAGCACGGGGTGTGTGTGTGTGTGTGTGTATGTGTGTGTGTGTGTGAAGCAGCACTATGGACAGATCAAGCAGTAGAGAAGGAAAGAAACCGAGACAGGTGGAGCCTTCGCTGGAGAAAGGAAGACTGGTAGAGTCTAGAAATGAGGGATAAGGCAAGCAGCCATTCCCCTTGGGGTTCATTTAGAGGTAAGAGAGCAAGAGAGAGGCTGAAAAGAGGTAGAATCGCCCCGGAGCAAGAGTGGGATAAATAAAAGGCTTTGAATTAAAGGCTTAGAATGAGAAAGTAGCCTCCCCTTTCTATGGAGGGGCAGCGAGTTTATGGAAGCAGGAAAGGGGTGTGGGTGGTGTTCATGGTCAAGCATTTATCGGAATTCACTTATATTTCTTAGAGAGCCCCTCTTACATCCAAACGGCAGGATACAGAGCTGGGGGAGGGGGGGCAGGGATAAAAGCTCATCCTAGAAAAAGGAAGAAACATCAGAAACCTGAAGGGAAACAAAATAGGAACCCAGGACCAGGTGCCTAGTGGGAAGTACCTTGATGTTGGCATCAGACACCCCAAGTCTGTCTCTCTCTCTCTCTCTCTCTCTCTCTCTCTCTCTCTCACACACACACACACACACACACACATTTGCCTCAGGACATATGCCTAGCCTATCTGAACATCATTTTTCTCATCCATGACATGAGAACAGTTTGAGTTTCTGTCATAGGAGTTCCATGCTTCAGAGAGTCAAAGCTGGTGGGAGGCTGGGCGTGCTTTGTGTTTAGATTGTTAGTTTCTAAGTTACTGTAAACCTAGTAAGAAGCTGGGGAGGGGGAAAGAAGGGCAAAGGAGAGTTAGAGGTGTCTGATAATCTTGGGGCTTCCCGGGAGGAGGGAAGAGCTGAGGCTGAGGGATGGGCGCGGTAAGGAAGGCGGTGGGGTCAGAACCAGGTGGCCACTGGTGGTTCCTGTTGTCGTCTTTCAGAACACCTACGACCGCTGCCCCATGGAGCTGGTTCGCTGTATCCGGCACATTCTGTACAACGAACAGAGGCTGGTCCGAGAAGCCAACAACGTGAGTGTCTGTAGGCATGGAGAGAAGCTGGAGAGCCATCCACGTGAATCCCTCTCTAGATCCTACCCTGTTTATGTAACACGGCTTTGAGGCGAGCACAAAACAAAGAAAACACAGAGACAAGTGTGAGAGGCGGTATATGGCAGGCTGGGGCCAGTCCCTGGCTCTCCAAGCCGCTATTTCTTCTTTCCTTTCATTTCCTTCCCTTTCTCTTCCTTTCTTAAAAATAAGACTTACCTTATTTTAACTGTGTGTGTGCAAGCGTGCCTAAAGGAAACCAGAGGCATCAGATCCCCTGGAACTATAGGCAGTTGAGAATGTCTGATATGGGTGCTGGGAACCGAATCTGGGTCCTCTGCAGGAACAGTATACGTGCTCAGTGTACACTGCTGAGCCATCTCTCCAGTCTCTCTTCCTTTCATTTTCCCTCTTTCTTTTATATCTTCTTTCTCTCCTGGCTTCTAATGGTGAAACCCAGGGCACTGAACATGCTAAGCAAGTGATCTCAAGCTGCATCCCCAGCTCCCACCATTGTAGACTAGGGATAGTACTAGCACTTGCAATAGAAGATCATCACGAGTGTCAAATGAAATTATATGCAGGCTAAGAATGGACAGATAAGAGGAGGAAGTTTTAAACACACACACATGCGCATGCAAATAAATCGTTTAAATAAAATTTTTGGGCCAGGCAGTAGTGGCGCACACCTTTAATACCAGCAGTCGGGAGGCAGAGGCAGGTGGATCTCTGTGAGTTCGAGGCCAGCCTGGTCTACAGAGCCAGTTCCAGGACAGGCTTCAAAGCTACACAGAGAAACGCTGTCTCAAAAAAAAACAATAAAGGAAAGAAAGGAAGGAGGGAGGGAGGGAGGGAGGGAGGGATTGAGGGAAGGATTTAAAAATACAATAAAAGATTAAAGCAGAGCAGCTTCCACCTAGAAGGACTGGACTGAATGAGCTGAGTCTGAAGACACTGGGCAGCTGGCAGGGGTGTGTCCTAAGGGGGCAGAGGGGAAAGAAGGAGGGAGGACGTCCACCTTCCAAAGTAACAGCAGCATATGTTGGGGCGGGAAGGTGTGGTGATGCCTTCTAGTTGGAGACCTGCAGGTGGAGAGCAGAGGACCAATGTGCAAGAACCGGGAGCCAGGCGCTGTATCTTCCAGCCCAGTTCTGCATCCCTGTCTTGTTGAAACTGCTCTCACAAAAGACTCTAGCTGGGTTGAGAAACACACATACATCCCCAATATGGGGTTGGAGTGCTGCCAGAATGCTCCCAGGTTGACTGACACCCTAGTGCAAGGGGCCTGAGGCAGGCACATGCTGTGTTGTAGGGACAGATGCCGAAAGCACACAGACCTGCTGTGCCTTGGCCCCTGGGGAGGCTGGGAGGACGCAGTCAGAGGCCACCTGCCAGGCCAAATAAAGGAGTTTGGATTTTATTTTAAGAACACTAACTTGGAAAGTCCCCAACCACATGGTCCCCTCTCAACCAGATGTTCTAGGAATGGCAGGACTCAAAGAGGCATTCTTGATGTCTCTCCTGTCACTTTATTTTGGTCATCTCTGGGATGCCCCCTCCCTCCAGGTGTGAGTGAGGACATATGTGGGCCCATGGGCCCTGTCTCCTACTGGGTCCCTAGCACTTAGCACAATCGGTGGCATTGGGCCAGTAGATAACTATGGAACGAGGAGGCGCAGGCCTCATCCTTAGGAGGAAGATCATCCGCGTGACACCTGGCCAGTGTTCGGTTCTAGTTTCTCTAAAGGAAACGTGATGGGCTCATTCAACACTCTCCTCTGTAAAACCAGATCTGAACCAGAAATTTCTGCCCCAAAGTCTCCATTATTTACCAGGCCACTGATTTCCTTTCCCTTTTCCCTTTCTACTCCAATTCTGGCATTGACAATCCTCTGACCCTCCTTCTAAGCCTGGATTTGAAGTTTGGGGTGTCCTCCTCTCTTTTCTGCCTGGCACACTGCTCCTGTCACTGCGACTCAATCTATTCTGTCCCCAGTGCAGCTCCCCTGCTGGTGTCCTGGTCGACGCCATGTCCCAGAAGCACCTTCAGATCAACCAGACGTTTGAGGAGCTGCGCCTCATCACACAGGACACGGAGAACGAGCTGAAGAAGCTGCAGCAGACCCAAGAGTACTTCATCATCCAGTATCAGGAGAGTCTGCGGATCCAAGGTGAGGCCCGCATCACGGTCCAGGATGCCACGAGCATCTTGAGGATAGAAGGGAGGAGAATTCTGTGATTTTCAGCAGGAAAGGAAGCTCGCCATCCCTTGGGCACTTTGCCCAAAGCTTTGTAAGAATCGTCAGGCTTCCTTTTTTTTTTTTTTTGCTAGTATCTTTTTTTATTGTTTTTTGTTGAGCTCTACATTTTTCTCTGCTCCTCTCCCTGCCTCTCTCCTCCCCTCTTCAACCCTCTCCCAAGGTCCCCATGCTCCCAAATTACTCAGGAGACCTTGTCTTTTTTCTACTTTCCATGTAGATTAGATCTATGTAAGTCTCTCTTAGTGTCTTCATTTTTTTTCACTCTTTTTTTTTAATTTATTTAATTATTAAAGATTTCTGTCTCTTCCCCGCCACCTCCTCCCATTTCCCTCCCCCTCCCCCAATTAAGTCCGTCCCCCCCCCCCCCCCCCCCCCCCCGCCAGCCCGAACAGCAATCAGGATTCCCTGTCCTGTTTTACACCTGTCAGAGTCAGGCTTCCTTTGAACCTTTGCTGTAGTCTAGGTTCTAGGCTAAGCTCTTTGCATGCGTAATACAAAGCAACCTCAGAAGGAGCCTGCAGAGGGCATAGCTTGGTGTCCCTGTTTACAAGGAAAGTTTAAAGAGGACAAATAACTTGGCCTAGGTTGCCTGTGAGCTGCAGAATCAATGCGTTGCTAGAGATAGGTTATAAGACCCCTGTATCTTCCTAACCAAGAGACTGTCCCTAATCTTAGGCAGTTAGTGAATTGTGAGTGCTTTAAAAAAGCATGGACCAAGTATTCTCCACCCAGAAGGATGGCGTCCACTGGTTGAGCGGGCTGAGGAGAGCTAGAAAACCAGATTTGCCTCTAGTTGAAACTCTAAGGGAATCTGGTCCTGGAGGCAAGGTGACTGTAAAACTTCTGCTAGCTCCCAGCTCTGTAGTCTGTCAGTGGCTGCCTCAATAAGGGTGTGGGCAAAGAAAAATGATCTCAGGAGTTAGCTCCAGGTACAATTTGAGTTGTCTGGAGATTAATGTTAGAGATAGGCTGATTCCACTGTTCCAGCGAGGACAGGCAGGGGCATACTGCCTTTTCCTGTGCCTTTATCCTTGTTTCTTAGAGACTTAGGTATCGATTTTAGTCCTTTTGCATGTATTGAGATATGTAAATGTACAGTCAAGACCCAACTACATAAGTTTCTATCTACTTATCTCTGTAAAATATCTTTCCCAGAAACTGTAGGAAAGAGGGATTTTTGTTTTGTTGAGACAAGGACTTGTTCTGTAGCCCTGGCGGACCTAGAACTCACTCTGTAGACCAGGCTGGACTCGAAAGCAAGGAGAATCACCTGACGCTGCCTGCCGAATGCTGAGATTAGAAGCATGGGAAGAGTCAATTTTATGCTTTCTCTATACATGTTTTTCCAAAGATATAAATCTTCCCCTACAAAGTGCTTTATAGGACCTCGGGCTTCTGAAGCTGCTGTGTGTTCCTTCTGTTCACTTGAAATTCCTCTCATCTCGCTCGGGATTAATCCATTACCTGTGTTTTGTTTAGCAATGCATTGTTTGATTTCCCTCTGTCTACTCTGTTTAGATATTGCGCTTTTACTGGCTTTGATGTTATCTTTTCATTGGACTCGACCGTGACTACAGGACAGGGTTCCGTATGTTCTCAGAGCTTACAAATTTATTGGGACTTTAGGGCCCAGCACATGCTCTGTCTTGGTGGCTAGATCTTGTGTACTTGAAAAGAACGTGTCTTCTTTGATTGTCTCCTCAAACAGACACAGCAAATTTGAGAATATTAACATGAAAGGAAAAACAAAGAAAAAAATACCCTATAATATATTTTCCAAAGCCAAATTTAGTGAGTAGAACAAAGTGGCCATGGACAGCATAACAGTGTGCTGGACCACAGGGGGACACGGGTTTGATGTTACACCCCACATGGTCTAAGTATGTAGTGAGCCATGACGTCTAGCTCATGAAGTATTCTGATAGCCACCCAGTGACAACTCCCAATGATGCGTTTCTCAGAATGCGTCCACATCCTTACGCGACTCATGACTATATTTGCAAATGTCTTTCGTGTTTGCCTTGATAAAAGATAGCTGTGTGTTGCTTTCAGTCTGTGGTGATGGCCTGTAACCTCTGGAAAATTCCACTGCACACTTGTTAGCGAGCAAGAGTGGAGACTCAGGGCTGGGGATGTAGCTCAGTTGGTGGAGGATTTGCCCAGTATGTTGGGGTCCTGGGTTCGATTTGTATAAATTAAACATGGTGGTTCATGTCTGTAATTCCAGTAATTGGATGGTAGAGACAGAAGGACCAGAAGTTCAAGGTCGTCTTCATAGGAAGTTCAGGGCCAGCCTGGGCTTAATCACGTCTTGTTTCCAAAAACAGAAAGAAGACTCAGGGTTAGTGGTGCATACCTATAATCTCAGCATTGGGGTCAGAGAAGGGCTTGAGGCAAGAGGATGGGGAGTTTAGAGCCAGCCCGGGCTACATAGTGAAACCACATCCCCCACTCAAAAAACATGGCAGGATAAATATGAACAAAATACACTATACACATGTGTAAAATTCTCAGAGAGAAAATCAAGATTATTTTAAAACAAGAAAATTAAAAAGTTATTATTACTCCCAATTACAAAGTTGCCAGTTAAAATCCAAGATTTATTTATTTGCAATGATTTTTGCCCTTGGGGCACGTAACGTTGGTAATGTACAGTAAGAAAACTCAAAAATTTTGTGAACAAATTCTTTTTTTGCTGTATTGTTTTATCTTCAGTGTATACTATGCAATTTGACAAGTTAAAAAAATTTCAAACAAAAGCTATGGCAAGGCAATTAAGGTCTTATGGCTTTATGAAAAATGTTGTTTTCCTTTGTGGATCTTTTCTGAGGGTCTCAGACACTTGCCAGGAGTTCCTTAGATGACTCTGAGAACCATTGGTTTTGGTCTTTAGTTTTTTTAAGGAAAAACTTGCATTTACTTATTTATTGTGTGTGTTCATGCATGCATGTGTACAGGTGTGTGAACACAGGCCTGTCACTGCCGGTTGTGGGAGCTGGCTCTCCTCTTTCTAATGTTGGGATTCAAACCTTGGTATTGAACCTGGTCCTAGTGCTTGTCAGAAAGCACCTTTACCCATTGGTCCACCTCACCAGGCTGACCTTTTTTTGTTATTGTCATTCTGTTTATTTAAAAAGAATTTTTTTTTTTTTTGGTTTTTCGAGACAGGGTTTCTCTGTGGTTTTGGAGCCTGTCCTGGAACTAGCTCTTGTAGACCAGGCTGGTCTCGAACTCACAGAGATCCGCCTGCCTCTGCCTCCCGAGTGCTGGGATTAAAGGCGTGCGCCACCACCGCCCGGCTAAAAAGAATTTTTTTAAAAAGCTGATCAGCTCCTAAAAGAGAGGCATCAAAATACCCTACTTCTATTGGGGTATTGACAACGTCTATAATGCTTTTTTGTAGTATTTCCTTTATAAATTTTGAAGTTGTTAGTAGTAGGTGTAGGTAGACACATTTATGATTAGTGTGGTTTTCTAGTCAATTGCCAATCATTCTGACTTTTCTGAAATGTTTTTCTTTTTTCTTTTTTTAGGCTTTTGAGACAGGATTATGCTCTATAGCCCAGGTTGACTTTGAACTCATGATCCTCCTGTCTTAGCCTTCCAAGTGCCTGGATTACAGTTGTGCTTTGTCATGCCCATTTCTTCTTTCTTTCTTTTTGTATTTATTTGATTTTTATTTATGTATATATGTAACTCTATGAGCTAAAAGTATAGGCAGTTGTGAGATACGACATGAGTTCTGAGAATCAAACCGGGGTCCTCTGAAAGAAAAATAGGAGCTCTTAATTGCTGAGCATCTATTATTATGCCTTTTTTAAAAAAGAAAAAGAAACAAAATAAAACAAACCAGGATCTCATTATATAGTCTTGACTATCCTGGAACTCACTCTGCAGACCAGACTGGCTTGAACTCAGAGATTCACCTGACTCTGCCTACCAAGTGCTGGGATTAAAGACACGCACCACCTCTCATGTTCATTCTTAAATTTCCTTTTTATACTTCTTTTCATCTTTTCCTCTTGTGTGCATGTACGCATGTGAGCATTGGTGCCCAAGCGCGTTTCTGCATGTGGAGGCCAGAGGCTGAGATCTAGCGTTGTTCTCGGTTTTTCTCAACTGAAATTTTGGAGCTCTGCACCTCGGAGATCCTCCTTCTCTGCCTCCCGCACCCCCTTCTCCTACAATGAAACTGGGGTTTCAGATGAACACCCTCATTCTGGGCTTTTATTATGTGGATACTGGGGATGCAAACTCAAGTCCTTACGTTTGCAAGTAAACGCTTGACTCGCTGAGCTATTTCCCTGGCCCCTTGACCATGCTTTTAAAAAATTTATACTGTATCAAGACCAGTTGTAACATAAAAAGGTTTTATAATGTAGACAGCATGCTGTTAAGTTTTGCTTCGTATTTTTCCTATTTTGAAACTCAGGCAGGCCTCAGCCTCACTATTTAACTGACAATGACCTTGAACTCCCAGTTCTCCTGCCTCGACCTCCCAAGTGCTGGGATTACAGCACGTACTGCCAGCTACTGACAATCCATTTTAAATCGAGCTGTTCCCATTGCCTGTGCACAGGTCTAGCTTTGGATTTTGGGTGAGGTTCGCATCCATGTGTATATGGTGTCGGTTTGCCTTTTGTTTATCCCACTCAATACTGTAAACACAGAAGGTCGGAGATGTCGTTCAGTAAAAGAACACGGGGCTGGCATGCACGGAGCCCTGGATTTGATCTCCAGCGCTACACAAAACACGAAGTACTGATCTGTTTGCAGACGGGAAGACCCAGTTCCTCCAGTGGAGCCAATAGTTGGTGTGGATCTTTTGGCCTCCATCCCAGAAACCTGTGCAATTGGACAGGAGAGACCTAAATGGAACCTTGAGGGGGAATCTGGGCCAGGGTGTTGACCTTCCTGTGTTCAGCAGGACATTCTGAATCTGGGCAGTGCGCGTCCGGCCCACTACATTACAGGAAGATGGGAACCATATTCCTAGATTCTAGATGTGGGCTTGTCCTCGCTGTCTAGTGCTGCTTTTGTCTGCTCCAGCTTGTGTGTCCCGGGGGCAAGGACCAGGTCAGTGTGACATGGTTCTCAGAGGCCAGCCAGGAACTTGAATAAGACATGCCAGTGTGCACAATTTCTTGACTAGACCAGAGTAAGGATTCAGGGAGGCCCAAGGGCCACTAAAGATAGGGATAAATGCCAGCATCCAGGGTCTTTAACTGTGGGACAGGGGAGGGTGGCCAGCAGTGGGCACATACAGGCAGCTTCAACCCTGAATGCGTTTGATGCTGAGCTGAGCCGAGCTGCTGAGTTTGTTCCCTGCATGACTCTGACACACTCATGCCTTAAGATTTCTTCTCAAATGTTAGAAAGGTGCTGGGCTGAAGGTTGCAGATGCGGCTCGGCTAGCGCTTGCCTAACATGCAGGAAGTCGCTCAGTTCCATGTACCACACACTGCTGGATGTGGTGGCCTACGGCTGTGGTCCCCGCACTTTCAAAGGTAGAGTCAGGAGAATAAATGTTCAGTGTTTATCCCCAGCTATGCAGTGAGTTTGAGGCCATCCTCAGCTTTATGATCTGTGTCAACACCCACCCCCGACACAACTCATACAAGCACACACACATATACCACACAAGCGCGTACACACACACAGATGCACACGCATGGATAAGGATGTTAAGGCCTCACTCACCACCTGTTCCTGCCATCCACGGACTTCCCAATGTCACCTCTCAGTCACTGTCACCTCTCACCTTGCTCCTTATGACAATCTTGCTGGTGGTATTCCAGGGGACCTTGGAAAAACTCATGTCTGTCTGTCTGTCTCTCTTTCCTTCTTAGTTGAGTGCTCAGCTGAGTTCATGGCTACCCACCCTAGTCAGGCATCACAGCCACCATGCAGTCCCAGCCAGATTCATTGCTCCTGAGAAAACTGCTGAGCTGAAGGGATGAATGGACGAGATGAAAGAGCCAGGCCCTCTGGATGGGGCTCCCATGTCAGGGATGGGGCTGAGGAGGTCTTGTCTCTGCGACCCCTCATTTCGGACTGCTGTCTGTCCACCAATTAGGACCAAACTACAAATATCTTACATAAAACAGGCAGTTCTCGGGGGAAAAAAAATGTCTGGTCATTTTTTAAATCTCCATAATAGCCCACTGAGCTAGTGTCAGTATTTTCCCCTTTTTACAAATGGGGAAACTGAGGCACAGGAAAACAAGGTATTTTCCCATCTTCACCCAGCTTTTAAACAGCAGGGCCACTTGCACCCATCTCCAAGCCCCGTCGGGAGGGCCTGCCGACAGCCATGTGGGGCAGGCAAGGGTCACCACATGGGGCCAACCCTGTTCTGCTTCATTCTGGACACCCGCTTCTGCTGCCCAGGGGAGATTCACTCAGGAGGCTTGTGAGCAATTCTGAGGGAACATCACTGGGCACGCATGCCTGGTAGGAAGCCTGACTTGTCATTGATGGGATGCCCGACTCTGGGAAGCCCTCCAGAGCATGTGAACCCTCTAGGGTTCCCGATAGACACAAGAGATGATGGTGGTGGGTGTCCTGTCCCCTCCTCCAGCTCAGTTTGCCCAGCTGGCCCAGCTGAACCCCCAGGAGCGCATGAGCCAGGAGACAGCCCTCCAGCAGAAGCAAGTATCCCTGGAGGCCTGGCTGCAGCGGGAAGCACAGACGCTGCAGCAGTACCGTGTGGTTAGTGCATCCTGCATCCCTCTGCCCCTGGGAGGGAGCTCTGTCACCTGAGATTCAGGGTGCCATGTAGGGTGCAGAGCCAAGATGAGAACAGATCCCCTCTTTCCTGGGGTACACGTGAGGTGGAGCAGGTGGTGAGGGCAGGGTCAAGCCCTGGGTTCTAGGCCAGGCTCTATGGGCTGCTCCCCAGAGCCAGAAGGCCTCTGTGTCCTCACGCAGGAGCTGGCTGAAAAGCACCAGAAAACCCTGCAGCTGCTGCGGAAGCAACAGACCATCATCCTGGACGACGAGCTGATCCAGTGGAAGCGGCGGCAGCAGCTGGCCGGGAACGGGGGTCCCCCTGAGGGCAGCCTGGACGTGCTGCAGTCCTGGTGAGGGCGGGAGGTGGCCAGGGTGGGCAGGGGCTCGGGCAATGGTGCCAGCTGCCTTCTGTCCGTGTTGGCCCGAGCAGCAGGTTCCCACTGTGTGGGACAGCTCTCACTTTATCAGTGTCTGGGCTCCTGATGGACTTGGCTCCTCAGACCCGTGCCACCTCCCCCAAGGGACAGCGGTGCCTTGGCATGGACAGGGCTACTCTTGAGCTCGCTGGTTCCAAGTTGGGGCCTCTGTGCCTGTGCAGGGCAGTGGTGTGATGAGGGGAGTTTTGTTGTGGGGAACAGTGTCATGTGGTTTCCTCCCGGGCCTGTGCTGGAGCAGAGGTTACTGAGGGGTCCTGGGCTCCTTGCAGGTGTGAGAAGCTGGCTGAGATCATCTGGCAGAACCGGCAGCAGATCCGCAGGGCTGAGCACCTCTGCCAGCAGCTGCCCATCCCAGGCCCCGTGGAGGAGATGCTAGCCGAGGTCAATGCCACCATCACAGACATCATCTCAGCCCTGGTCACCAGGTGACTGCTGCCTCCTGGTCATGCTCAGAGGGACATGGCAGTTCTTGGGGGTGGGCATGTTGAGATCCAGGAGCTGTCCAAACCCAGAGCTCTGCCCCAGTCCTGCTCCTCCACCTTCCCCCACCCACTGTGGCCCTAGTTCCTCTGCTGCTGTGACTGTCCTGGCCCAGTGTGTGTTGGGGACACTGCAGGAAGCACCCTGCGGTCCAGCCTCCCTCACACCTGTCTCCAACCCCCCATGTCCTCCAGGAAACAGAGGCCAGGCCCCTCCTCCTCTGCCTGTCTTCCTTCTCCCAGCAGGCCCCACAGGAAGGTCCTCCCCTCCTAGCTGACCTCCCAACCATCTCCCCTGAGCCAGCATCCAGTCAACTGTCTGGTCCCTTGTGTCCCCTGCAGCACTTTCATCATCGAGAAGCAACCTCCTCAGGTCCTGAAGACCCAGACCAAGTTTGCAGCCACCGTGCGCCTGCTGGTGGGCGGGAAGCTGAATGTGCACATGAACCCCCCGCAGGTGAAGGCAACCATCATCAGCGAGCAGCAGGCCAAGTCCCTGCTCAAGAACGAGAGCACCCGCAAGTGAGTGTGCCTATCCCTCTGTACTGGGTTTCGGTGCTGTTCCTCTTGCTCGGGTGGGGCCTCTATGGGGGCCTTCCAGGCCTTCTTGTGCTCCTCGGAGTGCTGCCCCAGCCTTGCCTGTGTCCAATACTGAGGGCAGCCAACACTGAACTGCTGTGTGGTCCAACTATTTGTGCTGAGCAGTGGGCACACCATTGTGATCCAAAGAGAACTCGCCCCTCTCTTAACCGGACCCCTGGCCTGCAGAGCAGATGGCGTTCAATGATCTACGATTGCTGGCACAGCCGTATGGCATACAGGCACACACACGTACAGGGGCTCATGTTGCTGGTGGTTGCTAGCTTGAGCCTGGAGTGTGTGGGTTAACACATCCTTATATTTCCGGTCCTTGGGAGGCAGAGGCAGGAGAATCAAGAGTTCAAAGTCAGCCTAAGCTCCATAGTCAGTTGAATGCCTGCTTGGACAGCTAGAGACTCTGTTAAAAAAAACTAAACCAGACAAACAGAGTCAGGCAGACGTGGTGGTGCATACTTTGATACCAGTCTCAGGAGTCAGAGGCAAGTGGATCTCTGTAAGTTTAAGATTAGCCTGGTCTACATAGTTTCAGACCAACCAGGGCTAAGCAGTCAAACTCTGTGAAAAAATAAACTAAAGTCCCAGGGCTGGAGAGATGGCTCAGAGGTTAAGAGCATTGCCTGCTCTTCCAAAGGTTCTGAGTTCAATTCCCAGCAACCAAATGGTGGCTCACAACCATCTGTAATGGGGTCTGGTGCCTTTTTCTGGCCTGCGGGTATACACACAGACAGACAGAATATTGTATACATAATAAATAAATAAATTAAACAAACAAACAAACAAAAGTCCCTGAAGAGTCCTATCAGAGAAGCCGTTGGATAGGGATTTGCTAGTGCTGGGGTTGGAAAGAGAGGGGTTGTTTGTTTTTCAGGAAGAGCCCACATGTTGAGTGAGACCTGAGAAACGGGTCCTGAAAAGCTATCCACGTAGTGCACAGATGCACTGGCGTGAGCGGGGATACATAGGAGGCTTGTCTCATCACTGATGGTCCATTAAGAACATGTCTCCCGGGCCCAGAGATGTCAGTCATTGACCCTTGCCTCGTAGTGTGCACAAAGCCCTGGTGCAGACCCTGGCATCACACTGTGGAGCCGGGCTCCCTCTCTTTGCAGTGAGTGCAGCGGCGAGATCCTGAACAATTGCTGTGTCATGGAGTACCACCAGGCCACGGGCACCCTCAGCGCCCACTTCAGGAACATGGTGAGGCCGGGTCTGCCCAGGGCAGGGGCCTGGTGGCCATTTTTCCCTGTCTTATGCTGGTTCCTCCGCTCTTCAGTCCCTGAAAAGAATCAAGCGAGCCGACAGGCGTGGCGCGGAGTCTGTGACAGAGGAGAAGTTCACGGTCTTGTTTGAGTCCCAGTTCAGTGTCGGCAGCAATGAGCTGGTGTTCCAGGTGAAGGTGAGGCTCCCGCTGCTCCATCCGTGAAGCCCCCCTGGCTGAGTGAAGGGACCTGCCCAAAGTGACCTGGCTCCTGCGGGAAAGCTGCAGACTGAGCTGGGTGTGATGGTGTACACCTGTAATCCCGGGAGTTGGGAGCTAAACTGGAGGAGCACAAGTTCAGGGCCAGCCTGAAATCATGTCTCAAAAACCAAAATAGCAGGGACTGGAGGACTGGAGAGATGGCTAGTGGTTAAGAGCACAGGCTGCCCATCCAGAGGACCTGAGTTCAATTTCCAGCACATACATGGCAGCTCACAACCATCTGTGACTCCAATTCCAGGGGCATCCAGTGCCCTCTTCTGACCTCTATGGGAAATGCATGAACTTGGGGCACATACATGTGTGTAGACAAAACACCCTTACACAGAAAATCATTTTAAAAAGGAGCTGGATATTTCAGGAGCACTTAAGAGCATTTGCTGTCTTTTCAGAAGACCCAGGTTCTGTTCTCAGTACCCACACAGGACGGCTCACAACCACCTTTTTTTTTTTTTAATTTTTGATTTTCGAGACAGGGTTTCTCCGTAGCTTTTTTGGTTCCTGTTCTGGAACTAGCTCTTGTAGACCAGGTTGGCCTCGAACTCACAGAGATCCGCCTGCTTCTGCCTCCCAAGTGCTGGGATTAAAGGCGTGCGCCACCACCGCCCGGTTTACACAACCACCTTTTAAACACAAAGAAAAATGTGGAGCTTGCAAGATGGCCTAGCAGGTGCAAGCTATTGCTCTACAAGCCTAACATCCTGAATCTGAACCCTGGAACCCACAGTAGATGGGGAAAATAGACTCCTGAAATAGTTGTCCTTTGATATTCCTACGCATGCTATAGCGCTCTCTCTCTCTCTCTCTCTCTCTCTCTCTCTCTCTCTCACACACACACACACACACACACACACTTATAATAGTAAATAAAATACAATTTAGGAAGCAGGCTAGGAATCTATCTCAGTTGGTAAAATGTCTGCCTAGCATGAAGGAAGCCCTGCGTTTGGTCCCCAGCACCGTATAAAACCAGTAATAGGCCGGGCGGTGGTGGCGCACGCCTTTAATCCCAGCACTCGGGAGGCAGAGGTAGGCGGATCTCTGTGAGTTCGAGGCCAGCCTGGTCTACAGAGCTAATTCCAGGACAGGCTCCAAAGCCACAGAGAAACCCTGTCTCGAAAAACCAAAAAAAAAAAAAAAACAAAAAAAAAAAACCAGTAATAGTGGTGCTTGCCTGTAACCCAAAAGTATACTCAGGAAGATCAAAAGTTCAAGATCATTCTCAGCTACACAGAGAGTTCAAGGCCAGCCTGGGATATATGAGACCCTGTTTACAAAACAACACAACAACAAAAAGCGTGTCTAATATAACACAATACAAAGCATCACAGGGCTCTTGCCTCAGCCCAGTTACCCAGCAAAGCCCTGAGAACCCACTTTGATTCTACAGGGACCTGCTTGCTGCGTCCATCACCATATTACTTGGGCAGTAGACTAAGAAGAAATATATTCTCGGGGGTCTTGTTTTTGTTTCAGAGCAGACTTGTTATATAGCCTAGACTAGCCTTGACTTCTCAGTCCTGCCTCAAACGTGAGCCAGCCGAGCCAGCGAGCCTAGCTCGGGACTGTTGGGAAGGGCTTGTGGCTGAATAGTGCGCGTGAGATAAGGGTTTGGAGTCTTGCTTATTCTGACTGTGTTGAAACCCTTCAATTCTTACTCTATGGCTTCCATAGACTCTGTCCCTCCCTGTGGTTGTCATCGTTCATGGCAGCCAGGACCACAATGCTACTGCCACCGTGCTGTGGGACAACGCCTTTGCTGAACCGGTGAGTTCTCTTGGGCCCTCCACCTTGGCCCAACTCTGTAGGCCCCAGAGCTGAGATGGACAGTGAGGTGGGCAGCGTGAGGTGGGTGTCTGTCTGCTTGCCTGGCCTAAGGCCCTGGCTAGGTTTCAGGACTCAGAATTGACTAGCGTCTCCAAGGAATGGGGCTGGTTTCTGCCTCTGCTGGGGTTCCTGACCACTGTCCTCAGCCCCCGGTCTGGGCCTTTGCTTCTGCTGGGCTCTACTTTCTCCCTCCCTCCTCCCTTTGGTCTTCCGTTCCCCATCACATAGAGGATCCCTAAAACCTCCCTCCCGATACAGTCGTGGAATTTGTGTTTTCATTCCCACACCTCCACTCTGGTGTAAAAGATGATTTATGTCAGGGCTGGTCACCGACAATTCCCCTCTGTGTTTGTATGTTCTTTCTGGATGATTCTCAGCCCTGTCTGTCTCTCAGTTTCTGTATATCTCACACATGCGTGAGTGTGTGTGTGTTCATGTGTGGACATTTCCAGCTCCCTTAGTCTGCCTTTTCATCTCCTTTCTTCTCGCCCTCTCAGGGCAGGGTGCCATTTGCCGTGCCTGACAAGGTGCTGTGGCCACAGCTGTGTGAAGCGCTCAACATGAAATTCAAGGCCGAAGTGCAGAGTAACCGGGGCCTGACCAAGGAGAACCTGGTGTTCCTGGCTCAGAAACTGTTCAACAGCAGCAGCAACCACCTCGATGACTACAACAGCATGTCCGTGTCCTGGTCCCAGTTCAACCGGGTGAGCGGCCGGCCGCCAACCATCTGCTGGACACCATCAGGGTCCTGTCACACTTTCTCTTAGCGTGAAGTCAGGCTACCACCCTCGGAGGGTGACCCTCTACCCCAGCCACACTCCCTGTGATCAGGATAAGTTGGCTCTCAGACTACAGAGACCATGGGTATCATGGTCATCATGTGAGCCACAGTAGGAGGAGAGAACCCCAGAGCAGGGACCCGCTGGTGAGCTTGTCACTTTCTCTGTGCTTCACTGAAATAATGAGGGGAGAATGAGAGAATGACCTTGACCTTGGTGGGTCTTTCCAGCCCACACAAGTCCTCATAGCCTCTGTCCCTCTCACAGGACTAGCCCTTGTATAGAAGCATGAGAACGTGAGTGGGTGGGGGTGCCAGAACCCGACCCTTGGAGGAGAGTTGGGAGCGGGCATGGCGGGAGCTAAGGGCACCGACTCCCGGGCTGCTGTGACTGGGGGTGTCCTGGGACTCACAGGAGAACTTGCCAGGTTGGAACTACACCTTCTGGCAGTGGTTTGATGGGGTGATGGAGGTGCTGAAGAAACATCATAAGCCTCACTGGAATGACGGGTGAGGAGCAGTTCCCTGGGGCACAGGTGGCTGGAGGACTCTGGGAATGGTGTCTGCTTACCCAGCCGTGACACCAAATGTACCACACCTCCAGGGCCATCTTAGGCTTTGTGAACAAGCAGCAGGCCCACGACCTGCTCATCAACAAGCCCGATGGGACCTTCCTATTGCGCTTTAGCGACTCAGAAATTGGAGGCATCACTATTGCCTGGAAGTTTGACTCTCGTGAGTTCCCGTCTCCTCGTCTCACACCTAACCCCACAAGCCCTGTCTTATATTGCCTCACTCCCGTATCCATGAGCCCCCCTGTCCTTAGTAGTCACCCACTTTCAGGAGAGGCAGGAACTCAGCTCAAGGTATGGGAGGCATGGGAAGGAAGATGGTGCCTCTTCCCAATACTTTTAAAACCACTGACTCCACACCTGGTGAGTCCCGGCAACTTCTTGCCATCCACACCTCTTCCATGCCCAGTTGGCTGAGTCTTAACATTCCAGATGAGCTCCCTCCCTCTGCCTCCCCGCCCCCCATGCCAGAGCAGGAAGGCTAGGGTTGCAGTGCATGCTGGGAAAGGCTCTGTTCTTTCAGCAATCCTTCCCACAACCCCACAACCATGATCCTTTTGTGAGGGCAGCTTGAAATGACTTGTCCCTCTTACAGCGGACCGAAACCTCTGGAATCTGAAGCCGTTCACCACGAGAGATTTCTCCATACGATCCCTGGCTGACCGACTGGGGGACCTGAGCTACCTCATCTATGTGTTCCCAGACCGACCCAAGGATGAGGTCTTTGCCAAGTACTACACTCCTATACTTGGTGCGTCCAGCTGCCAGGAGGGCTGAGCAAGGGCATCTCCTCTGTGGGCTTTGGATCTCAGCATGGAGGGTTTCAGCGTTCACGCCTGAGGAGAGAAAAGTGAACCTTGCCCCCCCCCCCCAGTTTATTTCTCTGATGAGTAGAAAGCTAAGTTCTCAATTCTACATCCGCACGCAGAGAAGAGGCAGAACTGTCCAGAGAGAAGCAGGGGGTCGTTCCCACCAATAGTTACTTTCCTGCCCTCTAGTCGGCAGCTCTCACCACTTCCCACGCCCCCGAAGACCGCCCCAAGTTAAATAGAGAAGCAAAACGGACTCGCTCTCCTTTTCTATCTGCTCGGTCCATTGCTGGAGTTTGCATCTTCTTGATGCCGTTTGCTTTGCAGGCATGCAAGCAGCTAGGAAAGAAACCAGGAGTGGGCATAGCAGCCAAGGGTCTCAGAGGCCCTCTGCCTGGATCCATCATCGGGGGTTTACTGGAAATCCTTGGGAACTTTCATCCCTGGGGGAGCTCCAGGGTGGTGTGGGCAGGGGGCTGATGACATGTCCTTCTCACTGTGTTCCCCCTGCCCCACCTCCGCAGCAAAAGCAGTGGATGGATACGTGAAGCCGCAGATCAGACAAGTAGTCCCTGAGTAAGTTGTCCAGAGCCCAGTTGTGGGTCTTCTATTGCCTCTTGAGCCTCTGCTTGCTCTTCCTCCAACACTGGGAAATGTGGCTTAGCCCCTGCGAAGGAAAGAGTACCCAGGACTCCATAGGCAGCCTGAGCCCCCGGAGACCAATGGGGACCCTTTGACCAGAAGCCCCTCTCCTGGCGTCACTGGTCTCTCTGGCCACTGAGGCTGTATTCCGCTTCTTTTCATAGGTTTATCAATGCATCTGCAGATGCTGGAGCCAGCGCCACCTACATGGACCAGGCCCCGTCTCCAGTAGTGTGCCCCCAGGCTCATTACAACATGTACCCACAAAAGTAGGTCCTGTTTTCATGGGGGGTCCATGGAGAGGAACTGGGGTTTGGCCTCAGGCTGGACTCCTGGGGGACTGAGGGACAGAGGAATACCAAGGTTGCTGGGATTTGACTCCAGCCAGCCTAGGCCCAGGGTCTAGTCCGGCCCAAGTGAAAGAAAGTAAGTCGACCAGGAAAATACACAGAGCTTTTTGAAGCTAGACAACCAGGATCCCGTCCTCATCCTGGTTCAGTCTATGTGAGCCTGAGAAAATTTTCTTGGATGCGTGGTTCCCTCACATATAAACTAGAGGTGACAGGTGTTTCTGCCCCCACGGACTTGGCATGAGAAACACTAATGAGATGGTGAGGTAAAATTTTTATGTATTAAGTTGTCAGAAGGGCTTGAGACAGTGCCCTGTTGTTAGTGGGAGCAGAAGGGAATGGGGGTCCTTTCTAAGCTAAGGTAGCCTAGGCTGGATGGCTGGAACTGGGGAGGCAGCACATTGCACCTCCACACATGTGGAATCACAGAGTCTTTTTAAAAAGCTTTAAACTGTGTGTGTGTGTGTGCGCGCGCGAATGTGGACCTGTGGAGGCTGGAACAGGGCATCAGAATTCCTGCAGCTGGAATGACAGGTGATTATGAACTGCTTGTATTTTTAATTTTTAAAAATATCTGTGTGGGGGGAGGGGATGGTAACTTGTGTGACTTAGTTCTCTCCCTCCACCATGTGGGTTCCGGGACTGAACTCAAATCACCAGGATTGATTTGTTGTTGCCAAGTGTCACTGAGCCATGTCACCAGCTTCTGGGATTTTTTTGTTGCTATTATTATTTATGTATGGTATATATCTGTGTTTACGTGGCTCTATACGTATGTGCTTGTGTGAGTGCACGCATGTGGAGGCCAGAGGTCGACATCTCAATTACTTTCCACCTTATTTTCTGATTCTGTCTTGTAGTGAACCTGACGCTCATCCACTTGTCTAAGCTGGCTGGCCAATGAGTTCCAAAGACCCTCCTGCCTCTGCCCGCCCCACCTCCCAGTGCTGGGCTTACAGACAGGCACTGCCACACCCAGCTTTTTATGTGGGCGCTGCAGATCTTAACTCAGGTCCTCACACTTGCGAAGAGTCCGTTAACTGTCTGAGCGAGCCTCCTTTCTAAGTCCTTACACAAAGAGATCTTATTAATGGCCTCAGCACTCAGGAGCTGGGCTCTGATTCTTTAAGACAGGGTTTATGTAGCCCTGGCTAGCCCAGAACTCACTCTGTAGTCCAGGCTGGAACTCACAGAGATCCACCTGTCTCTGCCTTACAAGTAAGCCTGCACCTCCACCCTCAGCCAAGACCTAGACTCTGATTCTAGCTGCAGGTGGCCCAGAACAAACTTCCTTATTCCTAATTCTCACCTTAAGGTGGTCTGAGGATTAGTGTTAAGTGACCAAAAGCTACCAGAGTGACTTGGTGGACGGTGTGGTAGTACATGTAAGCGAAGGACACCCCAGAGTGAGTGGTAGAACCCTCTGGCCAATCACCTTGGCTTACAGAAGAATCCAGGTGAGGGAAAATGAACTCCTTGGGATCATGAAATGAAGTGATATCAAGAGATATGAGTGGCACTAGACTGTCTCCCAGGAACCAGTGACTACTGTCCAGCCTGGTGGGAGTCCCAGCAGAGTGCCACTGGTCCTGTCTCTATGAGATTCTGGTCTTTGTGAGGAGCAGATGGAGGACTCTCTATGGGCCCTTGGAGCCATGAGACCGGCCAGTTTCCCCAACATCCCTCTCTTTGCCAGCTCCGACCAAGATGGAGAATTTGACCTGGATGAGTCCATGGATGTAGCCAGGCATGTGGAAGAACTCTTACGCCGGCCCATAGACAGTCTCGACGCCCGCCTCTCCCCACCCGCTGGCCTCTTCACCTCTGCCAGAGGCTCCCTGTCCTGAACCCTGGAACGCCACACTTCTCCTGGAAAACCACCTTCAATGTGAAGAGCCCACGTCAGTGTGACTGTAGTATCTCTGTATATACCGACGGCGTTGCACGCATGCGTGTATGTTGGTGCAATAGCAGTGGCAATGCCGTGTTACCCACACAGGTCTGGGTCTGTGGCTAAGAAGTGGTGGCCTTTTCGTTCAGGCCTCAAGGTCCCAAGGGCTGGACCTCTCATTCCAGACAAACCTTTCTCCTGTGTCTTTCACAGTTCAGTGGCTATTGAAGTGAAGCAATTCTAGAAAAGGAAGGAAGGCAGGCAGGTTTAGGCAACCGAGCTGGAGTTTCAGTCCTGAGCGAGAAACCTCACCCGTATTGGTATGGAGCTGGCATGCACATGTGCCAGCCTAACCGATGCTCTCCCTCCCTAGGGAGACTGGGCTTCACTCTTAGTAACACACAGACTTTGTGAGTTCTCAGTGTGCTTAGGCCGCAACCACGGAAACAGCAGCCCTGGGTTGAGTCAGGGCTACCGAGCTAAGTAGGTTGGTTCTTGGTCTCTTTATTTTTGAGTCAGGGTGAACATGGGCTTCAATGGCCTTGTCCATATCCCCAACATCCCTTTCTTCCCCGTCTAATATCCTCATTCTTCCATGTAGACTCAAATTTCTCACTGTTGGTTTTCGTTTTATTTGTTTTATGAGATAGGGTCTGCCTATGTAGCCCAGGCTGGCCATAAACGATCCTCCTGCCTCCGCTTTTAGAATGACAAGGATTACAGGCATGCAAGACCACATTTCAGCCTTTCATTTCCTGTTTGCAACCTTGCTTATTATCAGAAAGGAGGGGAATATTAAATGTTGAGGACCAGCAAACCTGGGGAAAAAACCTGTGGCGCCCGAAAAGCAAGAGAGCAGCTGCGCACTGCAGGCAGCACAATCTGCGAGGTCAGGCAGAAGCGCACTCGGTGGGTACCTCTGATGGGAGGCAGAACCCGGAACAGGCCCTGCACTGTTGCATCATGGGCTGTGGTCTAAGAAGGCCTCTCACCAGCTCCTCCCTCTGAGGCTCTGACAAGGCAGTCAGGGCTGGCTGACTAGGAGCCTGGTTTCAGGTTTTCTGAAAGAAGCGGAGGATGAGCAGAGCGATTCTTTTTATACTTTGTACATAGGCCTCACATTTATGTAAACAGTGTTTTTGAATAAAGTTTTTGTTGTTGTTGTTTTGGTAGATTCACCAGTCTGCCTCCTGTTTTAGTGGGTGATGGAGTGATGGACTTTGAAGTCGGTCCATTCCCAGTTTAGCCTGGAGTACCCTCTACTCCCTTTGCTGTGATCTCAAGGGTGCTGCTGCCCTAGAATGGTGTCAGAAAGCTAAAGAACTGTGTGTGCACACGTGTGTGTATGCGTGTGTGTGTGTATGCGTGTGTGTTTTCAGGGAAGCATGCCAGGAGAACGGGCTCAAGGACTTGGGGAAAGAAGGTGCAAGAATAACTAGAGGAGCCGGGCGGTGGTGGCGCACGCCTTTAATCCCAGCACTCGGGAGGCAGAGGCAGGCGGATCTCTGTGAGTTCGAGACCAGCCTGGTCTACAAGAGCTAGTTCCAGGACAGGCTCCAAAACCACAGAGAAACCCTGTCTCGAAAAACCAAAAAAAAAAAAAAAAAAAAAAAAAAGGAATAACTAGAGGAGGGAGGCATGGGAAGAGCAGAGCTACAGTTTAGGATGCCACTAAAGGATCACTGGGGACAGTGCCAAAGAGATTGCCCACTTTCCTGCGGCCAGAGGCAGTAAAGAGCCTGGACAATAGCCCATCCTCCCCTGGCCTCTTCCCAGAGTCCAGCAGGTGGCACCCTCCAACTGCTGTGGTGGCCTGAGCATAAAGGACACTGACCACGACAGCCCTAACTGGATCTCAGCACCCATGTACAAATTAGTCCAGAGCCCGTGGTTGGGGCCTTGGACTCAGGAGCACACTCCTTTGGGTTAAGAGTTGGGGCACAAGGAGCTGTACGACAGGTTACCTCAGAGCTCAAAGCAAGGCAGGGTGCAGGAGCTCAGTTCACAGCCTGCCCTGGTGAGGCCCAGGGCCCCAGGGAGGCTGGGGGTGGGAAGCAGGGTCTGCCCCCGCACTGCACGCTAATCTCAGCTTCCATCTCTGTAGGGGAGTGCTGGTTTCTCTCACAGAGGCACTGTGGGCTGGGCTCCAAGGTACAGAGGCGCAGTGAGTGGAGTAGGTGGGGAGATGCTGAGAGCAGGCACCGTGTCTGTGGCCTTTCTCTGAGTTATCACTGCTGACTGCCCAGGGGCCCTGCAGCCACCAGCCAGGGAAGTGTCTGCAAGTTGTCCCCACTGATGGAACTGAAGAGAAAGCGATAATGGGCCAACTGTGGAACGAGAGGCCTGGGTCTACACCCTAACCCTCCCACCCTCCATTAGGCAGCTTATCTGACTCCAAAACAAACACAGAAGCTTTGGGAGGCAGAGGGAGGAGGCCACGCTGACACGTTCTTGCCACTGGACTATGACCCTTGGCTCCTGGTGCCTCCTCTGGAGGATGGCAGCTGATATAAGATGTGTGTGTGTGTGTGTGTGTGTGCGCGCGCGCTGCATGGCCTCGGCAATGAGAAGCAGGCGAAAGCTCAGCCCCAGAACTGGGCTGCTATTCCCTTGATACCTTGATACCAGCCAGGCCCCACTGCCACCAGACAGTTCCTATATAATCTTTATTTCTGGAAGTTAAAGTAGTTACAGCAATATACAAAACAAACAAACAAACAACAACAACAACAAAACAACCCACAATAATATAAATTTTTACACTAGAAAGTATACATTGGAATTTGAATGCAGTGGCCAGGATAGAATACAAACCACTGTACAGAGAGGCGAAGCAATCTGCAGGCATGGTCAGGCTAGGCTGGGACAGGCAGGGACAAAGGAGGGAAAGTGGGCAGTTCTGAGGACTCCGCAGAGCAAGTTTCTGCTGTCCTTGGAGCTGTCACCCAGGCAACTTCTCAGAGCTGGGGCCTTGACAACACCTGCCCCAGAGAAGACCAAGCCCTTGCTCCCTGGGTCCCCAAGATCTAAAGTCGTCAGTAGGCCCAAGCCTTGCCTTCCTAAATACCCTTTCAGTTTCTGAGTTCAGCTTACTGTGTACTAAAGAAGGCTGCTGGGGAAAGGAGGGCAGTGACTGGCTCAAAGCGGAAGGCCAGGGGTAGACAGGGCGAGCAGTTTGTCTTAGAGACAATGTCCTCACCCCCTTAATTCAGACACTGGCTAATTTGAGTAAAACAAACATAATTCCAGACACTGGTCAGCTGAGCATAGTGTCTCTGAGTTGCTAAATTTAGCCATGCCCCTGTGTCAGAGGAGGTTTGCTGAGTGACTGAGGCAAGCAGGTGACAGAAGGCCACGTTAGGTGCAGGCACCCTGTTCCACCTCAGACATCGTCAGTCTCAGGGGAGGCCAAGGGTACGCCCCTCATAGGAGGGGCAGACCTGGAGCTTTATGGGTCAGCTTTGCCCTGTGGTTACAGGTACCCTGGGAACCAAGCAAATCGAATAAGGGCCGTAATCCCTGAGCGTCGCTGAGGACCTGTAGTCTAAGTCAGATTCAACCCTGTAGCTCAGCCTCTCTGGTCACAAGGTCCTGAAACCAGGATTCCCAGTGCAAGAAGGACAGGGGCCTTTGGACACGGGGAGGGGACACACCACGAGCAAGGCCAAGTGGGAAAGGAAGCCAGGTTGATCCTAGGCCCAGTAAGGCACCCACAGGACAGGCTGACCCTGAAACAGGGTGCGGAGTCTTGGGGGAGGACGGGCGACAGAGGTTTTCAGTGCCCTTGGCCTACCTCATCAACAGGAGAGCAAACTCCTGGGTAGATAAAACCCAGTTGATGAAGAGTCTGGGATATCTAGGTTCGTTCTAACCTTCGTGTTCAAACCAGAGGCCAAGCCACAGCCTCAGATGCTTTTGCAGATTTCATCTGAGACCATTTCAGGGTTTCTATGCTTAAAGCACCAAAGAGGCTGTGAATCTCTGATACAGAAAGGCTCTGCCGTTTCAGGGTGGTTTGCCTGGTAATTCTTCTTCTCGTTATTTTTTTAATTTAAAAAGAAACTGATGGGCTTAGTCCTGTCTTCTATTTGGACATCCGCAAGGTTAAAAGTGTGGTGCCAGGAGTCCTCAGCTGCAGGCAGCCCAGGGTACCAGCTCGCAGAAACGGGCACAAAGATGCCATGGGCACCAGGAGGCACTTGTCTAACAACAATGACAACGGAGCTGAGCTGCTAAGAAAGGAGGGCGGGGCACCGAACACAAGGCATTTCCCTTCTCCCTGCAGCCTCCCGCTCTCACATCCCCCTTGGCAGACTCGAGAGCCCAGTCCTCTTCACATAAACGCGTGTCACCCACTCTCACTCGGTTCTCTATTTTTAAAAAAGTGCCCAGATTGTTCAAAGATAGCAGAAGTAGGAGATTTAAAAAAAAAAAATCTGGAACCACAAAGTTAGGAGTTTCAGATGATCTGGGGTTTGACTGCGTAAGGGTGGAACGCGGGGCAGGCGCCTCAGTCATCTCTGCAGCTTCCATCTGCAGCTCCTCACATGGGGGAGGAGTCCATTTCAAAGGTGAGTGACTCTGCAGGGACAGAGAGACAAGGCCAGTTCAGCCACCTGACTGCAGCCGGCTTCTCACAAGCCTCCATCCCTCTGCCAGGGGGCTCAGGCACTGGCATTAGCTGGTCTCCTATCCCTTCAGGCCTGGGCAAGGTCAGAAAAGCCAGACTTCCCTGCTCCTTACAGGGCCTTGCCCTGCAGAACAGTTCAGTCACCTCTTCGGCCCCGGCTCTCTAACACAAAGGTCTGGGCTGCGTTGCTGGCGCGGCCTTCGCCGCACATAGCCACTGAGTACCTGAAACTAGTCCAAATCAAGGTGTCAAAGCCACCACATTTCAAAGGCTCAGTAGAAGGAGAGGGAAGAGGGAGGAATAGTTTAATGACGTCTCTTCAGACGCTAACAAGATAGTATGTTGCTTATAAAAGGCATTAATGTCACTTGCCATTTTTCACTGTTTTGACTGTGGCTACTGGGAAATGACATGAATGTGTCATTCATTTCCATAGAAGAGCGTGGTTCTAAAGCCGCCTCCAACCGGTGCGGATGGCCGGCTCTCGTTCTGTACTGGCAGGCATCAGACAAAGGGACCTGACTCCAAACACTCACCAAACTGCCCTCCTGCCGAGGGCTCAGCACTTTCACCGTTATTTCCAAACTGCATCAATGAATCTAAAGTGCGGGGGGACATCGGCAGGTCAATGGTATTGCTGCAGGTCGTTCTGTAGGAAGGGGGGGCGGCAGGAGGGGGAAGGGCCGGGTTGACAAGACACAATGGAGGGGGGAAAAAAAAAGAACAAAACACACACACACAAGCCATCAAACTCTGGTCTCCAACAGAAAAAAATAAAACTCAAGCTTTTAAACACACAAGGTCACTCTGAGCACTAACAGCCCAGGAACGTCCAGCCCTTCTTTGGAGCTCTCACCCCACATCCTCCCTATTCCTGGGGACAACTGAGGACACTAGAAATAAATGCAAAACTGGGAAGGAAAGCCACTTACGGGGTCACACAGATGAACTTGGTCTTCAGGTAAGGGGCAGCACCTGCAGAGAGGAAACCCAGGTTTTAACTGATTGCAAACCTGCTTTGAGACTATGCGAGAGGAAGCCACCTGGCTCTCTGGTCCAGACGGCTTGAGCCAACCTTACACAGATTCTGCCCAGGTGCCTGTCCACCCCTTAGGACAGTCCTCCCTCGTCACGTGCTACTTAACATCCAAGGTGCTCGCAATTTGAGGTTTTATGTTTTCTGCAGCTGCAGACCTTCTGGGCATAGCTGCCCCACTCGTACCTACACCTACCCTGCTGCCAACTTTTGTGCTTCCTTCCCCACTCTGCTCGAGAGCTTAGCTACCTTTGTGTGGTGCTAGGCTTCTTCTGTGACCCGGCCATACTTGGGAATTGACTTCCCCATTTGGTGACCAGCCCAGACACCAACAGGACAAAGACGGCTAATGCTAGAGGTTCCAAAGCCACTTCCAAGCTAGAAGATACAACCTCGCCACTGGGAAGACGGGACACCCAGGGCCAGGCACATGTGCAACAGCCAGGAGACCTGGCCAAGGCGCTTTCTGTCTCATGTGTGGGAGGGGCGGGGAAGGCCGGGCTGGCTTCCATCTCTGCCGTGTATGTTGGAGATGTGGGAACTGAGCTGTGAGAGGACGTTAGAAAGCCCTGGGGACTTTTGGCACGAAATCTTGGGATTTCAGTTGGACAAAGCATGCAGAAGGCCTGGAGCAGTATGGGTAGGCTGAGAAAAGCAGAGACAATAACACTGGGGACAATAGCAGCACAGGACACGTGACAACCACCTGATGGAAACCATAGAAAAATGGCCATAGATGAAAATCCAGGTTCGTTTTTGGCTAAGAAACAGGTTAACTCGGCACGAAGCCATAGGAATTACTGATGCAACGGTGATATCTACAAATCCAACTGTTCTTGTTCAGAAGAGTTGTCTAGGGCAAGAACTCTTCCTCTAGAGAGACCGAGGGTAAGATGAGATAGTTAAGTAAGACAGCTCAGTGCTAGAGTTGTCTGTCGCCAAAGCTGATGAACTGAGTTCAATCCCAGGACCTACATGATTAGAAGGACAGAGCTGACTTCCTCAAGGTCCTCTGACCTCCAACAAGACCTCCACACACAGTAAATCAGAGAGACAGACAGAGAGAGAGAGAGAGAGAGAGAGAGAGAGAGAGAGAATTTCATTCTCCAATGATCAAGAAACACACTTTGGGTCCAAGGTGGACATGTGGAACGGAAGAACTAAGAGGGCAGAAAGAAATGGCCCATTCCTGTCTGGATCTGGATAAGCTACCGCTCGCTCAGAATCTCTCCAGAACACAGTTGGTGGGCTTCTGGCAGACAAGGAAGACCTGGGAAGAGGCCGAGTGACGTCTACACCACAACACTCTTACAGTAGAAGCAGAGGAAGATGACATCATTTGAACCCCCCACCCTTCCTCAGGCTCTCGAGCCCTCAGTGCACCCTCCTTGTGTTCACAGGCAAACCCATCAGGGAATGGATTCCTTTCTCATGCCCAGGGCCTTGCCCCTGAGGACTGGCTCTGGGCAGCTCCAGCAGGGATGGAGATGGCAGCCTCAGACCAAGGCCTGGATGGTGAAAGCAAATGAGTCAGAAGGACCAGCACTTGGACTTCAAAGCCCTCTGCGAAAAGAACAAAGAGGAGTGTGAGAGGGGCTGATACACAGATCTCCCAACCGAAGGCAAGGTGGAGGCAGAGATAAGGGACAGACAGGAAGTGAGAGCTAAACTCCTCCACAGAATGAAGAGAACTCAACACCAGAACAAAGGGACAGGAAAATAACTGTCAACGAGCCCAACTCCTCCAGTCTGAGAACTGGACAGTCCTCGGAGAAGGAGGAGGTGGAGCATTTGTGCACAGATGCTATGTGGCCAGGGCAAGAAGGTCGGCTCACACATCTCACTACGGAGCTCAGCATGGTGCAACGATTAAGAACAGTCACAGAAAACACAGACAGACACACCAGCTTCCTCACCAGCAGGCAGAAGAAGACAGAGGCAATGCAGCAAGTACTAAATGGCTTCAGAGCAGACCACTCTGACTCTTCATGCTGGGGACAGCCCCAGAACTACAGATTTAACTCAACACGGTTTCCATTTTTCTGTCTAGCGTACACAGTCTCACGCAGTTCCACAGGGTAAAATTGTACATTCTAAGTGCCAACTCCACATCCTCTCCAGTCACCATCTTCTGCAACCTCGACACTCCCCGCTCTGCTAACAACCGCTGTCCCAGAAAGCCTTTCTTCAGACTGCCTGGCACTGCTAACACATGAAAAGCAAAGTGTACTGGACTCAAATCTGCTGCAAGGCTTCTGGAATCCACTGTGTAACAAGCATCAGAGAACTGTCCTCGTTTTCTCTTCCTAGTGTTTTGAGGTTGTGTGTGCGTGTGCATGTGTGTGTCTATTTTCATCTTCAGACTGACAAGATCCCTGTGAGACCTGATTCTGTTCTCCTCTTGACTCCCATCAGTCACCCTGCAATAAACAGCTCTTTCCCATAAGCAGGATTCACCAGCCCCCTCCCCCCACTAAGTTTCCCTAAGAATGAGGTCAGAACCATGGAAAATCAACAACTACCTGGGTCAGCTTCAGGATGCTCCTGGCTCTCCGGTCGACAGTACTTTCCAAACGCCTCCTCCTTAGGAATGTCAGGGTAGAGGTAGACCAGCGGAGATACCAGGATGTTGGTAGCGTCCATGATCTTATAGCCCATGATTATTTCAGCAAATGACATGTTGTTCAGCTGCTGCTTGGTGTATGGCTCTACAGACTGGATCTGGGTCTTGCCTGTCGTGGGCACAGGAAGGAACGATTACCCCAGTCTAGTGCTGGAGACCTTGAATGCCCTACCCGGCGGCTCACAATTGTGGCAATGACCAGGCTGGCTTTTAGAGAGGCTGTCAAGCTGAATCGCAGGCAGAGCACTTGCTGACATATTAACATGCTAAGTAGGAAAGGGAATGTGGAAATAAGATTCAAATCACACTTTTCTACACAAATATTAGCCAGCCCTGGAGCGAACAAAACAAACTGGCAGGCCACATCTTTGGAGGCACAGGCCCTCTCTGCCCTCCAGGGGGCAGCAGTACACAGAACAAGAAGCAGCCAGGTGCTGGCAGTGGCCACCAGGTGGAGCAAGCGAGACAGGAGGGGCAGGTGAAAAGTCTCACTCACCACTGATGTCCTTTTCCACCCAAGTGAAAGTGACCCCTCCTTCTTTGCTGCTCTCGCTGAATCTCAGCAGGAAGGTGCCCGGGGGCTTCGTGCTCAGAATGGCCCGCTCCCGCTCCTTGCTGATGAAACCCATGATGTACCTGGAGCCAAGGAAAACCCACGCTGTTTGTGCGCAGAAGGCTGTCCCTGTCACGGGCTTGCTGGGAACAGGTGACCTGGTCACACAGTATAGCCAAGTTTCAGCCTTACCCTTCATTCCAAAGGGCCAAGATATACTTTTTCACAAGGTCAATGATATTGTCTAGCCACACCCAGAAGGAGAAGCCCTTGCCAGCCATGTTTTCCTGGAGAAAAGAATCATGGGAAAGTCAAGTCCACCACCATCTATTCCAGCCCTATCAGCCTGAACCTCAGTACTCTGCCAATACCCTCACACTCCTCTATCCTGGGGCAGCTCCTACTAGCTCTAGAGAGAGGGGCCCAGGCTTTCAGTATCCATGCCCCCCCCCCAACAATCCCCTTATAAACGAGCATTCCAGACCTGCCTCCCAGGAGACAATCACTTACTTTGCAAAACTTAGCCCATGTGATCTGACACCCTGAGTAGTTTACACCAGGTCCTGGAGGAGAGAAACCAACAGAAGAACGTCAGCCCCGATTGAAGATTTTATTTCTCAAACAGAATCTGCAAACGTTTGTCCCATCTATTTGATCTCGCAGGGTGACATGGCTGTATGTGTGCGCACGCACGTGTGTATGGTCACGTGCTCAAACAGGCCCGCACACATCCAACCCCAGCATCTGACCCTGGATTACCCCGGCACTGATGCTCTATTGGGCAAGGGTTCTTCCTTGCCGTGTGTGGATCTGAGGACCAGCGTCACACACTAACAAGCTGACCGTGTGTGGATCTGAGGACCAGTGTCACACACTAACAAGCTGACAGCTGTGGTTAGGAGGTCACACACATCTGGTGTCACCACCGGTCAAAGCTACTTTTAATCCAGATTTTTTTGAAAAGAAAGAAACATTTTATACTACCACCCATGACTTAAATGGGCAGCGGACACCACGCTCTTACCATCTTCTACAGCACACTGAAACATCTCCTCAGGTTAGTCAGAGCAGTGCCTTGGAAGGCAATCAAGAAAAAAGAAACCCTCCCCGCCCCCACCATGTATCCTAAAAATGAACATTAGGATATACCTGGCGCAGTAGGCCCTAGGTAGCCACTGGGAAACCCTGCCTGAGTGACCAACCGCCCAGACCAGAATGTCATTAGAAGCTGTCAGACTCCCACCTAAGAGCTTCTCGGCCAGCGTGGTGAGCTGCTCGATGCTCAGCCCTCGCTTTGTGGTGGAGGAGAACTGCCAGCTGAGCACCTCGGCTACTTGGTCCCAGGTTCCAATTGGTGGCTTGGTGAAGAAGTTCACGTTCTATTGAGAAGATGAGAGAGTGATGCGGATGATCACACCAGGGGCTGAGGCAGCACAAGAGAGTCCAGGACTTCAGAGAGGGCGTCAGGGACTCACCTTGGGGTTGTTGGTCAGCATGTTATACCACAGGATCGACGCCCAAGCATTTGGCATCTGGCAGATGTTGGAGATCACCACGACTGGCAAGGAGTGGGTCTGCAGAGTGTGGGGGACAGACAGGGAATGATGTGGCTGACAAGTGGGCCTCACAGCTCCAAAACACCTCTTCAGCTGCACCTCCACGGGTTAAAACTAAAAATCATGTCACACCAGATGCCGACTCTAAGCAGGAGTGTGACTGAAGCAGCTCAACACCAAGAGGGGAAGTATGACCAGCCTGCGCACCAGGACTCATTGATGTCTGAATAGAATCAGTGACTTAGAAAATCTAACTGGTTCAAAGCTAGGCCCCCAGCCCTGACTTTCCAGAAACCTGGAAGGCAACCTCCAAAATCCAAAGTATATGTATCTTTCCGTCTTTCCATGAAACGAGGTGTCAGAAATCAAACATGAGGATTCCTGTTTTCCAAGTGTAACTTAGTAAGATCTAGAGGGCTGAAAAACAAAACCTAAATGCCATGATTTTCTGCACACTGAGATGGTGGCTACAAAGACTCACTTGGCCACTTTGTCAAATCAAGTCTAAGCAATCACTAAAGACAGGTTTCCTAACCAAGTGCTCAGGACTTTCTTCCCAAGGGGTGGCTCTCAAGGACTTTTCAGAGACAGACGGTGAAAACCAAACACAGGCTTAGCAAACAGTCCATGCCACCAGGCATTTTGTCCTGCCCCCCTGCGTGTCCACGGGCTGGCTCTGTGCAGAACTCACCTCTAGGTCAATCTTGAGGCCTTGGTGATACACCTCAGTCTCGAAGGTGATCAGGTGCAGCTCCTCAGTCACAATCAAGGAGGCCTACAACAGCGAGGTCACGTCTTCAGAGAACGACACTGAGTTCCCAAAAGCAACAACGGAGGAAAGCAATGTGCCACGGCCTCACTACGCTAAGAAGGTGGCCGTGGACAGTGGCAGGGGCACAGTTCTGTACCTTCTCCCTTCAGGAGAAGACCCTTGAGGACAGGAGCCTCAAACCTGATCTTTTATTATGTATTCCATAATAAATAATATTTTATACTATATAGATTCAAGGACAAAGAAGAAAGCAATGGACATCCAAGGATACACCACCCCGCTAATTTACTTATTTAGGAGCCAGCAAGATGGCTCCGTGGGTAAGGGCATTTGCCTGATAACCTGAGTCTAATCCCTGAGACCCACAGTGGAAGGAAAAAACAGCCCTGCAAGTGACTCTTTGACCTCCACATACACCATGGCACATGGGTGTCCATAGACAAATAGGAAGGAAAAGGGAGGGAGGGAGGGAGGGAGGGAGGAAAGGGAAGAAGGAAAACTTATTTGAGTCTCTTCCTTTTCTCTCCCCCTCCTCTCTTCCATCCACACTAGGGGGCAAACTCGGGGTCTCATGCATGCTGAGTGCACCCCACCATGAGCAAGAGCCTAGCATTACCCAAGGAAAGCCATGACCACTGACGTTCCCCAGGTGATTTTCCCTCCTCTGCAGTGCTGCTCTGTCTGCGGCTCTACTGTTTCCTGACTCCTCCTAACCATGCTCATGGGTGTTTTTCCAGGCATGTGCATTCGACATGGGGTAGCTGTGAACCCCACACATGTGCGGTCCTACTGTCAGGATGTTTCGGCTGCTGGCCCCCCACCCCCAGTGTGAGGTGGGTCTGTGGTCACATGTAGTTCCCACACTTGTTACAGCTGCAGAGTACCGCACTGTGACTACTTCACACTCGTGCCTCCCTAGCGCGCTGACAGATCTGGGCTATGTTTGGGGAGTAACCGGTGACTGCGATCATGTACTTGCCCTCGTTACTGTTATATCTGGGACTGGGTCTGCTGGTCTACAGGGCATGCTCATTTTTATAATGCCAAATTGCTTTCCAACGTGACAACCTTTGCTTCCACGAGAGGTCAGGCAGCAAGGCCACCTGTTTGTACAGGGATTAGCAATGAACTCTTAGGAATGAAATTCCAGTTCTTTCAAGTGAGTGCTGAAGGACGGATAATCTCAAACTCATGACCACCTGCCTCAGCTGCTGAGTGCTGGGTGTGTGTGTAGGTGTGTGTGTGTGTGTGTGTGTGTGTGTGTGTGTGTGTGATTTCTTAAGTTTAACTCTGACTTGCTTTCTGTCTCATCAAGGCACAGAAAATGGAGCCAGCTGGCAGGTGGTAGCAAGGGACTTTGGGAAGCCCCAGGCAAGGTGGAAACTTTTCTACCAAATGGGTGTGGGTAACAGCTCGACAAGGGACTTCCCACTGCTGAAAGGGGTGGGGGCAACCCCCCAACTCTCAGGGAAGTGCTCCTCTTGAGAACTCCCCAGCACCTGCAACTTCTGAGCAGTCACACTGGCCCAGGGCAACTTCTCTAAGCCGGCAGCTGAAGCAGCAGGTTAGAGTCTGGGCTAGAGAAAGAGCACACTCTCCTTTCCTCACGGAAAACACAGCCAGATAGTTCTTAGCCTGAACAAAACTTACATCACAATTGGCACGGCCCCCATTCCCACATCTCTGCTCCCTCAGGGTCTGAAAGAAAGGGGAAAAAGCCAAGTGTCATGTGTGATTGTCACAAGCTCTGCCACTTGCCCTCTGTGCAGGGGAGCCGGCCCGCACCCCCATGACCTACCAAGTGCTTGAATTCCGCAGACAGGCTGCCATTGTTGGACTCTTCCATGTTCATCACTTTGGTGTTTGTGCCCAGAATGTTAAATTTCCGAGATCTGAATCATGGGAGGAAAATCAACACATGAGTGGCTGCCGAGCAGCCAGAGGATAAAGCTGGATGGACAGAACAAAGGGGGCGGGACTCACCCTCTGAGAGCAGCAACGTCCCCAGAGTCCCTGTCAAGAACACAGATGAAAGTTAACAAAATGGAAGTCATCGATCCTGTTTCTCTCCAGAACCTACTTTGATAGGAAATGCCTTTAGCTGTCCAGTTTTGTTTTAGGGGTGAAATGAAACTGTATTTAAGCAGTAGCCGCAGTCGGGTGTCTATCCCATAGTTCCTTTCCCTTTCCCTAACAAAACTCCATTCTGCTCAGCTTGGGATGGTAGAGCCCGTCCCTACCTCCGGGGGAGCCCTGACATGGGGATACATTAAGGATGGGACGGAGGATTCTGGGTTCCTGAAGACACCTGTGAGTCACTGAGCTCATTGTCAGGTGCTTACCCCAACTGCATTTCCAGTTACACAGGTAACTGCAAATTTCCTCATTACTTAAGCCATGCTGGGTTTTCCATAAAGGTCTGTTGTCACCTATCCCACGACACGGCTGCGAGCGCTATCCCCAGGTAACCACTGCTACCTCTGTCCCTGACTATTCTATCTTTTTATATTAGGATATTTCTGTCTCTATCTCCTTTTAGAGTGCTATTTTAAAAGTTTTCAGTCAGGTATGATGGTGCATGCCTTTAATCCCAGCACTTGGGAGGCAGGTGGGGATCTCTGTGAGTGTAAGCTCAGCCTGGTCAACTGTGCTAGTTCTGGAACAGCCAGAGCTTCAAAGAGAAACACTGTCTTGAAAAACAAAAAAATCAAGCAAATAAATAAATAAATAAAATTGCTTCTCCACTGCTATATATTTACCAACAAATAGAATGTTCTAGAGGATTTGTAGAGGAAAACTGATCAGCTCTAGAACATTTCTTCCTTTCTAGGTTATTACATTCTTAAATCAATTACCAGCTCTCCCTCAAGTCTGAATTATATCTCATTTTTTATATATCCTTTTTTGTATTAATTTTATTTATAATTCATAATCAATAAATTGCACGGCCTATAATGTACAACCTTATGGGGCTGGCTTAGAAGTGCTATTCACACCTATGAAACCATCAGCACAATCTAGGACAAATCCACCATCCCAAAGTGTTCCTAAGCTCATTTGTAATGCACCCAGACCCACACTTCACCCCACCCTGTGCCCAGAAAAACCATCATTGTGCTTCCTGTCACTACAGATTCATTTGTGTTTTTAGAAATATATACAAGCGGGCCGGGCGGTGGTGGCGCACGCCTTTAATCCCAGCACTCGGGAGGCAGAGGCAGGTGGATCTCTGTGAGTTCGAGACCAGCCTGGTCTACAGAGCTAGTTCCAGGACAGGCTCCAAAGCCACAGAGAAACCCTGTCTCGAAAAATAAAAAAAAAAAAGAAATATATACAAGCAAACATAACCATGCACTCTTTTGCGGGGAGGAGACCTGGTTTCCTCCATTCAACATAACGACTTTGAAGGTGTACTCATATTTTACAGATCAATAGTTCCTTTCATGGGGCTGGAGAGATGACCCAAAGGTTAAGAGCGCTGGCTGTTCTTCCAGAGAACACAGGGTCAACTCCCAGCATCCACATGGCAGCTCACAACTGTCTGTGCTACTCCAGCTCCAGGGAATCCAATACCCTCACTGAGACACACGTGCAGGCAAAACACTAGTGCACATAAAATAAAAAAGAAAGAAAGAAAAACAGTTCCTTTTGTTTTGGTGACAAACAGTATAGCACTGTATGAGAGTGCAAACTGTTTGTTCATTCCTATTAGTGGACACGCATGTGCATTTTTCTTGTGTTAACACCTATGAGTGAAATGGCTGTGTCACAGGGTAGGTTCGTGGTTTACTTTGTAGGACATTGTCAGAATTGCTTTTGAAGTGGTGATGTCACTTTTCTGTGCCACTGTGACAGTATGCACCCGTGTTCTATGGGGGCTTCTGCTAATCTGTAAATACAGCAAATATGCCTGGAGCTTATTTTAATGGCCCATAAGAGAAGAACCCTCACTTTTCACCCCAGCCTCTACGAAGCTATCCCACTGCCCCTCATTGAGCACCCTGCCCTCTCTGCCTCGGGAGACCCATTTTAACATGTGCTGATCTCGTATGTTAGCCTCGAGTCTGTCTCTAGACTTCAGGTCTCGTTACGACGACCAAGTGGCATCCTTGTCCCTGTGACACATCTAACAACTGGACCTCTGCAATGCATCTTAATACCAGGCAAAGCGGCTTCCTGTATCCAGGCCTCCTATTACTTTTATTTATATAAAAACTCTTTGGAAATAAGTGGCGAGCATCAGATACTAGGGGAAAGGTGAGCAGCTGTTCAGGACAAAGCTTCAGGTTTACAAAGCGGCTGCGTTCCAGAGACCTGCTACTGTCCAGAGCAGCTGAACTGTACCCTAGGGATGAATACGGGGATGGGGAGATGGCTCGGTGGTAAAGTGCTTATTGCACGGCACGAGAGCCCTAGTTTGGATCCCCAGCATTACATAAAATCTGGGTGCAGCAGTGAGTGTCTATAGCCCCAGTGATGCGGGCTGCAAAGATAGGTTTGCTGACCAGCCAGCTTAGCCAGTGAGTAAGCTCCAGGTTCAGTGAAAGACCCTGCTTCAAAAAAATAAGGTGAACGGTGATAAAGACAGTTCAGTTCCCGTCGACTTCTGTTCTATACACAAACACACGCATGCACACCTAAATTATCTTGCTATCTTTGCTTACTTTTTTCAACTATGATATAACTTGGCAAGTATTATTTATTTATTTAGATCTTTTTCTTCTTTCCCTTTGGTTTTTCAAAACTTTTTTTTTTTCCTTTTGGCTCTTCTGTGTAGCCCTGCCTGGCCTTAAACTCAGAGATCCATCTGCCTCTGTCTCCTGAGTGCCACCTGCCAACACTGCCTGGCTACATCTTTATTTTTCAGGATGGGGGTTGCATCCAGGGCTTTGTCCACGCTAGGTAAGTGCTCCACACTAAGCTATATACGCACCTAAGTCTCTTCTTCTTTTTTTTTTTAAATATTTTATTTATTTATTATGTATACAATTTTCTGTCTGTGTGTATGCCTGAAGGCCAGAAGAGGGCGCCAGACCTCTTTACAGATGGTTGTGAGCCACCATGTGGTTGCTGGGAATCGAACTCGGGTCCTTTGGAAGAGCAGGCAATGCTCTTAACCACTGAGCCATCTCTCCAGCCCCATATTTTTTTTTTTAAATGAACGAACGAATGAATGAATGTAAACCTAGCCACTAGGGTAAAAGACTGACGATGGAACTGTCATTTCTACCTACCAAGTCTCTTCTTATCTTTACATGTTTGAGGCAAATTAATGAGGCTCTGAAAGGTTTCTGAACACAACTGTTCACAAAACAAAGATTCATGAATGGAGATATCTCTAAATCAAATGTCTGTCAAAGTTCCTGTTTTTCCATCTGTCATTTACAAATAAGAGCTAAGTGTAAGAATATTTACTTGTCATTGGCAGTCTACACAATGGGAAAGATTTTTACCAACTACACATCCAACTGAGGGCTAATTCCTAAAATATATGAAGAACTCAAGACCTAGATACCAAGAAAACAAATAACCCAATTTTAAAAATGGGGTATAGACCTAAACAGAGAATTTCCACTAGAGGAAACTCAAAAGGCTGAGAGACACTTGAGGACATGTTCAACATCCTTAGCTATCAGGGAAATGCAAATCAAAACTACTTTGAGATTTCATCTTACACCTGTCAGAATAACTAAGATCAACAAAGCAAGTGACAGCTCATGCTGGCGAGATGTGGAGCAAGAGGAACACTCATCCATTGCTGGTGGGAGTGCAAGTCCATACAGACACTATGAGAATCAGCATGACAGTTCCTCAAGAAGATGGGATTGGATCTACTTCATGATCTGGTTATGCCACTCTTAGGCACACACCCAAAGAATGCTCCATTCTACTCCAGAGACTTTTGCTCAACCATGTTCACTGCTGCTCTCTTCACAACAGCCAGAAACTAGAAATAACCCAGATGTCCCTCAACAGAAAAATGGACAAGGAAAATGTGGTACATTTACACAATGGCATATTACTCATTTAAAAAGAAAATGACATCATGAAATTTGCAGACAAATGGTTGGAACTAGAAAAAAAATCATCCTGAGTGAGGTATCCCAGACCCAGAAAGACAGATATGGTGTGTATTCACTCATATACGGATATTAGCTGTTAAATCAATGATAACTAAGCTACAATCCATAGAACCAGTGTGGGTATGGAGTAAGGGACTGGAGGGAACAGACGGTTCTCATTAGGAAAGAGAAATAGGCTAGGTGGTGGTGGCGCACACCTTTTAATCCAAGCACTTGGGAGGTAGAGGCAAGAGGATCTCTGTGAGTTCGAGGCCAGCCTGGTCTACAGAGTGAGTTCCAGGCCAGCCAGGACTATACAGAGAAACCCTGTCTCAAAAAACAAAACAAAATTTAAAAAAGGAAACTAGAATAAATAGAATAGATATTTATGGATGGATGGATGGGGGGTCTGGAATGGGAGGGTCAAGGGAGGGGGAAGGAGTGGAAGGGAATATGGGGGAGAGACAGCTAAAATTAAGGGGCATTTGCGGGGTAGCATGGAAATCTAATATAGTAGAAACCTCTTAATATATATATATATATATATATATACACACATATATATGTATATATATACACACACAAATATGAAGGCAATCTCAATGAAATCTCCAAATAACGGAAGAGACAGAATCCTACCTGGCCATCTCTTGCTACCAAATGAAATTTACAGTACCAGGACTGGATTATGTTTAATTGAGTTGATGGCCAAAGGGACCTCAGGGGAATCCCAGGCATCTCAGGCTACTGCTAAGACTGCAGGCTGCTCTCTACAAATAGACAGCAAGGCCCCATTGCTGAAGACAACACCTACACAACTCACTGAACCTGGAGATGTCGAGCTGGTGCCTACACAGAGCCTTCACCCCTAACTGCCAACGTCTTTGTTAGAGGAAAATACTCTGCATGCCACCGGAAGAAAAATGTAAACACCAATAATATTCTGCAATGCTCACAGACCAGTGCCTTGTTCAACCAGAAGCAGAGAAGCTCCCTCCAGCAGCAGATGGGAACAAATACAGAGACCCACAGCCAGACATCACAGAGTGTGAGAGACCTTGAAACACTCAGCCCCAAACATCAAATCCCTCCCCTCTGAACTCAGGGAACCCAGTGGAAGAGGAGGTGGAAAGAGTAGAGGAGCCAGAGGATGGAAGACACCAAGAAAAAAAGGCCCTCTAAATCAACAAGAGCAAAGTTCCTATGAGATCACAAAACTGAACAGCATGCACAGGACCTACAGGGGTCTGCACCAGGTTCTATGAGCTTATACTATGGCTTTCAGTTTAGCGTTTTTAGGGGAATCCAGAGTGTGCAAACAAGTGGGTCTCTGATTCTTGTGCCCGCTCTTGGGCTTTTTTCCTTCTGTTGGTTGGCCCTGTCCAACTTCAATGTGATGGTTTTTGTCTTGGTATATTTTGTCATTTTTTTTACTTATTTATTATGTATACAGTGTTCTGCCTCCATGTATGCTTGCAGTGCACGCCAGAGGAAGACACCAGGTCTCATTACAGATGGTTGTGAGCCACCATGTGGTTGCTGGGAATTGAACTAATGACCTCTGAAAGAGCAGCCAGTGCTCTTAACCTCTGAGCCATCTCTCCAGCCCCATATTTTTTTTTTAAAAAAATGAACGAACGAATGAATGAATGTAAACCTAGCCACTAGGGTAAAAGACTGACGATGGAACTGTCATTTCTACCTACTGGAAGAGGAAAATCAGCTTTCTCCAGCGCAATGACAGAGGATATCGACGGCTCCAGCTCCAGGACAGCAGCCGACCAGCAAATAATGGACCCAGAGTTTTTTAGGTGTACTTTTCTATGATTACAGTTTGTGGGCTTTTCGGTTTTGCTTTGTTTTGTTTGTTTCTTTTGACATGCTGTTCCATTTTGTTTTGTAGGTTTTGGGAGCTTGGGGTTTGTTTTTTGAGAAAGAACTTTAAAGTTGGGTGGGTACGGAGGAGAGGCCCTGGATGTACTTGGGGGAGGGGAAGAACATGATGAAAATTGATTCACATTTAAAATTGTTTTAAAATAATAAAGAAGCCGGGCGATGGTGGCGCATGCCTTTAATCCCAGCACTCGGGAGGCAGAGGCAGGTGGATCTCTGTGAGTTCAAGACCAGCCTGGTCTACAGAGCTAGTTCCAAGACAGGCTCCAAAGCCACAGAAAAACCCTGTCTCGAAAAACAAAACAAAAATAAAATAAAATAAAATAATAAAGAATACTTACTTGTCAATGCACACTTTAATTTTAAGCTGATAATTCAACTCGGGAAATTTGACCAGCAACCTATTAAAAACATATCGTCAAGGAAACTTAGTAGGCTTCTTACCATGATCTCTAGTTTAAAAAATATATAAAACCCCTAATACCTCAATTCCTAAGAAGTAAATATATTGCTGGGTGTGGTAGCACAGACCTTTGATCCCAGCACTCAGGAGGCAGAGGCGGGTGGAGCTCTCAGCTCAAGAACAGCCTGGTCTACAGAGTGAGTTTTAGGTTACACAGAGAAACCCTGTCTAGACGTAACCAATAAACAAACAAACAAACAAACAAACATATTTACGGACCCAGATTCTACCTCCACCCAGAGTTATCTTTGATACTAAAGCTGAACACTGACCCCTCAGCCAAGAAGTTCTGAAAATGCCTACGAACATGAACCAAGCTGTATGAGACTCACAGAAAGATAATAAAAAGCGTTGAATGAGAAATATTGCTTGAATATGCTCTGCTGCTGGTACTCCTTATGTTAAACCCAAAACTCACACAGCTCTATTTCTGAAGGAGAGCTCACAGGGCAGGGCCAACCCTCCACACCTGTCACTCGAGGTGAGGAGCAGGCTTCACCTCCCACCTCAGCTCACCTACCACTGGGCCTTACTGCTCCCATTAAAGTCCTCAAGGAAGAGGACTGGACATCAATAAAAGCTCTACCCAAAGTGTAAAGAGCGGGTCCCACCTGACTTTCGTAGTGAACTGCACACCAGTCTTGATGACGAGGGGCCGGTCAGGGTGCATGGGCATGCAGGGCTGCCGCTCCACCACGAAGGCACTAGAAAGGGAAGGGATAGCAAGCAGGTCACATGCTGTGGTGACCAGGCAGGCTTCTTCCTGCTCCTTGCTTTTGAACATTAGCTTTTTAGGGTTACCTTTTCATTAGGTTTCTGAACAGCTCCACAATTCTCTCCTCCAGCATTGGCCGGTGCTGCACAATAGGGTCCCCCTTGTAGGACACTTTTTGCTGCAGTTCCTCCAGTTTCTTAATTTGTTGGCGGGTCTGAAGTTGAGATTCTGCTAATGACGTTATCCTGCCAATAATGAAAGGCGGTTCCTGTTACCTCTGTTGCCTAGCTGTGAACCCAGCATTCGGGAGACTACAGCAAAACCTTGAGCCTGGGCTGCACAGTGACTTCAAGGCCAATCTGAGCTATGCAGTGAGGGGGAGGGAGAAAAGGCCCTAAAATATTGAAAGGGAATACACAGAGCATAGGATGGCCACTTCAACCATTTGAAGCACGTGGCTCAGTGGGAGAAGGGTTAAGACTAACATCACTAGGAGATATCCAAGGAGTTGTCACTGGACTGCGAATGGACTCGAGACCAAATGTGAAGAATACCTGTGTTCACATTCTATCCTAAGCTGTCCGTGCACTAAAGCATGACACTGGAAGACAGTGCTGCCATTCACAACCTGCATAAGCAGGGCCAGGCCCCTTCACTACGGTAGGCCTTAGTGACTCTGAAAGGAGAAGGGGTTGAACCTCATCGAGAACCCATTCAATGTTATTCTCCGATCAATCATAAAAATATAACGTGATATGTCAAATATTGATAACAGGTATACAAAAAAGGTGAGCAGAGGGGCTAGAGAGACAGTCCATGAATAGCACTTAGGCCTCTTGCAGGGAACCCGAGTCTGGTTCCCAGCATCCATACTAGAACCATCTGTCACTCCAGTCCCAGAGGTTCTATTGCCCTCTTCTGGCCTCCAAGGCAATGCATGCCTATATGCAGGCAAATACACACAAATTTTAAATTTTTATTTCTTTTTTAAAGAAAACAGTTAATTAGAAAAGCCAGACATGATGGCACATGCCTTTAATCCCAGCAGTAGGAGGCAGAAGCAGGTAGATTTTTTTGAGTTTGAGGTCAGCCTGGGCAGACAGGGCTATATAAAAACAAACAAACAAAAGCCAAACAATTAGAAAAAATAAAAAGTGGGCAGAGAGGGAGATGAAGCTGATTAATTCTGCCTTCAAGAGTAGGGAATATTAGCGTCTCTCTTTCTTTTATAAATCTGTCTCTTTTATGGTTTACCACTAGTTTAATAAAGGCAGAATGTGAACAGGGATCTGAGCTCTTGATCCGTCCTTTCTGGCATCTGAACATCTCATTCCCAGGACTTAAAATTCTTGGAGCCCTGATCAGGAAGCTTTTCCAACTTCCTTCAGCAAATGAACAGCACTCTGTGTCCGTGACAACAGAGATGGGCTTGTCGCGTGGACTTGTCCTGAATGCCCAGTTTCATGCTGCATGGAGCGGGGTGCCCTGTCCTGGCAAGCCTCTGGGGCGCGCTCACTGTGGGGCCTCGTTCATGAAGCTAGTTAGACAGCATTCGGAAAAGAGCAGATGACAGAGGAGAGCATAGAGAAGAAACCGGGGCGTGGGGAAAGCTCAGGGGCTGAACACGCCCTGGCTTGCACAAGGCCACGTGAGCCATCTTTCCCATGGCAGCAAAGGACAGAAGGAAAGGGACAAAGCAGCTGCTACTGAAACCAGACTTCTAGATTCCCGTGTCCATTCATGACAGATGTCAGGAGAAATCGTCACAAGACCCTGTGACTCACTGGTACCACTCGACGGATTTGAATTTTTTCTTTCATTTTACTAATTTTATATATTCCAACTTTCTCCTCCTTTACAAAGAACATATATATTGTTTTAGATTATTAAAATAGATAAAATGGAGAATTAAGTGTTAAATACAACTAAAAGTATTACTTAAATTTAAAAATCAAATATATGTAAAATGAGTGATATAAGCATTTTTTGAAGTTAAAAATTTGTTAAAATTAGTTGACAGTTTTAACTCTTGGACTAAATTTGAGTGTGTAAAAGAAGCCACCTTAAGGCAGACATGGCAATTTATGCCTAAAATCCCAGATACTTGGGAATCTGAGGCAGGAGGATTGCAAGTTCAAGGTCAGCCTGGCTATATAGTGAGTTTGAGGCTGGCCTGTGCAGCTCAGTGAGATTCTTTCTCAAACTTAAGAAAACCAGTGTCCATCTTAGCAGCAGGGTATCCAGGGCTAGAAGTGTAGCGCAGTTCAGCGGTTCTAAACATTCGCCTAGCACAGCACATGTCCAAGTGAAGGGGTCCACTGCCAGCAATAAAAAGGGAAAAAAGCATGAGCAAGGCAGGCCACTCTGCAGGCCTGTGGCTGAAGCCAACACTCTCTTACCAGTTTTCCAGGCGGTCCAGGCAGATGTTGGGAGGGCCTCCAATGCATGCGATCTGCTGCCGCCTCTTCCAGTCAGCCAGCTCTTCGTCTGTGAGTGTCTTCTGCACGTACTCCATTGCTGACAAGAGTCCCGCCAGCTCACTTACAATGCTCTGTTTGGAAACCCAAACAGTCAGAAGACCATGTTCTAACTACATTCTCCAGTCAGTCCCAGAAGGAGCCCGTTAGAACCCAGTCAATCTTCCCACGTAAGTGTGTGGCACTGGGGAAGCTGTCTGGGAAGCTGTCCAGAATACTTACTCTCCGCATCTGGTCCAGCGCTGTGAGCATCTGTTCCAGCTGCTGCATCTTCTGTCTAGTCACGGACTGGTTGTTTCCGTTCAGATCCTGCATGTCTGATGGGGGAGGAAAGACTCCTTGACCAGGGGGAACACTCACAGCCTTCTCAGTGAGGCTCCAAACCCTGTGTGCACGTGCGGTCCCTGCTACTTGGAGAGCTGAAGCAAGACGGCCGCAGGCTCAAGGTCGTCCTGCCCTACTTGATCAAATCCCATCTCAAAAACAAAACAAAGGTTATCCCACTAAGTGCCAGAAGCTCCCCCTTCTCCTGCCATGCAGTCACATGAATGAAGTCAGGTCCTGGAACTCAGCGACAAGCCTCGCTTTCAGCAGGTTTTACGTCTCTAACGTTCACTTGCCTCCTTGGCTCTTGAGGGTTTTATAGTTAAAATCAAAGTCGTCCTGGAGATTCTCTACCACTTTCATTTTCTGCTCTAGATCCTGTTCAAACAAACCACAAGCAGAAGTAAGAAAGAGGTTTCCCTCAGGAGAGGGAAAAGACAGTTTTGAAGACAATGAAAATGCGCAGGACCCCAAGGCTCTCCAGCCGGAGCTGCTCTCTGGGTGAGGCCTGCTCACCTGCACACGCTTCCGGACATCCTGCAGGTGCTGCTCCAGCATCTGCTGCTTCTCTGTCACCACAGCGGCTGTTGGGTGGTTGGCCTGGCCCCCTTGCTGCCAAAAAAGGGTTAACACACACGTGAACCCATGGACACCTGCCATCTGAGGGCCAGCCCATCCTATGACTTGTGCTGTTGGGAAATGGGCAGTGGCGCAAGAGGGGAGAATGCTGGGAAAAACCCTTGTGTTGTTCAGTCTGTGGCACTGGCTTTCACCAACAGGACACACCTTAAACCCAGTCTGCATTCAACTAAGAGCCCACATGGAACTAAGACTTTGTTCTAGCCTTCAAGCAGCTCATGGGTAAATTGTCCAAAAAATTAATTTAAAGTAATAATAAAAATAATAGTAATAATTCAGAAAGAATTTGCGGTACAGTTCAGTAGTAGAGACTATGCTAGCTAATAAATAAATAAATTCATAATAGCTGGCAACAGCACAGTACAATATATTTTCATGAAAAAAAATTATTTCCCAAAAATTTTTAAAATTGTGTTCCCATAGCTTCTGTCAGGGAGGAGAGGCTGCAGCCTTGAGAAGGTCAATCAGGACATGAAACGTAAAATGACTTTGCAAGGAACAGAAAGAGGCTCTGATGATAGAAAAGACAAGTAAAAGCTGCAGAAACAAGATAGCACTTTTGACAGTGGCCCAAGGGTAAGGACAGCAATCTTGGAGAAAGCAGAGCCAGGGGAGACATCACCCACCCAGTTTCCCAAGCTAGCCATGCTCACACCCATTACAGCTGTCAAGGCTCAAACCAGCCCTAATTGCTGCTCTTTTGACTTCTTTTTATTTTCCCATGTTTCCTGTTCTTGAGGTTTATTTGCTTTATTTTATGTGTATGACTTGCCAGCACGTGTGCACATGCACCTCATGTGTGCCTGGTGCCTATGCAAGTCTGAAATGGGCATTGGATTCCCTGGAACAGGGGTTATGGACAGTGGTTGTGAGCCACCTCATAGGTGACGGGAACTGAACCCAGGTCTGCTTCAAAAGCAGCGAGTGTTCTCAGACACCGAGCCAGCTCACCAGCCCTATTATTTGCTTCTAAGATCTCTTGTTTCCAGTCTGTTCTCTCCACTACTGCCACAAGTCTCCCAAGGAGTACAAAACAGGCCAATTTTAAAAAGACATTCTTCCTATGTTTCCTGGCTGCTTAAATCATAGACTACAAACCTCTTCGAAGACTCGGGAAAAGAACCCAGCCCAACATTTCTCTCATTCTGGGAGTGAATCTGACCGATAAGCTGCAGAGAAGTACCTTAGACTTAGACTATGAAAGGGCCCAGCCCCAAAGCTGCGCCTCTTCCTCTCTCCTAGTTCCTAAACTTGCCTGGGGCAGGAACGATACTGGTCTCTAAAAGCAATTTCTGTGTTCAGCCAGCAGTTGCCTAGGGTCTCTCAAGCTCCACGTGGATAGTAGGGGGTGTGCTCTGCAGGCTCCCAACTTCTAACTCAGGAGTCAGGCATTGGGAAGGCCCTGTGGGCCAGGCATGGTGGCTCACATACTTCATACCAGCACTTGGGAGGCTGGGGCAGGAGGATCTAGAGTTACCACACAGGCTAGGTATTGAAAGCCTGTCTCAAAAGCAAGCACTAGAGAAACTGAAGCAGGATTGCCATGAGTTTGAGAAAGTCAGCCTACATAGTGAGTTCTAGGCCAGCATGGGCTACAGAATGTGACTCCATCTCAAAAAAAAAAAAAAAAAAAAAAAAAAAAAAAAAAAAAAAAACAACAACCCTGAACGTGAAAACAAGGAAAAGGAAAAGGCCTGTGGAAGCGTGGTGGCTACACCAGTAATGTGGCAGAGGCAGGCCGACTATCCCAAACTGGAAATCAGCTGTCCTACACAGCAAGACTCTGAGTCAACAGCAATAGAAGCCCCAAGGCTGAGGATACGGCTTCCACACCCGCCCATCTAACAGACGGGGCCCTGGTTCTGCCCCAAGCACCACATGCACAGGATAGAGTGGTGTGCACCTCTAATCCCAGCACTCAGGAGGAGCAGGCAGGAGAAGCAGAGTTCAAGTTCGCCCTCCGTTACAGTAACACTGTTCGTTAGGGGGCGGAATGGAGGGGCTTGTGCGGTTCTTTGCTGTTGTCGTTTTCAATGTATATTTAAGGCTTTGATCTGGTCCAGTGTTTCTTCTTCAGTCATATTAAACCATTGCTATTCTACTGCACTGTACAGTTGCTCGCTTCCCAAGTCCCCCGCTTGGTTTCTTCCTGGTCTCACCTGGGCTGCGGTGGCTGCCGTCTGGAGGAGGCGAGACTCTTCCCACAGGCATCGGGCCACGATCCGGGCAATTTCCATCGGCTTCTCCAGATACCTGCTCTGTACGCAGGACAGAAAGAGAGTGGCTAAGGAGGTGTGGACTGACCTTGGCTAACTTAAAACTCACTTCTGCAACAACAGATCAAAGGCTTCAGAATCGGACTGAAACCCAGAGGGAAGGAAAGGGAGGAGGATGGCGGCCACAGCCGACATTAGAAATACACGAGTCCTCCCTGAGACAGGATATCATCTGGTTTTATAGGGAAGTGGTTGACTTTACCCAGGAATTAATGGCCAAACTCTTCACATTTAAAACTAAGACGTGTGCCTATGATGAGCAGGTGCTGTTGGCATGCTACTATAACAGAATAACACCAAGCTTTATTGCTTTATTGCTCCAACTGTAACAGGAGAAGTGAGTTTCCGGAAATGGTACCCAAGGGCAGTGTACAGGGAATTGAGAAGGAGTTAATTACTTCTGCTCTGATTGAGAGCATAAGGCAGGCTCTCATCATTTGCCAAGTGAGGACAGGACACTAAGACTCCACTCTGTGGGGTCAATGTCTCCCAGTCAGGTTCCCATCGTACCTGCAGGAACTGCTTGATTCTTCGCAGGTTGTGTTGATAGAGGACATTGGACTCTTGCAGGAATCGGCTATACTGCTGGTCAATCTCACCCAAGAGGTTATGAAACACCAGCGTGGCATGGGACTCTTTGCTGGCTGCATATGCCCTAGGAAGAGGGAGTGCCTGCCGTGAGTGATCTGGGGAGCCTGGTATGATAGCACGACCCTGGAACCATGATTGATAGGGAGGTGGAGACAGCAGGATCAAGAGTTCAAGGCCAGCCCTCCTACCTAAGGAGTTCCAAGCCACTCTGGGTGACTTTGTCTTAAAAGCAATAACAATAGGAACAGAAACCACCATCAAGGGGTGGCAAGAGAGGAAATGACAGACTGATGCTGTGACCCGTTCATCCCCCATTCCTCTTGTTCGGCCCAACAATACAGCCGCTGGAGGTAAAGCTCAGGGACACAGTCTTGCCACGTGTGCCAAGGCTCTGAGTCTGAGCCCCAGAACAGAAAGAAAGAAAAAGAGAAATGTCAATGAGAATGACTCCAGATATTGTTACTCTTATAGTCAATATGACTAATGCATTTGAGCAAAACAGAGCAAATAGAGCAAACTGTAAATCTCGGACGGTGTTACAACTGTAATCTGAGAATTACTGAGAGGCTGAGGCAAGAGAACTGCATGTTGGAGACCAGCCTGGGCTACATAGTGAGAGTGAGTTCTAGGCCAGCCTGAGCTATATAGCAAGACTTTGCCTCAAAAATAAAATAAAATAAAATAAAAAAATAAAAACAGGTATGGTAGCACACATCTACAATCCTAATACTTGGGAGAGGCAGGAGGATAAGTAGTTCAGGGTATTCTCAGCCAAATATAGCAAGTTCCAGGCTAGCCCAGACTATATGAAACCTTGTCTTAAAACAGAACCAAAAGAGGGGGACGGCAAGATGGCTCGGTACATAAAACTGCTTTGTTAGGGAAACCTGACACCTCCAGTTCAATCCTTGAAACCTATGAAAAGATAAAGCAGAGAACTGACCCCATGAAACTGTCCTTTGACCTCCACATGCACACTGTGGTATGTCCACACACTGCCCCGAAACACCACATAAACACAATAATAATAAGTAAACAAAGAAAGAAACCATACCCACACAAAGAAAATAAAAAGGACAGACACAGGCGGGGCATATGGTTCATTCGGTAGACTAGGTGCCTTGTAAGCAATGAGGCCCTGAGTTCCATCCACAGAACGCACATAAAATGCTGGGCATGTCAGCAGTAGGTGACAAACACAAGACACACTCAACGGCACTGTTGGAGGTTTCTTCTCTCAAAATGCTTTGTCTGGGCATTTTCTTCCCTTGTAGATATTTTGCATTATATATATGTACACACATATATGTGCATACATATTTCTGGTTCTGTGTTTTTATGGGATTTCTGTGTGTGCAGGAACACGTGTCTCTGCATTTTTATGTGTTTCTTATAGTTTTTCTTTGGCTCCTTTTCTTCTGTTGGTTTGTTTCATCTTATTCCGGTTTGTTTGGGTTTGTCTTACTGTTTTTTAGGGCCTGTTTGTGTTCTAGTGAGAGAGATAAAGTGTATGAAGTTGGGTGGGAGGGGAATTGGGGAAGAGCTGAGAGGAGTTGGGGGAGGGAAAGCTGTAGTCAGAATATATTGTATTTTTAAAAAATCGATTTTCAAAAAAAAAAAAAAAAAGCTGGGCATGGTAGCACACGTTTGTAATTCCAGAACTGGGGAGACAGAAGATCCCGGAGAGTCTGCTCTAATTGGCAAGCTCTAACCCAATGAGAGACCGTGTCTCAAAGGGTGCAGAAGGCATGCCTAAGGATAGAACTTGAGGTTGTGCTCTGGCCTACACCACACACACACACACACACACACACACGTACACACTCATGCGCACATACCTGCATCTATACAACATGTATATATATACACACATGAATTTTTTTAAAGAAAAGGACAGATAAGGTTGTGTTTGCCTTAAATTCCCCATCAACCCGTGGCCAGACTGATAAGCACTTATTAGCATAATCAGAACTGCCAAGCTGAGACGCTCTGTGTCACCTCCTTGACCCTTCACTAATTCAGGGTAGACATTCTGGAAGAGTAGATCACATTAATACAGGCCAGAGTACATTAAAGTAAGGCAAACAGCTGGCATCATTTCCTCTATGACTCTACTTCCCTTACCCCGTGTCTCTCCTTTAATAGGGGAAGCCAAGTGTGTGGTGGACCCGAATTTCTACCTGAGACAGAGTTCTTGGGTTAAAATATATCTCAGGGTTAGAAAGTCAAATGCAGAGATCTCACCGAGTAAGAGAGACACAAATCTGACCTGAGAACATCTCCCAGCAAGCTAACTGAATGCGCTGAAAGCCCGCTACACAGATGCTCTCAAACACAGCTTCGGATGCTTTAAGGGACTAAATGACCTCTGCCCTCCTGACCCTCCCCCAGCTCCAGCACTCAGGTCTTTGATGAAAGGGGTAGCAGAGAGTGAAGCTAGAGAAAGTCGTGTCCCCTGACTCAACCCCAAACCTCCCAATTCAGGGAGTCTCTCGAGGAGGACTTACCAGTCTTGACTCTCAATCCAAGGTGCCAGGAACTGCCGCAGCTCCATGGGGAAGCTGTCACTGTACAGCTGGTGCAGCTGCTCCAGGTACCGAGTATCCAGCTGCTGGAGCTGGTTCCACTGGGCCATCCTGCCGCAATCTGGGTGCCTAACTGTAAACCAAAATGAACATACGGTCACCACAAACCCTCATAGAGGATAAAGAACCCGGAAATGCTCCGCAGCTTTGAGAAGAATCTTGTATGGTTTTTGTACATTCCCGATTCCTACCAACACAGCTCTCCCGGCCCCTGGGGCTGGGGATTGAACTCAGGGCTTTGAGCCTGCTATGCAAGTTCTCTGCCACTGAGTAAATGCCCAGGCCCTTGGGGCTAGCCTTGTTATCTGTCTCCTACCTCTGCATCCTAAGTGCTTGGATTTCAGGCATGAGCTGCCACACATGGCTGCATTGCAATTTGTTTTACATTGCAACTAGGCGTGATTCCAACTTCCAGAATCCACTCGCAAGCCAGGCACAATGGCTCCTGCCTGCAATCCCAGCACTCCAAGGATATTCTGAGGGAGTTCAAGGACTAGCCGGAGCTCTATGCACATAGTAAAACCTACCCTCAATAAATAAATAAATAGATAGATAAATAAATAAATAAGGGCCGGGGTCAGAGACATGGCTCAGCAGTGTAGTGCACTTATACTCTGGCAGAGGACCCAGATTCAATCTCCAGCACCCACATGGTGGCTCACAACCATCTGCAGCTCCAGCTCCAGGGGATCAATCTGACCTGACACACTCTTCTGACCTCTGAGGGTACCAGACAGGAACATGGTACACATACATACATCTGGGGGAAACACGCATATACGTGTAATAAAAATAAAAAATAAAAAAACAAAGCTGACCAAACAACAAACCTCTTATCTACCAGAGGCGAGTGAGGTTACCAAATCTATCGGTATGTGAGGCTAAGCGGTTTCTTTTCTTCTGGGTTTCCATTTCCTCATCTATAAAATGCAGATCCTTACTTCTGCCCCACAGGGCCACTGAAGTAATATTTCTAAAGCCCTCGTAAGAGCACAGCACCCAAAAGATCTTCAACACACGCCAGTTCCTTCCCCTACCACATCGCTTTCAGGCCATCTGTGAAGCTAGACAAAGGAAACCTGCCCTGAGGTGCTGAGGAAGGAGGAGAGCTGCAGGTTTACAAGGGTAAGTGGCAGGTGCCTGGATTTTGCCCACTTAACAAAAGAATAAGAGAGGGGAAAAAAGATTCTAAATCTGGGTGAAAAAGTAAGAGAACTAAATACCATGTAAAAAAAAGTTGATCCTGGGATGGGGCCTACCCCACTGGAAGCTCAGTTCTAAGAAACCAACCCAGCTAACCACTCATGAAAATATCCCTCTAAAACAAGTAGTTTTAAGATCTAAAAATAGCCATGAGTAGGAGCCCAAGATTAGGGAGTGGTATGTGTAGAGCAAACACTAGCTGGAATAAAAGCACAGCCTGCCTGTGCACATGCTCCGGCCTGAAGCACTGTGTCTGTCTGTGTAGTGCCCCTAGGAAGAAAGCAAAAGCTATTCGTACCCCTACACAAAGGCCAAGTCAGAGTCGGCCTCCTCTTAGGTTAAAAGCATCACCGCTGTCCTGTAGTTTTCAGGACCTGATTTGCATGCAATCCGCAGCCAATTGGAGCTGGGAAGATGGCTCAGTTGGCAACGTGCTTGCCTCACAAGTGTTGAGGAGCTGAGTTTGGATTCCCAGAACCCACATGTTAATAAAAAGCTGGGTGTGGTGGTATACGCCCATAATCCCAGAGATGGCAAGATGGGAGGTGGAGACCAGTGGCCCCCGGAAATTCAAGGGCCAGCTAGTCTAGCCTACTTGGCAAAGTTTCAGGCTAATAAGAGACTCTGTCTCAATCCAAAGGTTTTGAAAGGAATGGCATGCATGGCTGTCCCCTTGCCCACATATACACATACCTACACATGCACCAACATGCACACAAAGAAAACAAAAGAAAATATAAATGCCAGTTACATAAACGACACTACACTGGGCTGCACTGGATCTCAAGATTCCATTGTTCAGCATGGGAGATATCAACCACGTGAGACCGCTGAGCGGCGGGAATGTGGATGGCTCACAATCATATAGGCTGCATTTGAAAACAGTAAGAGAAAAAAATGTGCAAGTCTCAATGTTGAAATATTATTTTGGAAATGTTGGGTTAAACACATTGTTAAAATTATTCTGTCCATGTCTCTTTACTTTTAATGCAGCTATTAGAAAATTTAACATGCTGGGCGTGATAGCACACATCTTCGATCCTAGAACTTGGGAGGCAGAGGCAGTCATAGCCAGACTGGCTTATACAGTGAGTTCCAGGATAGTCAGAGCTACATCATAGAGATCCCACCTCAAAAACAAAAAAGAAAGAAAGGAAGGAAGGAAGGAAGGAAGGAAGGCAGGAAGGAAGGAAGGACCAAAGAAAAGAAAATTCACCTGACTTCTATATTTAAAAACAAGGAAATAAGGGTGCTGCTGCTCTGGGCCACATTACGGAAAAGCTTGTGGTCCTAATTAAGTCATCTGCTTGAAACAGTAAATTCCAGGGCTGTAAATTCATTACAAAAACAGGCTATTCCATGGCTTACCTTGAACACAAAAACAGAGCCAATCCCAAGATAAAATCATAAAACTGAACCCACTGTTCCTGCTCCGTCACTGGACCTGCTCCATTTCCAGGCTAACATAAAAGATGCTAAGCTGCCCGCAGCCGACTTATTTCTAGTCTTACCTCGGAGGCTTGTTTCATTGTGATATGTGAGAAGCTTTTGCAGGTCTGGTATAATAAGCGGGCACTTTCTTACACTAGAAACTGGATTGTGCCTCTTCCCATAAAACTGAAGTGTCAAGAATGACTGATTTTACTGGGTGTGGCGGCACACGCCTTTAATCCCAGCACTCGGGAGGCAGAGGCAGGTGGATCTCTGTGAGTTTGAAGCCAGCCTGGTCTACAAGCAAGTTCCAGGACAGTCAAGACTACACAGAGAAACCCTGTCTTGAGAGGGGGCGGGGAGACTAATTTTTGTGTTTTGTCTTGGTCTATCGAAGACAGGCAATACCATCAAACTATCTACACGAAGGAAGATTATTCTAAATTAAAGGCAAAGAGCAAGTGTATTTACAGGGAAAACATGGACGGCGTTTAGATGACATGGTTAGCCCAGAGTGTCTAACAGCCAGGTCCTCATATGCTGCTCAGCTACAAAGCATGTTATTAACATAAAGTCAGCATAGGGCAATTGGACCGAGTGTTCTTCACAAGAGCAGCGGATCCTTTGAGATAACTAGCCAAACAATCTAGGAAAACCACTGCCAACTGGCTTTACTGCAATCGTTTTACTGGAAAACATTTAAAAGAGCAACTTTAAAATCTCAACTCTATTTTTCAAATTACAAATTGATTTAGAGACTGAGGATGTTGCTCGGTGGCACAGTGCTTACCCAGCATGCTCAGCACCCTAGGTTCCATCCTCAGCACCACAAACACCAACAAAAACAAAAAGCTCAGATTAATCTGAAGGACTTCACCAAGTTTTTTTTTTTTTTAAGCAGGAGCTGGCTCTGTAGCCCAGGCTAGCCTTGAACTCCTGACCTCCCTGCTTCAGTCTCTGAGTACCAGGACTACAGAGTACACCATACCACGCCTGGCCTCCACTCAGTTCTAACTAAAGCATTTCTGTCTTCAAAATCACCTGAAGCCTGCGCTTTAGTAAACACTTCACTGAATGCCAGAACACACAAAGTGATCTGCCCAACAATTTGACTGCCAAATACCATCCTGGGTAGCAGAAGAGAAATCACGTCACTGCTATAGTGGGTGCTTCCTGCTCTGCTGGCTCTCGTGAGAGTGTACAAGGGACAGGTGAGTGTCTGTGGTGGCTTGAATGAGAATGGCCCCCGTAGGCCCGGATGCTCAGATGCTTGATGATCAGTTACCAAAGTGTAACTTTGTTGGAGCGGGTGTGTCACTGGCAAAGGGCTTTGAGGTTTCAAAACCCACATCAGGACCTCAGGACATAAAGCTCTCAGCTATGCTCCAGCACTGTGCCTGTCTGCTTCCTGCCATGATGACCATTGACTGACCCTGTAAAACTGGAAGCACGCCCTCAATTAAATACTTTCTTTAATAAGAGTTGTTTTGGTCAGGGTGTCTCTTTACAGCGACAGAATAGTAGTAACTACTAAACTAAGACAGTGTGATCCTATTTTCTTTTATGTATACGAGAGTTTTGCTTGTATATTATGTATCTACACTGTGTGTGTGCCAGCAGAGCATTGAATTCCCGGGAACTTGAGTTATAGATGGCTGATGAATGGCTCTGTGGGTGCTAGAAACTTGAACCTACAAGAGCAGTGACTGCTCCTAACTGCTGAGCCATCTCTCTAGCCCCTACTGATCCTAGCTTCTCTAGCAACAGAGAAAAGGAAAATGAAACATCAAGTTACCAAAGACTTTCAAGACTTCTCAAAACAGGAATTTCTTAGCCCCTTGGGGCTAACCTACAACAGTAAGTCATAAGGAAAATAACTCAGGCCTAATGAGGAAGGATTACCATTAAATAAATCTTCATTTGTATAGTTCAATTGAGAGAAACCATGGTAATTACAGGGGATCACACACGAAAGGGGTTTATCATGCAACCTGGTAAACTTTCTAAGCTAAAGCATGTATTCCACATGTATGAACCTATGACACAGGAGATGGAAGATGAAGAGAGGGACAAAATTCAAATGTACACAAAACCCACAATAGAAAGTGATACAGAGTAATTTCTGAAGGCTTGTGTACCGGGACTTACCCACAATCCCTGCACTTGTAAGGCAAATAAGAGGCTCAGGAGTTTAAGGCCTGCCTCAGCCACACAGAGTTCAGTTCCAGCCTGAGCTACATGGGACCCTATCTTTTAAAAGAAAGACAATTCCTGTTCCATTTTACAATGTGTCAAAAAACTTCTCTAGGGGTTACGTATGTAGCCCTGGCTGGCCTCAACCTTACAAAGACTTGCCTGCCTGCCTGTGCCTCCTGGATGCCAAGACCAAAGGTGTGCACCATCATGTCCAACATGTTATGGGAGAAAAAAAAAACAAAAATTGATGTGTTATCCATAGCTGAGGTGAGACATGTACCTTATTTGATTTAAAACATTTCAGATTAAAGGAGCAAGAGCATAGCGAACCTTTGGATTGAAAGTGACATGGCCAGACATGCCTTGTCAACCCCTAAGTGCACAGTCTAAGTTCAGGGCTGCCTGAGAAAGAGTCCGAGCTCCGGATGAAAAGCTATAGGAGACTAAATTTGTATAGAAGGTCACCTCCCCAGGTTGGGATTCTTCCAATCCCCCAAGCACATACTCCCTCCAATCTATGTAGCAAGAGGCAAAAGGACCAGAGGCTTGGGTGCAAACACTGTCTACCACACACAATCTGCTTCAGGAACACAATTTGACTGCTGAACACACCTCTATCCACCCTGGAAGGATGACTATAAATTTAAGTGACGTCACAGGTGAATAGTAGCTTTCCTACAGCGCCAGGTGTTCAGTGTTCCTGTGCTGTTCCTTCCGCCTCTGCTTCCATGCCACCAGCACTTAACATGAAATCCATTTATCAGGGCCCCAAGAAGCCCAGAAACCTATCCCGGTTCATCCGATTAACAAGATGCTACCTGAGATGATCACAAAGTTTTCCCTGAGGTGCATTATAATGGACCCTTTTGTCATATCCTGAGGGAGGGAATTAGTATCTAGTGGCTGCATCTAAGAACAGGAGGGTTGGGCAATCAAATGTCACCATACACATTTTGCACAGGATAGCTCTAGGCCCTAACACACTAAAGATGAAAAAGCATGCCTTCAATTCCAGTCCTTGGAGCGGAGATGCAGGAAGACCAGTCAGTTTAAAGTCATCCTCCACTAAGTGGTGAGTTTGAAGCCAGTTTGAGCTACATAAGACCCTGTCTTAAAACACCAACCACCAATCAAGAGGGAAAAACTCACTAAGTACTATTCAAAATAAAGAGATAAAAGTCAGGAACCTTGGTTAAAGAACAACCCCAAACTGGAAGTGTAGCTGAGTTGGCGAAGTGATTGCCTAGCATGCATGAGGCACTGGGTAAAACTATTCCCAACACCGCATAAAACTAGCCATGGGGCACACATAAGCACTCAGGAGGTAGAGGCAGAAGGATCAGAAATGCAAGATTATCCTTATTGTATACTGAATTGGAGGACAGCCCCAGGCCACATGAAAAGAAAGAAAAAGAAGGGCAGTGACTATAGCTAGATATCATATGCTACCTTTTACTACAGGCTGGCATTGTCCTGGCATTTGACATACATTCGCTAATTCATCCCATCTTCACACAAGCCTATAACACAGAGTTGTTGGGGATTATTATTATTATTATTATTTTATTATTATGTGTGTGTGTCCCCAGAAGTCAGTCTTCAGGGAGTTGGTTCCCTCCTTCCCCTATGTGGGTGCTGGGATCAAACCTAGCCTGGCAGGCTCCGCAGCATCTTTACCCGCTGAGCCATTGCCCTGCTCAACATTGCATTTTTATCTTCATTTTACAGAACAGAAATGGAGGCATAGAGTTTTATACAATTTGTCCAAGGTCTCACAGGTAGCAATAGCATGGAGTGGCATCCTAAGACAGGGTGCTGTCAGAAGGGCTGCTACTAACGTCCTCGGGGTTATAGTCAGGAATTTTCTAAGGAAGCCATGAGCCAAGCATAGTGCTAAACCAAAGCACTTTTCTAGTCTCCCAATAGACATAGGGTACCTGGGCTAAAGGGTCTGTTAGCCTTGCTGTGCCTGGTCACATCCTGTAATGGTGTAGATCACAATTTAAATGGAATTCTAAACCTGGTGGTAGTGGTACATGCCTTTAATCCCAGCACTCAGGAGGCAAAGGCAGGTGGGTCTCTGAGATCGAGGCCAGCCTGATCTACAGAGCGAGTTCCAGGACAGCCAGCGGTACATAGTGAGACCACGTCTTAAAAACAACAAACAAGTAATTGAGGTTCAAAAGAGCAAACACACAGGGGTGATAAACAGTGGGTAAGGCATACAAGGCTTTGGACAAGAGTGGGCAACAGCAAGTGGTGTCAGGAGAGAAAAATGGGCTACATCAGGGTGGTTCTTCAAATACTTAGACATCTCTACATAGACTTCAAATACTTAGACATCTCCGCAACATCTACTTCCCAGTTCTGCCCCTTGGAATAATTCTTTCAGTACCTAGCTGCAGACTAGGGCATGGGCAGGATGTAGAAGTCAGGGCCTAGAAGAACAGGGCAGCACAGGATAGGATGAGGAAAGAAAGTGAAGAGAAAAGAGGAGGCACCAGGGGACCAAGTCAGATGAAGGCCAATCTGAATGTGAGGGTCAGAATCTGGTTTCCAGTAGGAAAGTTCCTCAGAGTGAAGTGAGTGGCTGAGAGGAAACCTGGGAACTCAGCAGAGACCTGGGCTCAATGCTGAATACACAGAAGAATCCCCCAAGGCAGCTCAGTGGGGAAGAGAGCTGCCAAGCAAGCATGCAGGCAGGCTCAAGCATGAGACAGGATAGCTGGGGCGAACTGGGCTGCCAGCCTAAAAGAAATACAATGGTGAGCTCCAGGTCCCTCTGCATAACAGTGGAAGACAGGTGTACTCACTCACAGGGCACCAGCAGACTTGACTTCAAACACAAAGCTATGAGGACGCATCGGGCATGCCTGGCAAGTATCTGTGAGCATTACCAAGGTGACCAATGGCCTACACGGTCCTGCTCCTGTCTCAGCTGCCACCTGCTTGCGGGCAGAGCTCCAAGCACTCACTTGTTGATGACCTTCAGGGAGGTGTAGCTGGCAGTACTATTCTAAAAGGAGTGCTAAAGGTAGGCCAGGAAGATAGAAGTGAGACCTGTTATTATTTCCAAAGATAGACAAGGAAAGCTCATGTGTAAAGCAATCTTTTCCAAAATTGGAAGACTTTTTATGGACCATAAGGATCTTCAGTTTGCTGCCCCAGGTGGTCTCATCGGAGCTGGAATGAAGAGCAACCCCACTCTGTGCAGAGCTGAGAGAACAGCCAGACAAGGGCTTGGTGCAGTTGGAGCTTTCCCTGAAATATTCACAGAGCTGGAAATTTCTCATGTCCTGCTTACACGTCTTCTGGGCGTACAAATTGAAGGAGACAAGAAAGCAAAAAAGGTCCAAAAGCTGTCTAAGAATGAAGAAATAGCTGGGCAGTGGTGGCAGGCGGATCTCTGTGAGTTCGGGGCCAGCCTGGTCTACAAGAGCTAGTTCCAGGACAGCCAAGGTTTTTACCCAAAAAACAAAAAAATGGTGAAGTGCTTATAGTCAACATAGGATCCTATCAAGAGGAAGAAGAGTTAGTCCTGTCAAGGTTCATTTGGGCAAGATTGTTTTGACTAATCCTGTATGCACAGAAGTAGGAGAAAAAAATTTCCCTTAGCCAAATAGTTGAAAAACATTGGTGTTTAACTGGTTGGGGTCAGATAAGAAGAGGCATGATGACTGAAAAATCCAAGTTAAACAATGCCTTGAGATGGAGTTGGAATTTCCCCTAATAGCGTAGGAGTATATTTTCAAATACTAGGGAATTAATTTCATAGCTTAGTAGTAGCTGGAAGAATATTCTCGTATTTTGACAATGAAAATAGGGCCTCCAGGTAAATGTGAAAAGCAAGATACTGTATACTATATTGGATTAAATCTACATTTTAGCAGAAGCATTCTAAAACGATGTCTAATTCATCAATCAGTCTGAACTGGAACTTCACTACAACCAGCCTTTGCTATAACACACCTAGCATGAATCTATCGAAAATGAAAATGGTTTCTCTTTTCATGATTCATCTGTAAGTGGCTCCACGGTAAAGGAAAACTAGAGACCCACACTTTCCTCAAAGACCCACTCATTTGTCCTCCTGTGTGTGATCTTTGGGATACTGAAGCTGCCTTACAGAGCTCAGAGCTGTGGCCGTGAGTCTTTAAGAGGTTTTTTTTTGTTTTGTTTTGTTTTTCGAGACAGGGTTTCTCTGCAGCTTTTGAAGTCTGTCTTGAAACTAGCTCTTGTAGACCAGGCTGGCCTCGAACTCACAGAGATCCACCTGCCTCTGCCTCCCGAATGCTGGGATTAAAGGCGTGCGCCACCACTGCCCAGCTTCTTTAAGAGTTTTTAAGGAAACTATTGACATATGTATTTGGTTGACTCTGAAGGGTTGAAGCATGAAGAACACATGGTTCTGAATCAAGCATTTATTGGGTATCTATGTGCCCATTTGGAGATGCTTTATACTAGCAATTCTGGCATGTGACTGAAAATACCGACTAGTTTACATAATCTCGTGGGAAATGAAGCCAGAATCTCTCGTCATTGATTTCAAGCATATATGTGAACATCAATTGTGTAAAGCACTGTACGTCGCAAGGGGGCCATACAGGCATGAAAACAATGTACCTTGTTGCCTTAAAAGTCACTTCAGATGGATGCAATGATTCTCAGCAAAACATGTACCTGATTTAAAGTTAGTCTAAGAAGAATTGGGGGCATGAATTTGCCACCTAAGAGCTCTCTTTCTAAACTCTCCAAAGATGAGATGTGTGTGCTAGTTTTTTATGGAGAAGTAGAACTAGTAAATGTGCAAACAACTAGATTCTCATAAGTCTCATTTCCTGTACTCAAAGGTCCATGATGACAAGAAAAGCCTTGGCTTTGGCTCACTAATGTGTCCCCTGCCCAGCACCCAGTGCGACATCCAGCTCACAGCAGAGGAACAAAAAGCATGTGCAGTAGGATGGATGAATCACTAGAGTGAATTGTTCTGCGTTATGGGGACCAGATTTTCCCAGGTTAGGCCAAGCTCCCAGCAAAAAAAGTATTCTTTGAGAAGTCTAACTCTTCCTGTTTTGTTGTTTGAAAAACTTGAGAATGACTCTGTGGTGGTTTGATTCAGAATGGCCACAAAGAATCATGAGTCATAGGGAGTGGCACTATTAGAAGGTACAGCCTTCTTGGAGTAGGTGTGACCTTGTTGGAGGAAGTGTGTCACTGGGGATGGGCTTTGAAGGCTAGTGTCAGTCTCTTCCTGCTGTCTGTAGAACAGCTACTTCTCCAGCACCATGTCTGCCTGCGTGCTGCCATGTTTCCTGCCATGATGATATTGGACTAACCCTCTGAAACTCTAAGACAGCCCTAATTAGATGTCTTCCTTTGTAAGAGTTGCTTGGTCATGGTGTCTCTTTATAGCAATACGACTGTAACTAAAACAGACCCCTAGAGGGATCTTTCAACAGAGAAAAGTTCCTTAACTCAAAAGCAATATTTCAAGGTTGGGGAAATGGCTCGGAAATGGGCTTGCCACACAAGCATATGGACCTATGTTTGGATCCCAGCGCACACAGTGTGGGTCTGTAAGCCAGTGCTTGGGAGATAGAGATACAGAATCTGAAATAAAGTTGACAAAGAAAATACAAACTTTGGAATTTCCAAGTCACAAGCCTATGATACAGTTCAAAGCTTATGGAGAGAAGAAAGAAAGTTCCCAAATTTATTCAAGTCGCTTTCCCTTTAAGTGACCCTAAGGAAATCCTAGTCACTCAGCACAGGTCAATGTGGGCTGAAAATCCATATGCTCACACCTATAATATCAGCACTTGAGAGGCTGAGGCAGGAGGATGGCCATGAGTTCAAGGCCAGACTGGATTACAAAGTAATACCCTGTCAAAAAGGAGGAGGAGGAAAGGAAGGAAGAGAGGGGAGGAAGGAAAGGAGAGAGCTAGGGAGGGAGGAAAGGGAGGAAGGAGGGAGAAAGGACTCCTTCAGGTGTTTATGGTTGCAGACACCTGCAATCCCAGCTCTCAGGAAGCTAAAGAAACATGAGTTCAAGGCAAAATCTTGTCTCCCATCTATAAAAATCAACAATAAAACGCAACTCCTTTCCCATCAAGTCAGCATGAGTTTGCAGTAGAGCCTCGCATCCAAGGATCTTTGTGGCAGATGAACAACCTGTCCCCTTCTTTCTTCTTCCCCTGAATGAGGCTAAAGCCACACCTATTCAGCATCAGTGCTAAAGGGGTTGAAATAACTGTTTTGTTTGTGGTGCTGAGGATTGAACCTAGCCCTGGCAAGCTGGGGAAGAGCTCTTCCACCAAGTTAAATCCCACTCCCACCCATCCCACCCCATTCTTTTAAAACTCACTAAATTGCCCAAGCTCGTCTTGTAATCACTCTGGAGTCTAAACAGGACTTGAATTTTAAATCCTCCTGCTTCAGCCTCCTAAGTAGCTGAAATTTCAGACCTATGCCAACAGGCTGACTTGATATGAATTCGCCAATGCCTCTGTCAGATTCTCCAGAAAGGAGAAAGGTTCTCCAGAGCCCAACCACCTTTTGCAAGAAATACAAGGCAGACAGGCAGACAGGCAGGCTGGCAGGCAGGCAGGCAGGCCACCTGCAGTCGCTTGATCTTCGATCCCAGGCCAGGCACTGGCTATGAAATGGAGACAGTGCACCTCATCAACGCCTCTCAGATGATACCCCAGATGTCAAGTAGCAGAGACAAGCCCCCTGCTGTGCCTACCGGAATTCCTGCCTACGGAACCGGTGGACACAATAAAACGTTTGTCTCTTAATCCACTGAGTTAGGGTTGTTCATTGCATTTGTTCATTCCCGTTGATTCCCATGGCATTTCTGCCAACCTAAGGACTGACTGTGATCTTTACAGGGTCCAACTTTCATTAGAAAATATTTCACAGTTTTACAGGAATAGGCTTTGCTGTGAAAGCTCTTTTAGTATAAACCTTCTGTTTTCTCTGCAGCTCTCGCCCTCGAAATGGTTCATCCAGTCTTGCTCCTTCAAACCACACTCTTGCCTCATCCTTTCTCATGAACGACAGTGGCCTCCTCAACACCGCCACTTAGATGAGTAAGTCTTTGTGAGTCTGAGAGTAGTTGAGGCTGCTCAGAGGCTACCTCAGGAAAGGAAAAAACAAAAGAAAGAGTATAATCGTGGCCTCCATAGATCAAAATGAAAAATGCATACTTTTCCCTGAGGTTTCCTAGCCGCTATATGGATTTCGGGCAGGTGTAAAGGACTCCACTGGCTTACTGACCACCTGTGTGACTCTACCAGGTACCTTGCTGAGCCCAGAGAAAAACAGGTAAAGAATCCAGGACCCCAGTTAGGACAAGAATGAATGCCTGAGAGGCAGCTTCATGTAGCATCTAATAAGCTAAGTGTTCCCCCAAGAGGTATGCAACCTTGCTCCTACTAAGATACCAAACACTGTTTTGATGGAAAGACAGCCCTATGGACAAGAGAAAGTGGGCTCGGGGCTACTCTAGGAAGCCTGTTCCACAAAGATAGCAGGGCTACAAGAGAAACGGTCATTCTGGAGAGGAAGGGGCAGCCAGTCTAAGCAGAGGGAAGGAACGGCATGTGCAAAGGAATGGCGCGTATCTTCTGGGTGAGCATGACCCAAAAGCCCGCAACATGACACATGGACAAAGAATGAAAAATAAGATGACAGTGGACAAGAGAGAGAGATCAACAGACTTCTAGAATCCAGAAAATGCAGGAATGGTAACTGAGCTAAGACAACGGAACGGATGTGCCCGCGCATCTCCTGCTGCCTGAAGAAGTATGGTGTACAACCTCAAACAGCTCAAAGCTGGAGGTGGGAGGGTCAAAAGTGGGGGAAATCACTGAAAAGTCTACATGAACTCTACGGTAACACATGCCTGCAACCCCAGCACTTGGAATTAATACAGGAAAATGGTGAGTTCAAGGACAGCCTAAGCTATGGCTACACAGTGAAACCAGGTCAAGGTGTGAAAGGGGGAGTAAGAAAAGGGGGGTAACTCCTAAAGCCTGAGGCAGGATTACAAGGCTGAGGCTAGCCTGGGCAATCAAGACAGGGAAGGAAGGAGGGAAAGAAGAAAGGAAGAGGTGGGGGCAGGAGAAAGGGAGAAGGAGACAAGGGGGGGGGGGTGGAGAGTGGTGGGAGGTAAAGGTATTTTAGGACTGACAGGAAAGTAGTACTTAGAAGAGGTGTGGCCTGAGACACACTCCAGGCCAGCTTCTGGTCTTTCTTTTGAGGAGACTGCCTTTGCATCTGAAGGTTTCTCTTTTTACTGGAGAGCTCCCGTTTACCCAGAAGTTCTAGATGTTTTGTAAGGGAGCAATTTTAGCATCTCTGCCACAGAAAGGACATGACAATCGAGAGGAGTTGAGAACCCATGAGGGGCGAAACCAAGACTCACTACTAAGCTGACTGGAAGCAGAAGTGAGGGGAGAACGCAGCCAAGGATGCCTGCTAAATTTCTGCCTCACATGGTGTGGGGTTTGGATGAGAATGGTCCTCACAGATTCACGTGTTTGAATACTAGGGTCTCAATTGGTAGAACTGTTTGGGAAGGACTGGGAGGTGTGGCTTTATTGGAATAAGTACATCACTGGAGGAGGCAGGCTTTGAGGTTTCAAAAGACTAGCACCACTCCCATATTCTCTCTCTCTCTCTGCCTTGTGGTTATATCTCAAGATGTAAGCTGTCAGCTACTTGAGTGCCATGCCTCCCTGCCTCCCTCCCTCAGCCCTCCGAAACCACAAACCCCAAACTAATTGTTTTCTTTTATAAGTTCCTTTGGTCATGGTGTTTTATCAAAGCAATAAAGCAACAACTATGATAGGAGACCAAGATTACCATTTATTTCAATGTTGGACTAAGAGAGAGGCACAGACTTTCAGAGAGAAAGCTATAGGGTTAAGTTTTCAACAGGACGATCAGGAGGCCAGTGCACACAAGGACCCATGGGGAAATGCCAGGAAAACAGCAGAAGGCAGGTGCTAGGAGCCCACAGGTGTGGAGCCTGGTGATGCCCACCTGGCGGTCATCATCAGAGTCATGGTCAAAGCAATGGCTAAGTAGCTCAGTCGGTAGAGTGCTTGCCTCTCATGCAGAGCAGTGGGTTTCCTCCCAGCACTGTGAAGGACACACAGCTACATCAAAGGAGTGGCTGAAATAACCTACAAGAGAGCATAGTAAGGGAAGAGAACCCCACCCAGAGAGACCAAAGGCACTTCAACCTTTGAGTTCAGGGAAAGGATGACAAGGAAGAACACCAGGAAATGCCTGCAAGATTCAAGGAAAGGGGCTGGATGGATGACTCAGCAGTTCAGAACACTGCCGCTGTTCTAGAGAACCTGGGTTTGATTCCCAGCACCCACATGGTAGCCCACAACCATCTGTAACTCCAGTTCCAGGGAATCCAACATCCTTTTCTGGCCTCTGTGAACCGCATGTACATGATGCAGACATACATGAGCACTAAATGGAATGGCTCAATGGTTAAGAGCACTGACTGTTCTTCCAGAGGTCCTGAGTTCAATTCCCAGCAACTACATGATGGCTCACAACCACCCATAATAAGACCTGGTGTCATCTTCCGACCTACAGGGACACACACGCAGACAGAATACTATATATTTTTTAAAAAAAAAAAAACCTATAAAACAAAAATAATTTTAAAATTTTTAATTGAAAAAAAACAACTCAAGACTCCTTGGAAGGCTGTCTTCTCACTTTTCTCCTTTAATCTTTCCCCTCCAAAAAAAAAAAAAATCCAGGAATTAAAAGGGGCCCAAGAGGGCCAACAAGATGGCCCTACAGGTAAGGGTGCTTATTGTAGAAGCCGGTGACCTGAGTTTAACCCTGAAACCTACATGAAGGTAGAAGGAGAACCAATGCCAAAAAACTGACCTCTGACCTCTACCCACACACCAAGTACCTGTATGCCCCCAACACATACACATGTAATAATAAGTATTTTAAGTTAAAAGAAAAAACAGCCCAAGAAGAAGAACTCTAGAAAGGGATTCTTCTCTCTCAAAAGATTATTATAGAGGTCAGGAATGTGGCTTGCTGTCAAATGCTTGCCCAGGGTCCCATCCTTAGCACTAATTTAAGGCCAGTTTGTTCTACATAGCTAGTTGGAAGATACATAACAAAACCGTGTCTCAAGAAAAAACACTCCCACGTCAGCAGTAGGATTGCTACAAGTTTGAAGACAGCCTGATCTACAAATTGAGTTCCAGGCCAGTCAGTGCTACACAGAGAACCCTGTGTTAAGGAACCAAACCAGAATAAAATGACTAACAATGAAATGAAAGCTGGGCAGGATCCGAGTCAGCAAAACTCATCAAGGCTCAGAAAAGATGGGCTCCCAAGGAGAAGCCAATCATAATTCAGGCGACAGGTCAAAGGGCAGAGATGCGGGTCTAAATAGAAGTGTCAGCATTTAAGTGCGTAGTGGACTAAGCCTTCTGTCCAGCCTTATCTAAACATAAGGCAGCTAAAGGTTAAAATTACCAGCATTGTGTGGTGAGACACAAATATTCCACTTCCTTCTTCCCAGTTCACTAACTGCACATTTCCCAGCACTAGTGTCTGCATGAGACTGAAGTCTAGAACAAGAAGAATAAAAAATTGCATAAAATATTCTAAGGAGAAGAGCTGGGGACACAGCTCAATCTAACATGTGTAAGACTGTGAGTTTCAGGAAGAAAAGATAAAATGTATCCAAGGAGTACTGTGGATATAGGTCAGTGTGTTGTAGCCTTAGCACAAAAAAAATAAAAATTAAAAAAGTATATGTATGCTCAGATATCCAAAATACACTGAGAATACTTTTAAAACTCTCAACAATAAAAAAAAATACACATCTCAATTTAAAGCTGGGTGAGAGATGGGCCTGGTAGAGCAAGCCTCTAAGCCCACCTACTGGGGAAACTGAGGCAGGTGCTTCCCAAGATCATGTCCTGTCTGAACCACAATGAAACTTGTTAGCCAGGCCAACTCAGTAAGCCCTGCTCTCAAAAAGGAACAAAGGTGCATCTCGATAGTAGAGAGCACTTACCAGTATGTGGACCCTATATTCTTTTTTGTTTAGTTGTTTGCTTGTTTTTTTGAGGCAGGTTTTTTCTGTGTAGCCTTGGCTGTTCTGGAACTCTCTATGTAGACCAGGCTGGCCTCGAACTCACAGAGCTCTACCTGCCTCTGCCTCCTGAGTATTGGAACTAAAGGCATGTGCCACCACACCCAGATGTAGTACCCTAAATTCAGTCCCCCTTGTACATCAAAAAGAAATGAAACAATCTGGAGAAAGTCTGAACAGACAGCACATCAAACAAACAAACAGATGGCCGAGCATATGAAAGGAAGTATATCAGATGCCACTAGAAGACTGCAAATCAAAACAGTAACAGCCCATAGCAGCCCAAACTATGAAGTAGGCAAGATGCCATTTGGGTAAACGGGCTCATACACCAAAGGAAGGGCCATACAAGTCAGTATTACTCAGCAATGAAGAGAAATGGGCACCAAACCAAAGACAAGGAGGAACCTGAATCCACTGTTTAGTAAAGAAGGCAAACTGGAGAGGCCATTGTACCATTAAAGGTGGTAAAACTATCTAAAAGGTTACTGTTTGCATGATGACAGTCATATTAATATTCGGTAAGACTGAACTATGTAGATAGTAAAAAGGATAACTAGTTAGCAGGGGCTGCAGGAGGGTAGATAGGTGGATAGGTAGAGTGTTTGGCTTTGGAGACAGTGTCTACTTTAAATGATACTGCAGTGGTGGGTATACACCACATGTTTGTGATAATCCACAAAGTGGCGGGGCACTGAAGTGCACACCTGTAAGGCTAGGACTCAGGAATCTGAGCTGGATAGATTTCACATCTACGTTCACAATGGAGACCATGTCTCCGACACTAACAAAGAGCAGGGAACAGGGAACAGAGTAAACTGTGCTCTTTGCTACTAAAAATGCATAGCTGTCTTTATCAGTTGCAACAAACGTATCCTGCAAATGCAAGATGTTAACAGCAGAGAAACTGAAGAGGGAGACTAGGAGGTTTTCTACCTCAAATGTCTGTCAACCTACCTGTGTCCTAGCACTCCGAAAGCTGAGACAGGAGGATTGCCATTAGTTTGAGGCCAGTGTGGACTGTAAACATTGAGCAACAGACCTACCAGAGCTTAATAGCAAGACATTGCCTCAAACAAACTCGTGTGTGTGTGTGTGTGTCTGTGTCTCTGTGTGCATGTATGTGAGTGTGTGTTTGAAATGTATTAATTTAACTTTACGGAAAGCTTTAAAAGAGACAAGCCTAGAGCTGGGGATATAGCTCTGCTGGTAGAGCACACAAGAGGCCTTGAGTTCGGTCTCTAGCACCACGTAAACCAGACGTGGTGGCAGGGGCTGTAATCCCGGCACTTGAGAAGTAGTGGTAGACAAATCTATGAGTTCAAAGTGAGTCTGTTCCAGTCCAGCAAGGGCCACCACAAAATGAGACAAAAACCAAGGTCATTCTCAGCTATACAATGAGGCCAGCCTGGGATAAAGACCCGTCTCAAAACAAAAACAAAACCCAGCACATCAGTTTTAACCTCAGAAAGGTTAACTACACAAGCTTTTCTACTACATCTTATCAAAATCAATGAACATACCAAGAAAAAGAAGTGAGAGCAACTAATGGCCTCATCCATTAGGTTCCCACACAGAGCGCGAAAACTGTGAAATTATGCCCAGCACGACGGCTCCGGCTCCGTAGCAAAGGTGCCGCTCCCAAACCTTAACACCAAAATTCAACTTTAGGGACCCACATGATAGGAGGCAAGAACGGGCTCCTCTGACCTCCACATGAGGGAAACATACACTCCAATTAATTAATTAAAAAACCAAGTCTTTTGTTTGTTTTTAAGAAAGATATGCCAATACTAAAAAGAAACACTATCCAGGTTTCTGGGAGAGCTAGTAGCCTAAACTCTAAGACTCCCACCGCACAGAATGTGGCCTGAAGCAAGAATTCACATGGGATCTCCCAATCAGTCACTCAGCGAGAGGGAACCCTGAGGGGGACAAGATAACGTCAGCAAGCTCCCAGTAAAAGTCCTCCCATTTTAAAGAGAGGAACAGAAAAGTGAAGTGACTGACTACAGCAGATAAGATCTAACAAACATCTTTTCCAATGAGTACAATTCTTCCTTTGTTTTAGGAAACAAAGAAAAGTTAATAATAGGGGGCTGGAGGACCTGGGTTCAATTCCTAGCACCCACATGGCAGCTGACAACTGTCCAGAACTCCAAGATCTGACACCCTCATACAGAGATATATGCAGGCAAAATACCAAAGTACGTAAAATAAATGAATTATTTTTTTTAAAAAGGTTAATAATATGTCTGACCTAAGTCCACATTTCTTACAAAAGTGAACTGCAATTCTACATCAGAATTATCTTAAAAAAAATTATAGCCGGGAGGTAGTGGCACACGCCCTTAATCCCAGCACTCAGGAGGCAGGGGCAGGCAGGTCTCTGTGACTTCATGCCCAGAATGGTCTACAGAGAGAGCTCCAGGACAGCCAGGCTGTCACACAGAGAAACCCTTTCTCAAAACTGTCTCAAAAAAAAAAAAAAAAAAAAAAAAAAGGAAAGAAATCAGCCAAGTGTTGAGAAGCTATGAGCAAAGGCTCCTGAACACCAGCCAACAAAACCAGACTAAACCCTAATCTGGTGTCTGGTGGTGTTTGGTTTGGTCGATCATACCAGCTCAAGAGTCATTCTCAGGGACATAAACATCAGGAAAAATCAAGATAAAAAGAAATCTCCAAAGCATTTTATCTTCAAAAGAGTAATTTCTAAACCTCTGGACTAATCTGAAGAATTTATGGCCCTTGTAAAAGTTACTCAAACTAAGGACCACTCTGTTTGGTGATGCCTGGCAGAGTGCTTGAAATGGCCCTAGATCATCTTAATCAGAGCCAGAGAATCAATCTCTCTCCCCCACCACACCTCCTCAAATAACACAAGAATGCATTGTTCTTAGGACTACCTATGACCTCAAAACTTGAGAACAAAGTTTTGTTTACAGAGACCAAATGTATTAGATATGTCTAAGAACATACTTGTAATCCCAGCACTAAAGAGTCAGAGACAGGAGGATTACCACAAATTTGAAGCCAGCCTAAGACAAGAGTATTCATGGGTACTGGGGATACAAGTTCTTGACTCAAAACACTAAAAAGGAAAAAAAAATACCTCCTAGATAATATCTATCAATAGAAATTCTATGTATATGACAGACAGAGACCCGACGCCCGTCTATCTCAGCACTCTGAAGCTCCCTAAATTCAAGGCCAGCTTTGGTTACACAGGAAAACACTGCTTCAGACAGACAGAATTCATTTAGACAATTAACTCAATGCGTATTAGCACAAGCAGCAGTGATGTCTGATGAAACATAACCACATTTTCCGAAGGGGCAGAAATTAGCGGAAAAAGTGGCACCGTTCAAAATTTCACAAATCTAGGGCTGGTGAGAGGGCTCAGCAGGGAAAGGTGCTTGCTGCAAACACGTCTGGCAACGCAAGATCCAGCCCCAGAACCTGAATAAAAGCGGAAGGATAAAACTGACTGCACAGCATTGCTCTCTGATCTCCACAGGCCTACCTACCCAAGCACATCACCTGTGCACACACAGACTCTTAATAATAAATAATGCATTTTTAAAAACAGAACGTTTTAGAAATCTAATTTCTGGCTCAATGGAAAAGTGTTAAAGCTGGGTGTGCTGCCTCAAGCTTGTGATCCCAACACCTGAGAGGTGGAGGCAGCAAGATCAGGTGTTCAAGGCTAACTAACCCAGGCTACTACCAGCAAGTGTGAAGCCAGCCTAAGAGGAAGGGAAGAAGGGAAGGGGCCTTTGGAATCTCATAGCTGCAGCACATGTCGGCTGCAGTACGTTTTGGTTGAGGTACTCCAGCGAAAGCCGGCTTCATAGAGATGTGGCAAACAACAAAGAGAAGATTGTCTATTCAGTCTTTCAATGCTGCTCAAAATATTGGTAGGGGGTAGTTCCTCAAAGACCAGGCAGGTGTAGACTGTGGGGTCATTCACAGTTACATTAATATCTACTCAACCTTGTACTTTTTATATAATATCCCCCTGTGTGTTTTTGTAATATACATTAGTGGCTTTTAGAAAACATTGGCTTTAAGATTTACAAATCTTCCAAATACTGGTACATTTTATTCTCCACCATGCCCCCCAAAAAAATAATTTGTTAACGCTAAAGAGTTACATTTATTAATTATCAGGAAACTATCAAATAGAGGTATGTAGTTTTCTCAATTTTTGTTTTGGTTTTGGGGTTTTTTTGGTGGGGGTGGGTTGTTGTTTTTCGAGACAGGGTTTCTCTGTAGCTTTGGAGCCTGTCTTAGAACTCTCTCTTGTAGACCAGGCTGGCCTCGAACTCACAGAGATCCACCTGCCTCTGCCTCCCAAGTGCTGGGATTAAAGGTGTGTGCCACCACCGCCCGGCTGAGTTTTCTCAATTTTTAATTTTTACTCCTAAACTCAATTGTTACATTTTTTTCTCTTTTCTTTAAGTTTACAAATTGCAACACACATTGCCAGTTTCCCCCCTTGGTTAAGCAAACACCGTCTCTCATTTTTGAGGCAGTGTCTACCACATCCCAGCTGTCATCCTTTCAGGGCCTTGCACAGTTTAGGCATGCGCTGGACCAGGCTGTACCCCGAGCCCCTACAGAACACTTCTGATCCAGAGCACGCAGTTGCTTCTGCAGAAAAAGCAATCACTTTCTAATGAACACGCTCCACTCTGAGAGCAGCTCTGACAAAGAACATAGAAGGATGGACATTTATTTATTTACGCAGTCAGCATTTTGAGATAGGCTCCCATTCTATAGCCCTGGCTGGCCCAGTACTTGTTCTGCAGCCCAGATGCCCTCAACCTCACCAAGATCTCCTGTTTCTGCCCCCCAAGTACAAGGATTACAGGGTGGCCCACCACATGTGGCTTTTACAATGGCTTTGGGGTCACAGCAAAACTGAGCGGAGTACAGCACTCCCAATACCTCCAGGCTGGGCCACAGGTGCAGCATCCCCCACTGTAGACACTTTGAGAAAGGGATCTCTTCATGGCTCCATGACCCTGAGAATCTTCCATGCGGTCATAAGAGCTCGCCGGCATCCCACCACACAGAACACTCGTCAGTGCCCTATACAGAGCCTACCCTACAGGGTCCTTTGTCACAGGTAATTAGGAATAAGCATCAAGGAGACTGAGGCAGGGGAATACTGAGTCCTTTGGACTAGAGAGTAAAACCTATTAAAACAAAATATCCATACACACGTACACATTTATATACGTGCATGCTACAGAATTCTTTAATTATCCCACTCCCTTTTATGCAGGGGTTTATTTTGACGAATGTGAAAGAATTTGTTTTTCCTACATAACTTGACAACAAGAAGACCACAGCAAGAATGATTGGCCAGGGAAAAGTCGTCCTTACATTAAATATTTATTGCGTCTAAACCACAAGTAGGAAAAAAAATTCAAAGGCTAACTATTTTAATGATAACTCACATTGTTTGGTTTACAGGAAAGGTAATTACACAGCTTGCATTTGGGTTTTGAGGTTTTTAGGATTTCATGGGGGTGGGAGGGGAAGGAAAGGGAAAAATCTAATGCATTTAGATTCTGCCAGGAAAAAAGTAAAAGAAGAGACTGTGAAAAGCAAAACAACATCAGTATTAGAGAAGGTGCGGGGAAACCCGCATTTCAGGAAGCTTTCACCTTAGCAGGTGCCAAGTCCAGACTCAAAGGCGCAGACTCTCATAGCGAGAGCAGGAGGTTCGGACCGCAAACTATTAAAATCAATCAGCCGTCGGGAAAGCAGGTGACTACACCGACGGGGGGCAGGGTTTCCCTTCCCTAATCCCGATCAGTTTTCAGAAATGGCGTCTACAAAAACTACCCAAACATCCCCCTAATAATCTGCAGCCCTCCTCCACGATGAGGAAGCCATTATTTATGAGACGTTTTACTTTCTCTTTCAAGCACGGCCGACTTCCTCCTGCCCCACACTGGGCCGAGGGGTTGGATGGGTCGCTGGTTCTTTCCTGTCCCCTCCAACTTAAAATTAAGGAGGCGAATGAATCTGGTTCATACGGAAGCCAAGTCTTCCATCTGTAACGCCATTCTGAACACTTACTCAGCGATCAAAGAAAAGTTACGGTGACAGAAAAACAAAGCTTTACAAGTTCAGCGATGGACATACATGAACATCTGCACATCCATACACACCCTCACACACGCTTGTGCACACACACGTACAGATGTGAAGAGAGACAGAGCAGCTGCATAGCACACAGCAAATCAACTTCTTAAAGGTCATTCATGTGTGTATCTACCTGGATTCTCCTCCCGTCTTCCTCCCTGCAAACCAAATTCTACTAACGGGCTCCCGAATCTGCACTAACTAATGTGGTGGCTTCTGCCTGTAGCCCCAGCTACACAGGAAGCTGAAGCAGGATCTTTATAGCTTTTTAAAATATAAATATAAAAGAAAATATAAAAGCTGACCCATTTTCCTCATCTAATTCAAAACAGAACTCCTCCTGTTAGCTTAAAAAAAAAAAAATTCGACCCTAACCACTCTTCTGCCCTTCAACTATTCAATAGGGAGGCAGAGGCAGGCAGAAGATCTCCGTGAGTTTGATGCCAGTTTGATCTACAAAGTGAGTTTCAGGGTTGCCACCATCAAAGCTACATACTGAGACCCTGTCTCCATATAAACAAATAAATATATAAAAGGAAAAAAACAAATTAAAAATTTCAAATTTTTATGGTACAGGAGACCGAACCCAGAGCTCGCGCACGGCAGGTATGTGCTCTACCACCAAGCTGTATCTCTGGCCCTTTTTTCAAAAATCTGAGACAGAATGCCAGCAAGTTCCAGGCCTTCAGCACTGCTGGGGTTACAGGTGTGTCTACCTATGTGCACGCACACACCATGTGACAGATATGAACTTCAGTGGACTGCTTGTGGAAATCGGTTCTCACTTTCTACCACATTAGGTTCCGGGAATCAGTGACTACTCAGGTGGTCAGGCTTGGTGGCAAGCGCCTGTACCCACAGAGCCAGGCCACCAGCAACACTCACCGGCCACCGCCCATTTCTCAAGACAGTGTCTCACACAGCCCTGGCTGGCCTCAGACTCCCACTGTAGTCTGAGATGACCTTAAACTCTGAGCTTCTGTCTCCACCTCCCAAGTGTTAGGATTTACAAGAGTGTGCCACTATGTCGGGCTTACTCAGTCTTAGGGATGGAAGTCAGAGTTACATGCATGAGAGACGCATTCTAACAACTCAGCCATATTTCCAGCCCGTAGCAGTACTTCTTATAGGATGAAAAACTCCAAGGGACTATTACTGAGTAGTGATCATCTTCTTATGTGTTGACTATTACTTAAAATAAATGGAGTGGAAGCATAGATCTTTGAAGGTGCAAAGAGATTTACCATAAGGGCCTCTGTGTAACAGGAATTGACAGTCTGCCATGTCTATATCTTTATGTGAAAGGCTCTGTCTCCTCTCCCACAGTGTAAATCCCCGTCCCTATTCATTTAGTTTATTTCCCAGTAGATCAAAATCTCCCAATTACTCTTTCTTTCCTCCGGGTCACTAATGGTACCATGAATCATAACTTGCCAGACTTTGTAGCTAAGAGAGAGACTGCAGATTTTAACAATAATAATTAATAGTATTTGAATATTAGCTATATGCTAGGCACTATGCAAAACACCTTATAACAAATTATCTTCTTAATCTTCACATCTACTCTGTGAGTGGGCCTAGTGGGCAGTTTGTGAACAAAGAAACTGAAACTAGACAAGTTAAAGCACCCAGCCTAAGGACAAAGAGGGAGCCTGGCCTCACAGCAATCTTTAAAAAGCCCCCACAACCAGATGCGTCAAAACCCTCCAGCACATTACCCAAGTGCTGGCAGTTCGGAGAGCTCAAAATGTGAGCTTCTTGACTGATGCAATTAAAAGGTCAAAGGTCAGATAAATTGCTCAGTGGTTAGTAAAGTCATTCATTTACCACAGATAGAGCTAGCAGGAAGAAAAGCCAGGGTCTAAACATCATTTTCTTCTGGGGATAGAGATTTGCTTTCCATATTATTTTGTTGAGCTGTTAAAATGATTTTCAATAAATAGATCCAAGATAAACGGGTAAGCTTTAAAAAGTGTCTAGAGAAACACACATTGAATTATTAGCAGGAAGACAAGCTTAGCTTTTTACAACAGCGTAAGTTACTTTTATGAAAAGAACACAACTTACTGGAAGGACATTTCAAGGCAAAGGAGCAAGAGGTGTGGTCCTCTGGCCCCTCCCTCTGCTTCCTTCTCCTAGATTAAGAGCTTCTACTTATAGCCCCTGAACACACAGTGCTGTTTTAAGCTCTGCACAACCATGCTTCTTCCACCTTGCATGCACCTGTTCCCCGCTCTGCGGAAGCTCAGGCGGTCTCCTGTGCCCTCACCCCTGAAGAGAACGAACCCCTCTTTTCTTGGACCTTACTAAGACCTTAGATACTCAGGACACTTACTATGGACCAGTACAATGTAAACATCTTAATGAATTTGCTTCGTTTTGAAACGGGGTCTCTCTGTATAGTTCAAGCCAATCCAGAACTCGCAATGCCCCTGCCTCAGCCTCCTAACTGCTGGGATTATAGGCATGTGCCACTGGGCCTGTCTCTCTTCTTTCTTTTTTTAAACAGATAAGAAAACTGAGGCTCAGATTCTAACTGGGAAGCAGCCAACCCAGGATCCAAACCCAGATTTCTTTGCCTCTGCAGCTTAGTCTTAAGCCACTGTTCAGTCCTGAGTCTACACTACAGTAGCACACGCCCTGGTCCCCATGGGGGAGAGGGAGCACAAAAAGCTATTACCCACTGCTTCTTAAATTGCATAATAACTGGGGTGAGATTTTGAATATTCATTATCCTCGGACCCTGCCTAACTTTGATTTTTTGTTGGTGGTGCTTTGATCTTGTTTGGTTCATTAACACACTGTTCTCTACGTAGCCCTGGCTGGCCTAGGACTCAATCTGTAGCCTTAGCTAGCCTCGAACTTGCAGCAATCCTTCTGCCTTTGTGGGAGTGTTTTTTCTTGAAAACAGGGTTTTGCTACGTATATAGCCTCCAACTAGCTATGCAGAACAAACTGGCCTTAAGTGAGTGATGGTCCTCCTGCCTCAGCCTCCCAAATACTTAAATTACAAGCATGTACCATCATACCTGGATCTGCCTAGCTTTTTTTGTTTTTTATTTTTTGTTTTTGAGACAGGGTCTTATTCTTTACCCCACACAGGCCTGGAATTCACTACTGAAGCCTAAACGAACTTCAAGCTCAACAATTTTCTTGCTTCAGAACTCACCCACATACTAAAATGACAGACATGAGCCAGCAGGGCCAGCCTCTGCTTAATATTTTTGTTTTTGTTTGTTTGAGTCAGGGTCTCACTATGTAGCCTTCACTGGCCTGGAACACAGTTTATAGACCAGGCTGGCCTTGAATTCTTAGAGATCCAACTGCCTCTGCCTCCCAAGTGCTGGGATTAAAGACATGTGCAACCAGTATGGCTCACTGCTTTGAGCACACACATGTGCATATGTGCATGTCTGTGTGTGTGTGTTAACCTGAATAAAGTTATACCAAACCTAACATGAAAAACGAAAACCATACTAGAAATTCATTCTTCCAAATATTACTCCTTTAAACAAATTATTTCTATGAATTTACCACTAAATATAATCTGGTCATTCCAACTATTTATACCACCGTAAGCCAAGGCTTTCAAGCAGGACATTTTTTTCACCACCAAAGACAGCAAGGCAGCAACATCATCCTACTGTGTCTCCTTGAAGTTGATCCACGACACTGGGAGTCCTTCAAGATTTGGGGTTGTCCTGCAAGTACTCCTTAGATGAGTACTTTAAAAAAGACCCGAAAGTTTCACTAGAACTTTAAAATACAAATGACGCAAAAATGTGTTCCATAGTAGAACACTTGCTTAGCAAGATGGGTTCCATCCCGACAGTATGAGAGAGAAGGGAAGGGAGGGGGGAGAAAGTAGGGAGGAAGGGAGACACAGGTGTGATGCCTTACTCTCTTTGATGACATTAACTTGCAGTATTCCTTGATAAAGCAATTATCAAGTTACCCCAACAGACTGTACATTCTACAAACAAGACATACCCTATGTTTCTTGGCAGCTTCCACAAAGAGAGTACATATCCACTGAGCTGTATGACATCTCTCTCAGAAAGCATCAGGAAGAAACTGCTGCCTTGAACATCTCGAATGGTGTTCACCACTTCTGCCCTTCTCACATTTGAATGTCAAGACAAACAAAAGCCAAAAGAAAAGGAACTTTCTGCAGACAGAAATGACCACTGACCACAAGACTCTGTCTTAAATGTCACTGAGGTCACAACTACCCTTTACCTAAAATTTGCCTAAACATCTCCATTAATAAATAGCTTAAGTTTAATAGTAAATTATGATAACAAGAAAAAAATTACTTTTCAAGTAAGACACAGAACAGGGCTGGGCAGTGGTGGTGCATGCTTTTAATCCCAGCACTTAGGAGGCAGAGGCAGGTGGATCTCTGTGAGTTCCAGGCCAGCCTGGTCTACAAAACAAGTTCCAGGCCAGCCAGATCAACACATAGAAACCCTGTCTCAAAAACAAACAAACAAACAACAACAAAAAGACACAGAACAGTAAGTTAGCTGGCAGTCACTACTACTTCCGCTGTTGTGACACACTATGCCTTGGGCCAGTGTCTTGTCATTTTGGCCTCAATTTCCTTATCTACAAAATGAGGCTAACGTTCTATGACTAACCTACCTCCCAGGCCCTTTAAAGGTCCTCAGGTTGCGGATTATTTCTAAGTGGTTATTTGTCCCTAATGAACTACATATGAAAATAAAAGATTCATGAATCTGCTGCTAATGGTTCTTTGTGGTGCGTGTGCTAACAGACCACAAACAAACCGCTCCAACTTTTTTATTCTTATTAGTCCAGATTTTCTTCCCAAAGCCCTGGGTTCGATTCCCATAACCGACATGTTGTCACCTATCTGTAACTCTAGTTCCAAGAGGATCTGATGTCTTCTTCTGGTCTCCTTGGACATTGGACACACATGGTGCACTGACATACAACCAGGCAAAATACACATGCCCATAAAACAAAGATAAATAAAATCTGAAAAAAAAATTCTACTAGTGTTCTGGCCTGGCACATACAATAATGAAACAGAAATGCTACCTCAAGGAACATGGACATTATTTAATACAAAAACAAAAAAAAAAATGGCTGGCTCAAGACATACAGTCTAATCCCACATAGGTGGAGATGATTTAATGTTTTAATAAATTCAAATCAATGCTTTACCTGACAATTCAACATTCACAATGAATACAGACTAAATAAGCCCTTTAATACAGAAAACAGCAGGGGTAGACTTCATACATTTTGAACAAGAAAAAATGACTAACCACTGACTGTAGCAACACACATATTAATTGATATAACAGAGTGATGTGGACTAGGTATGGAAAAAGGGACTTGAGTGACTGCCTGAACTTGCTAACCTGCTTACTTAGACACACACACATCCCAACAGGTGAAGTTTACACGCGGAACTCAGTCAAGGCCAACCAGTCTTTGTTTCCCTATCTTCTGCATTTACCCAAGAGCTTGGCTCTGAGACAGAAAACTCCCACTCTTGATTGGCTCATTCTGTCCTGTGCAATTAAGCAACACCAAAATCCAGTAAACGCAATGGCTCAATTATTTATTGTCTAGTCGAGTTTACCAGGTGTTTATGAGAGAACAATGTCAAAGAGGAAAGAGGTTTGCTGCTCTTTAGAGCTGGTTTGACCAGGGATTTATTTTGAATTTAAAAAAAAAATGTTTTTTTTTTTTAACAAGGTGAGGGGAAGCATAGTTTAACATAGTGGTGGGTGAAAATTTAGAAAGAACACGTTTGTCAATTTCCTATAGGAAATATGATTCTTATGAAAAAAATCGTAGCCACAACTAGCCAGCCCAAGAGGCTGTGGGGGAACACCAGTCCCCACCTCCTAAGGGGTACAGCTGGCTACTGAAGGAGCAGAAGCAAGGCAAGGCAAAGAAAGTGGCTCGGCACCGAGCCGCCAGGCCCAGCACGGGGGCGGGAAGGAGGCTCTTTCCAACTCCCCCACCCCAATGATCTCCGCAGGCGTGACAGTGGCTCTGGTGGCCCGAAGTCCCTAGCCTCCGGGAGCAGGCATTGGAGGGCCGTAGTTGACTTCTGTCACCCTCAGCCTAGAATGCCCTCGCTCCACGGTTCTACCCCCGGAATCTCCCTCCGCATCTCCCCCTCGAAACTTCCAGCGCCGCTTCCCTTCCCAGGCCGGCTCCTGTCATCAGTGGAGCAGTCCCTCCGGGGTGACCCTCGGTGTCTCCACCTATCCTCTCGCCTCTCTAAAGTGTCCCAGTCACAGTTCTAAGCACCCCTAAAGCCTCAACCGCGCGACGCCCCGCGGTGTCCCCCAGCTGGCATGCCGTCGGGGCGGTGGCCCCACCCTGCACCCCCTTCACCTGTCTCCCGGGCTGAGGCCCGACTGGCCGGGCTACGCTGACTCCCGGTGCGAGCAGCTGGGCTCCCGAGGGCCGCCTGGCCTCTCCTAGCCGACGCGATCAGGCGACACACCGAGCCGGGTTGTGCCTCAGCGATCCGGTTAGGGCTCGTTCCCTCAGCCGCGACGTCGGAACCCCAGGCTCCCCCTCCCTGTCTACACTGCAGCTCCGGAAACCGCTGAATTACAGCCCCTCCAGCCAATCCCCACCCAGCTCCCAACGGGCCAAGACACGCCTCCATGCATAATTAAAGAACGACCCGCTCTCTAGGCCACCCCGAGGCCTCGGGGCAAGGGCAGTACTACCGAAGCCCCGCCCATCGACCAATGAGAAGCGCCTCTAGAAGAGAAGGTGGGGTCGAGAGGCGTCTGGACACGCCTCCCTGTGCGGGCTGTTCCGAGAGCTTCGTGTTCCTCCCGCCGCGGTCAAGGGAAGAGCGGAGGCCTAGCTCACAAAAGCCCGGGGGGAGGGAGGAGACATTAGTGGAATGTCCTGCTGAAAACTCAGCTGAGTTCCTGGCAGTGCGTGACGTCAAGACACTTTAAATGCCCTGATACGGCTCGCCTCTGCCCGCTCTCCCTTTTCCCGGCCCTTGGCACCACGTGGGGGCGAGATTGTGAGGTTCTTACCACGTGGGAATCAGCCAGTTAGCCGGCCTCCGTGTATCACCACACATATGCATTTGGGTTTCTGGGGACATCAAAAAAGTACATGGGCGACTCTTGACTGCTCTGAACTTCAATGTCTGCGTGAGTCTGGACATATACCCGGAAATATGACGTGGAAATAGAGTAATTACTAGATTGCGTGGGGGAGAATCGTGGATATAACCCAGCGCTGTGTTCCATCGCTTCAAGCATGAAACTCAAAAGGAAGGCTTCTTGGTCAGTTCACAGAAATGCAGAAAGCATACTCATGACAGCTGACATGAAAACAGTATTTGCCATTTCCCATTCCCACGTGTCTGCGTTTTGTGTTGTGACTTTTTGTTTTTCACATTACTTTGTTATACTGGCTCTTAAAATAGTTCAACAGAGTTTTGATCAATTTGTTTCCTTTAAGAGATACTGATTTTAGGGGCTGGAGGGATTCCTCAGCACTGGCTGGTCTTAGAGAATTCAGATTCAAGTCTCAGCACCCACCCACATGGTGACTCTCAACCATCTGTAACTCCAAACCCAGGGAATGTGAGGCTCAGACCTCTGCTGGCACCAAGGACACGCGTGGTGCACAAGCATGCCTGCAGACAAATCAACACACGTTAAATAATTTTTAAGTTAGGTACTGATTTTAAAACTAACACACACACACACACAGAGAAGGCCCATAAAATATTCTTCCCTTCTGATGGTTTTAGGATTCACTGTTACCATTAACTAGTCTTTTGCCATTAAGCGTAAAAGTCCAATTGGGAGAAATAGTTCTGAGACATTCTTCCATCACTGCTTAAGACTGAGGTGGTAGGTCTTAGGTCATCTAACCTTTTCCGAGTTCTTGAAAATATCCGACCACTTTCCCATCGCGTCTGTTGGGTGTGCAAATTTTACTGAGTTGAAACTGGCGGTTCACGGTGCGTGGCTTTGCTTTGCTTTATGGGATAGAGGACGAACTTTGTGTAGTGCAGTGATTTGTATGTGCATGTGAGGTTGCAGACATCAATAGTGTTTGTGTTGCCTGTGTTTAACACAAAGAGGGATAAAGATAAAAATCTTAAAAGGGCTATTATCTCACCACACAGATAACCCCAATGACATTTCCTTTTTAAAACATACATACCCAAACAGTTCAGGAAACTTGACATTTTTGTTTTCTTTGTTTTGTTTTGTTTTTTATTTTGTTTTTTGAGACAAGGTTTCTCTATAGCTTTGGAGCCAGTCCTAGAACTAGGTCTTGTAGACCAGGCTGGCCTCGAACTCACAGAGATCCTCCTGCCTCTGCCTCCTGAGTGCTGGGATTTAAGTTGTGTGTCACCACCGCCCGGCTTGGTTTCTTTATTATTACTATCACTTGGTTTCTTGAGACAGGATCTCTTGAATGCACTGAGATTTCAGACACTCCACACCACATCCCACCTAGGTTGAAATTTATTAATAAAATCGTCTTCCTTGCCGGGCCGTGGTGGCGCACGCCTTTAATCCCAGCACTCGGGAGGCAGAGGCAGGAGGATCTCTGTGAGTTCGAGACCAGCCTGGTCTACAAGAGCTAGTTCCAGGACAGGCTCCAAAACCACAGAGAAACCCTGTCTCGAAAAACCAAAAAAAAAAAAAAAATCGTCTTCCTCCATCAGTCCTTTTCCTTAAAGATAGATGTGGTTATTAATTTCTGGTGAGAAAAAAAAAATCAATGACTCTTAACCTTTCTTGGGTCACTGATCCTTCTGTAAGACTGACAGAAGAGAATTTGGATTCTAGACCCCAGGAAATAGACAGCCTAAGCTTTTACTCACATCTACTAATGGCTTCCCATATGCCTGAAACCTTTCCTCAGTCTCCAGACTGGGACCTCAGTCACCACGTCAGATCCATCTTTATGAATGTGTAATGTTTGGAGCAGAAACCCAGGACTTCAAACATGCTAAGCCTGTGTTCTACCACTGAACTACTACCTATTTTCATTTTTTATTTATTTATTTATTTATTTATTTATTTTTTTATTTTTCGAGACAGGGTTTCTCCGTAGCTTTTGGTTCCTGTCCTGGAACTAGCTCTTGTAGACCAGGCTGGCCTCGAACTCACAGAGATCCGCCTTCCTCTGCCTCCGAGTGCTGGGATTAAAGGCGTGCGCCACCACCGCCCGGCTACTACCTATTTTCAAAGTAAGAAGCGGGGGCTGGAGAGATGGCTCAGAGGTTAAGAGCACTGGCTGCTCTTCCAGAGGTCCTAAGTTCAATTCCCAGCAACCACATGGTGGCTCACAACCATCTATGATGAGATCTGGTGCCCTCTTCTGGTGTGCAGGCATACACGCAGGCAGAATGCTGTATACATAATAAGTAAATTAATTAAAAAAAGAAAAAACAAAGTAAGAAGTGAGTGCCTCCGTGTAGGATCCCTAATGATGGACGTGTAGGAAACTGTTGTATTTACTTAGGGAAGTGTAGGGAGAGAGAGCACAAGCGCTGGTCTTCACGGCAAGACATCCCACCCACATATCACCTAATCCTCTTTGAGCTTGATAGCCCGTGCAGTTAGTTGACTGATACCCTGATACTGTAGTGTTTGTATAATGATTTCCTGCTGCCTTTTGTTGTTGCTGTTTGTTTGTTTTAGGCAGGGTCTCTGTAAGTAACCCAGGTTGACCTACAGCTACCAACCTGACTCAGCTTCCCAAATGTTAGGATTACAGGTATGTACCACTGTGCCCATCTCATTGCCTCTTTTCTTTTCTTTTCTTTTCTTTTTTTTTTTTGCAGCAACCATTTAGCAAATAGGAGAAGCCATATTATCTACTGAGATAGATCACTAAGGTTGAAAGATAAACATTATGGCTCAAGCTTATAAACCCAGCTGGGGGCTGGGGAGATAGCTCAGTTGGCAAAGTGCCTGCCATGCAAGTCTAAAGACTTGAACCCAGGTCCCTAGCACTCATGTCAAAAGCTAAGTGTGATCCTAACACCCCCTGCGGGGCAGAAACACATGGACACCCAGAGCTTGCTGGCCAGTCATTCTAGCCAATCAGTGAGTTCTTGATTCAGTAAGGGAACACTTCAAATGATAAGGTGGGGGCTTTCTAAATGGCTTAGCTTTCTAAATGTCACCAAGCCTGACAACCTGAGTTCAATACCTAGGATCCCGACACATGATTGAAGAAGCAAGCTGACCCCTCCAAGTTTTTCTCTGACCTTCCCACACATGCTATAGTATATAGGCATATTCAAACACATGCACATAGATAGATAGATAGATAGATAGATAGATAGATAGATAGATAGATAGATTGTTTTTCTGAAAGAAGGTGGAAGTCAGGTATAGTATTGCACACCTTTGATATGGTGGTCTGGGCACTTGAGAGGCAGAGGCAAGTAGATCTCTGATCCCCTTGAGTTTAAGGCCAGCTTGGTCTTTATAATGAGTTCCAGGATAGTGAGACTCTATCCCAAAAAGCATATGTTAGGAATTGATAATGAAGACACCGGTTGTCAACCTTTAGACATATACCCATCTAGACATATACACACCGGAAATTAACCTCTAGACATATACACATACATTAAAGAAAGGAAACTAAAGTGGAAACAGATGGGATAGTAAATGCCTCAGATTCCGTCTGATCAGGAAGTTAAAGCAGAAGAATCAGGAGTTTTAGGTCAGTCAGGCTAACAGCAAGACCTCATCTTGAAAACACACACATACACATACACACACACACACACACACATACACACAAATAAACTTGTAGTGAACACTTAGAATGCCAGTACTTGAGAGGGTGAAGCAGGAGGATTCCTGCAAGTCTGATACCATCTTGATCTAATACTGAGTTCCAAGCCAGTTAGGGTTGAACAATGAGATCCTATTGTAGTAATATTTCGCTTTCATTTTAATAAATAAAGCTTGCTTGAAGATCAGAGAGTAAAACAGCCCCACTGATCAGCTTACAGACCAAGCAGTGGTGACCCAGTAACCACAGAAACCAGGCGGTAGCGGTGCATGCCTTTAATTCTAGCCCTAGAGAGAAATATAAGTCAGGAAGAGACAGCCCCCTTTCAGTCTCATTCTGAGATTCCTGGAGGCAGGATCACCATTTCAGACTGAGGTATAGTTAAGAGTCAGTGACTGGCTGGTTTGCTTTTCTGGCCTTTAGGTTGAACCCCAGAATCTGACTCTGGGTTTTTGTTAATAGTGCTACATCCTGTCTCAAAAAATAAGAGAAAGAGAGAGAAAGAAAGAAAAGTCAAAACAAAATTCTGGGAATGGTGGCTGATGACTGGCATCTATAACCCCAGCACTTAAGAGAATATGAGAATATAGCATTAAAATAGCTTTGAGCTTCCAAGTTTGAGGCCAGCCTGGGCTATATTGTGAGTTCTAGATCAATCTGAACTACAGATAAGACCCCACCTTTAAAAAAAAAGGACCAGGTGTACCCAGCATTAAGGCAGATATCTGTGGATTCAAGGCCAGCCTAATTTATATAGAGTTCCAAGACAGTCAGGGCTACATGGTAAAGATCCTACCTCAAAAAATAAAAAATAAAATTTAAAAAAAAGGAGGAGGAAGGTAGACTACTTGAGTGAGTTTGGTCTCCAGCACTGGGATGGGGACACACACACACACACACACACAGGCGTGGGGGACACACCGAATAGTCAGGTCAAAACCTGAGTGGCTCAGCGCTATGCCAGCTGCCACAGTTTTGTATCCTGCAGCCCAGCATCATCTAAGCACTCCAGCGCTGCCTTCCTGGAGTAGACCCTCCATCCCCCCACATCCTCACCTGAACCTGTCTGCTCCATCTTTACAACACTGTTCGAGACCAGCACAGAGGTTGGTATACGGCTATCTTCCCAGCACTTGTAAGCTGAGGCAAGAAGATTGTTTGATGCTAGCCTGGTCTAGTTGGCTTGTCTCATTAAAAAAGAAAAAAATCTCTGTTGAGACCTGCCCCTGGCCTTTCTCCATACTTCCACGAAAGCCTGGTGTCTAAAGGCAGTAGCTCCTCTCAGTACACTGCTTTGCCACAGGACCAGTCCCCCCTCACTCTAGCCTATCCTCCTCTGCGGCCATGGACTTCATCCTAAAAGTTAAATAAACTAGTATCCAATATGTCACTGCCGACTTAAAAGGCTCTCTCATTCTCTAATAAACTTACAGAAGAAGCAAAAGCCAACAACAACAAAAAACGGACTTCAGCTCTCTGGGCTTGGACATGCATCACAGAGACATGGCTAAACACACTGAAAGGCCAGCATGGTCATTAAATGCCAGTCCCATTGCCGGGCGGTGGTGTCGCACGCCTTTAATCCCAGCACTTGGGAGACAGAGGCAGGTGGATCTCTGTGAGTTCGAGACCAGCCTGGTCTACAAGAGCTAGTTCCAGGACAGGTTCCAAAGCTACAGAGAAACCCTGTCTCAAAAAAAAATAAATAAATAAAATAAAACAAAATAAAATAAAATAAAAAACCTGCCAGGCCCATTATAGTGCCTCCCTCCAGAAAATGGTGAAGAAAATTGAAATCCACCAGCACACCAAATATACTTGTTTCTTCTGACTCACAGAATTGAAAGGCCAGCAGAAATGTTCCCATCCTTGTCTTACAATAAAGTTTTAATCTCTATCACTAACCAAAATCAGAGTTTAATGTAAATGAATGACACCCAACTCAAAGCCAGGCATACAGCAGGTGCTCAATCTATGCTCCCTATTTTCCCTCCTTCCTCTTGATTTGACAGGCTGACATGAACTCCAGCCTCTTCCCATGTCTCCAAAGTTGGAGAGCTGAACTGGCGTTCTTCCTCTTGAATGGGTCAGGTCTTCTGTAACTTTGTGTCTTCCTGGTTGGTCTTTCTTTCAATTAGAATGCCTATTCCCACACCTGTTGAAGAATATCATTTTCAAGTGAGTGTGACTTTTGTTTACACTGTTTAACTCTGTGAAACTGTGTTACTGCGCCTGTCTAAAACACTGATGGTCCTAATAAAGAGCTGACCAGCCAATAGTGAGGCAGGAACAAGGAGGAGAGGATGCTAAGGGTTAGCCACTCAGCCAACGGAGTAAGAAAGAAAGATATACAGAAGTAAGAGAAAGATAAAAGCCCAGAGAGGGAAAAGGTAGACAGGATAATTTAAGACAAGACAAGCCGGCAAGAAACAAGCCAAGCTCAGACTGGGCATTCATAACTAAGAATAAGCCTCCGTGTGATTTATTTGGGAGCTGGGTGGTGGGCCCCTCAAAAAGCCAAAAGAGTAAAGCATCACACAACACTCATCCTATGAGAAAACTGATTCTTCTAAGAATCACCTCCTCTGGGTTTTTCTAGATATTCTCAGCAAAGTTAATCTCTTCTACTAGACTGTTTCCTCAGGTCTCTCCCCCATCTACAATAACAGTCAGCACCTTGGACTGCGACGAATCAATTTGTTAGCCTACTTCCTTGTAAGAAAAATGAATGATTAGATAATTTATTACTTTATAAATATATTAATATTATAAATATTATTAATTTATAAATTTATTTATTTATAAGTTATTTCTATGTTCCAAAAACTATACCAGACATCTAACCCAGTGAGGCAGATTTATAATTCTCATCTTGGGGATGGAGGTGTGACATTATTTATTAGCTTTTTATTTAGCTCTAGTTAACCTAAAATAAATTAAACTAGACCAGGCTGGCCTCAAACTTGCAACGATCCTCTTTCCTTTGCCTCCCGTGGACTGGGATTAAAGGTATGAGCTACAATGCCTAGATTCTTTTTTTTCCTCCTGAGACAAGTGTCTCGTATAGCCCAGGCTTGCCTCCAACTTACTTGGCAACTAAGGCTGGTCTCCTGATTCTCTTACCTCTGCCTCTCAAGTAGTAAGATTACAGACGTTCAGTTCTCGTCTCACAGCGGAAAGCACGAGGATTTAGAAGGTAAACAACTGCCCTGGTGTGGTGAAGTGTGCCTTCAACCCTACCACATGGGGAGTCACAAAAGCAGCAACAAAAGAGGGGGGAAAGGATCGGATGTGATGCACACCTGTCATCGTCACCCCGTAACCAGCACTCACAGGTGGAGGCTGGCCGGAGGATAGCAGGAGGTCATGGAAAGTTCAAGGCCAGCCTGGTCTACGTGAGCCTTTATTTCTGCAAACCCCTACGATTCCCCATCTGCAAATAGTAGTCTACATAACCAATCTAATTCCACTCTCTGAAGGACTTGTTTTATTTTTTCATAATTTATTTTTATTTTGCAGCCCGGTGGTGGTGGCGCACACCTTTAATCCCAGTGCTAGGGAGGCAGAGGCAGGCAGATCTCAGTGAGTTCAAAGCCAGCCTGGTCTACAAAGCAAGTTCCAGGACAGCTAGGAATGTTATACAGAGAAACCCTGTCTTTAAAAACCAATAATAAAATTAATAATTTATTTATGTGCATTGGTGTTTCACCTGCATGTATGTCTGAGGTCATCAGAAGGCCTGGAAGTGGAGTTACGCACAGGCGTGAGCTGTCGTGTGAGTGCTAGAAATCGAACCCAGGTGCCCTGGAAGAGCATCCAGTGCTCTTAACCACTAAGCCATCTCTCTAGCCCCAGGACTGGTTTTATTTTTTCTGGTTCTCTGAGATAGGGTCTCATGTGGCCCAGGGCAGTCTGGAACTTAAAATACCTCAAGGCTCTGATCCTCTTGTCCCCATCTCCGAGTCTTGAGATTACATGTATACACCACCACACCCAGCAGAATAACTCACTTCTCCCTAATACAAAGACGAGGAAATGAGGTTGTGTGCCTTCTGAGGTTATACAGCTTCCACCTGATTCTGGCTTGAACAGTCACCCTTGGAAACCTGTCACCATATTGTGTGGAAGCCCAAGCTCCCTGAGGAAGCTATGTGAAGGGTTCTGACTGAACATCTAAAGCTCAGCTGAAAGCAAGCATAGCTGGAAGGTCAGCCAGCCTGGTGAGTCCAGATCCCAGCTTTTACGCCATCCTAAGAGAGGCCAGAGAGACTAGAGAATTGTTATCTAGGCCTACCTAGATAGCAGAACCTAGCAAAATTAACTGCCACTGCTTTGAGTGACCCATTTTAGGTGTGGGGGCTGGAGTGCACTCTGTGAGGGTCTGGAATAGTGACACCATACCATTAATCCCAACACTTAGGCAGATACCAGGTGTGTCTCTGTGAGTTCAAGGCCAGCCTGATTAACACAGCAAGTTTCAGACCAGCCAGAGCTACATAGTAAAATTCCATCCCCAAAAAACAAACAAAAAAATAAATAAATCTTTAAAAATATTTATGGGGGGCTGGAGAGATGGTTCAGCGGTTAAGAGCATTGCCTGCTCTTCCAAAGGTCCTGAGTTCAATTCCCAGCAACCACATGCTGGCTCACAACCATCTGTAATGGGGTCTGGTGCCCTCTTCTGGCCTGCAGGCATGCACACAGACAGAATATTGTATACATAATAAATAAACAAACAAACAAATAAATAAATATTTAAAAAATATATTTATGGGTGGGGGGGTGAGTGGGTGTGTGCCTGGCAACTAAATGCAGATTTTTTTCTGGGAGTAATCAGTGTTTATAACCCCTGAGCCATCTCTCCAGCCCAATTTTTTTTAATTTTTTTAAAAAAATAATAATAAATTTAGGGAGGGTTCATCACATGGCAACAGGTAGCCAAGTTTTGATTTTTTTTGTTCTGTTTTGTTTTCCCGCTTGTTACCTGGAAGATTCAGGAACTGTAGGCCAGCTCAAGAACTGAAACTGATCCAACTTTGTAAGGTTCTAGAAACATTTGCTCTTTGTTCCCTGGAGGAGGTCTTCTTGATCCCTAAGTAAAAAGAAAGCCTGGTAAAGACGAGATTTGGAGACGTGCCCTGAAGACACTGTGCTGATCAAATAGGACAAGAACAACTTGGTAGATGCTGGGATTCTCAAGTGTCTCGGGCACAGAAAGACTCAGGACTGCCTGAGCCTCGTCCTTAGCATCACAAAAATCGGCAGGTCTATTTGTTGAGACCGTCTCAGACCCTACTGCTAAACCGTGCCCAGGCATCCACATTGGAGCACCTCTCTTTCCTCCTGTCTAGACAATGGTCCTCCCTTTCAGTACCAAGGCCAAGGTTCTTTCCTATATTGCTTAAAACCTTTTTCATACCCGGTCATTCTGTTCCTGCAGTGACTTCCTGGAGGGCCCTAGGATAGAAAGACTTCTTTCTCTCGCCCTTCAAAACCTTGCTCACTGCCAGACTCCCTGCTACCCACTGGATTCCAGCCAGGACGTTTCCCAGTTCAGGACCTCTGCAGATGCTCTTCCTGTCCCTTCCCTGGCTTTGGCATAACTAGTTCCTTCTCACACTTTCTATCTTACTCAGACGGGCCTTACGTAAAGCTGCTTCCCACCTCCTCTTCTCTTTCTCTCTGTCCTGTTCCTGTGAACTCCCCGCAATTCTTTTATATGTTTGGTCTTATCTGTGTCTTCATCATACCGGTAGTTCCAGGGAAGTGGATGTCTGTTTCTTTGTCTCCATAGTGCCTGGCACAAAGCACATCATATATCTTGCGCTTGATAACCAGGAGGTGAGGGCTAGGGATGTAGATCAATAGGTAAAAATGCTTGCCTTAGCCAGCATGAAGTCCTAAGTTTGATCCTCATCATCATATAAAAGTGGTGCATGGCTCACGCCTGTTAGCCCAGTGTTGAAGAGGTGAGAGTCAGGAGGATCGGGAGTTCAAGGTCATCCTTGGCTATTTGGTGAGTTCAAAGCTAGCCCAGGAGACATTTAAAAAAAAGTGAGAGGGGGGCTGGAGAGATGGCTCAGCGGTTAAGAGCATTGCCTGCTCTTCCAAAGGTCCTGAGTTCAATTTTCAGCAACCACATGGTGGCTCACAACCATCTGTAATGGGGTCTGGTGCCCTCTTCTGGCCTGCAGGCATACACGTAGAAAGAATATTGTATACATAATAAATAAATGAATATTTAAAAAAAAAGTGAGAGGCTAGAGAAATGGTTCAGTGATTAAGAGGGCACCATACTGCTCTTGCAGAGTTCTCAAATTGGGTTCCTAACCTCCAGGTCGCCATACCATAACTGGATGTAATTCCAGCTCCAAGAGATCTGACAGCCTCTTCTGGCTTCTGCAGGTGCTGGCACTTGTGCACATATTCACACAAGACATATACATGTACATAATTAAAAACTAATAAATATTCCAATAGAAGGATGGGCACAGTGGTGCTTGCCTTGAATCCTGGCAGAGATCACTGTGACTTTGAGGCCAGCCTGCTCTATGTGCAGGGCTCAGGCCAGCCAGAGCGGCACAGTGAAACCCCGCCCTCCTCCCCCAACCCTTTCAAGAAAGAATGAATAGCTAGATGAGCACTGGCCTCAGTCCTCACCTCCCTTCTGACGTCACCTTGTTTCCTCCCAGCTGTCTGTTTCTGGAGATGCTTTCTCTCTCCTGTCTTGGACCCTGCACTTTCCTCAAGTTGCCTCCATTTCACCATTACCCCTGTGCCCTTACTGCACTTGCTCCAAAGTGGCTTCTGCCTTCTCTTATCTATAGGACAGGACCCTGGCAGGCACAGGGAGCCTCACTATCAGAGTTGATACCTTCTCTGGAATTTGATTTCGCTATAGCATCCCACACTGATAGTCATCTACACCTTCCCTCTGAGACATCCCTTCATCCCTTGACCAGCACAATGGTCAGCGGAAGCAGTTGCATGAGCTTCAGTGTTGATGTAAGAGAGAGAGAGAGACTAGGTTTGAACCTAGGCTCGTACACACTATACTCTGTTCCTTAACCCCTCTCAAGTTTTGACACCCTCATCAGAAGAGAGAATATAATAATACTTCTTCCCTTAGTTAACTTGCGTTGTTTCTGTTGCTGACGTTAGACATCATTTCTCTGTTGGGCAGAGTGTTTACCTAGCGCACCTGCATTCTTAGGTTCTATTCCCACCACCACATAAGCCAGGTATGGTGGTACGTGTCAACAGTCTTAGCACTTAGGAGTTGGAGGCAGAAAGATTGGGTGTTCAAGATTATTCCCAGTTATTTATCAAGTTCAAGCCCAGCCTTGGATAGAGGGGATCCTATCTGAAACAAACAAACAAAAATCATACTTTTTTAAAGGAGGGCTTTAGAGGGCAGAGCTCCCCCAAAGACGAATAGACCGCCCAACAAACCCTAAAACCAAGCATGAGAAGCCCTCTTATTGGTCAGAGGAGTCCAAAAGACTCCCAAAACATTATAGGCTATTGCTATTGTCCTTGATTTCTTCCCAGAGGTTGAAAGTGAGTCCCCATGGCTGCAAATACCATGCACTTCAGACAAGCACCTGGAGGATCTGAGATGGATCCGACCTGAAAGGCTCCACCCTGAGAACTATCTTTCATGGTACCAGAAGTCACCATGAAAGCTTCCAAGGGAGAATAGAAACCAACAGTCCTAATCTAGATATGACACCTACAAACTACAGCCACCACCAGCCTGGCACCATTAACCCTAAAGGTGTAATAGTGGCACCCATATCTTGGTGGTCACCAACAGTTCTCATTAGACTTAAGGCCCACTCAACAAGAAAGAAAGAAATCTCTCCTGGAATCTCACCCAACACCCTGCATTCTAAATATTTATCCTTATATCCACAGATAAGTGTAGTCCTTACCCTCAACAAAGAAACTTCTTGCTGCAACAGACCGAGACCATTATGAAAAGCTACAACCCATCAAAATATAGAGACCAAGTGATAGTGTGGTACCCAGCCCCAACTGGTCATCTATAACACAGCTCCTGACCTAAGGTTTAGGGAACATCTCCAAAGAGAGGATAGAAACATTGTAAGAGAGAAACAGTATCTGTTGTAAGATTGTGGCTCCTAGAAATGTCAGGGAAGCTACATTGGTGAAGTTTCAACAGCATGGATGCCTAAAGAAGACCTGAACAAGGGTAATATGCTAACATGGAGGGGGGAAATTTCATAGGGCCCAAACAAAGAACTACAAGCAACTAAGGAATGCTGAGAATGAAAGAAACGTCTTCCCTAGGGAAGAGCACCCCCAACTGGTTACTCAGTGCTAAGAAGTCAGCCCTGGCATCATAAGTCTATGGGTAACATGTTGTATGCATATATTTAGAAAATATAGTACATGCCAGGCGGTGATAGCGTACGCCTTTAATCCCAGCACTTGGGAGGCAGAGACAGGTGGATCTCTGTGAGTTCAAGGCCAGCCTGATTTACAGAGTAAGTTTCAGGACAGGCTCCAAAACTACAGAGAAACCCTGTCTTGAAAGAGGTGGGGGGGAAGGGAGAAAAAAATATATGCATATATGTGTGCATGTATCAAATATATATCATATATACATATATGACAAAGAGAAAGAGGCCATGTGAATTTGAGAGAAAGCAAGGGGCAGGGTACATGGAAGGGATTATTAGAGAAAGTAGAAAATGATGTAATTATATTTTGGTTTTTAAAAAAAGTTTAAAGGGGGCTGGAGAGTTGGCTCAGAGGGTAAGAGCATTGCCTACTCTTCCAAAGGTCCTGAGTTCAATTCCTAGCAACCACATGGTGGCTCACAACCATCTGTAATGAGGTCTGGTGCCCTCTTCTGGCCTGCAGGCATACACACAGACAGAATATTGTATACATAATAAATAAATAAATATTTTTAAAAAAGTTTAAAGGAAGGAGGCAGGGAGGAAGCTGAAATTGGGCTCAAATTGCAAAACAAAGAGTTGGGCAGTCACACCTTGGGAAAGGCAGTTCCAGGAACGGGAGTTTGTGGAGTTCCACGAAAGTCCTGTCCTTTGCTTGTCATGGTTTGACTGAAAATAGAATCCAGTTCTAGACCACCCTCTCCAAACTGTCGGAGCCTGGCAGTTCATTGACCCAGACAGGACTTCACAGCCATCCTTAACAGAGCAGCTGAGGACAGGAACAGGGTGTCTGCTCACAGACACGAAGACCTGGAGACCTGGAGGGAAAGAGCAGGGCATTTCTGAGCAAGGGACGTTAAGTCTACACCAGAATGGCCCAATTCTGAAAGAATCCTGCACTGGTTGGAAGGTGTCTTGGTTTTCTATTGCAGTGAAGAGACACCATGACCAAGTCAATTTACAAAATAAAGCATTTAATTGGAGGCTTGTTTATAGTTTTGGAGGTGCATCCATGATCAGTATGCCAGGAAGCATGGCAACAGTCATGGTGCTGAGCAGACCTGTGAGCTTTAAGTCCTGACCTGAAAGTTGGAGGCAGAGAGCGAGAAAGGTCTGACTTGGGTGGGTTTTTGAAGCCTCACAGCCCACCCCCAGTGACACACCTCCTCCACCAAGGCCACACCTCCTAATCCTTCCCAGACAGTGCCACCAACTAGGTGTCCTAACATTCAAATATACGAGCCTGTGAGGGCTCCTTTATTCAAACCATGCATGGCCTTCTCATTTCTGATTATGCCATGGGCTACTCACTTTTTAGAACCATCATCTTATAAAGGAAGGCTGTCCTCTATTTTCTTTCTTTCTTTTTTTTTTTTTTTTTTGATTTTCGAGGCAGAGTTTCTCCATAGCTTTTGGTTCCTGTCCTGGAACTAGCTCTTGTAGACCAGGCTGGCCTCGAACTCTCAGAGATCTGCCTGCCTCTGCCTCCCAAGTGCTGGGATTAAAGGCGTGCGCCACCACCGCCCGGCCTCTCTTTATTTTCTTGACAGATTGTTTGCTGGGCTGACTGTCCTGGAACTCACTCTGTAGACCAGGCTGAACTCAAACTCACAGAGATCTGCCTGCCTCCACCTCCTGAGTTCTGGTGTTAAAGGCATGCACAACCAGCGCCCAGATCCAAGGACCACTTTTTATTGACCTCCCTAATGCTAAGTTTCATTCAGTACAGAGGAATGACTTTCTTCCCTGGGTTTGTAGCATTTCTGTAAAATGTTCCATACTGTTTTCTCTTCTATAAAACCAGAGCTTGGTATGGTGACATATGCTTGTAATCCCAGCACTTAGGAGGTGGAGGCAGGAGGCATTTATTGGTCATCCTCACCTACATAGTGAGTTTAAAAGCAGTCTTGGTTACATGAAATATTGACTCAAAAAAAGAAAAAGAAAAAAAGAAAGACTGGACATGGTGGTGAACTTGAGAGTCGGAGACATCAAGATCTCTGAGTTTGAGGCCAGACTGGTCTACAAAAATAAAGATGGCTTTTTTGTTTGTTTGTTTGTTTGTTTGTTTATTTGAGACAGGGTTTCTCTGTAGTTTTTGGAGCCTGTACTGGAACTAGCTCTTGTAGACAACTCACAGAGATCCGCCTGCCTCTGCCTCCCAAGTGCTATTATTAAAGGCATGTGCCACCACCGCCCGGCTAAAGATGACTTTTGTGCTAACTTTCTGTCTTTCTGTTACCTTTTGCCTACTGTTTGTTTTGCCTGAGGGAATCCCCCTGCCTCATCTCACTATTGTAATCAACTGTTTTCACACAGTCAACACTCGTGTCTTGGTAGCACACACACACACACCATCACACACACACACACCATCACACACACAAATTAATAAACAAAACAAGGTTGGCAAAATCCCTCAGGAATGACCCCAGAGGTTGTCTTCTGGCCTAGACACACAAACACATCTGCACCTGAACACAGGAACATGTACACACATACACAGATCCCATCCTTCTGACCATAGATTATTAAATCCAGGGCAAACATCAGTGTTAACCGATTTAATCAGTCTCTCCATCAGGAATGTGGAACTTGAAACTGAGACAAAGGGCCTGAGAGCCCTCAGGCTGAGTTCCATTAATGTCAGCACATCAGAGAAGGCTGCCCATCAACCACATCTGTGAGAGTCCCTGTGGAGATCCCCTTCTCCTGCTCTTATTAGTTGTGCTCAGTGATTCTTAGGAGACCAAGGGCTGTCTTGGCTGCTGTCCAACACAAATTATCCTTTTCCCTTTAAACTAACCGCTGTCCTTTCTCTTACAGTCATGTGTCACGTAGCAACCGTTCAGTCAGTGATGGATTGCATGCACTCCAGTGGTCCCTTAAGAGTCTTACCTTCTGGTGATGTCCGCCCTCTTGGTTCGTGTAAGTTCCCTGTGTGATGCTTGCACAATGTGAAAATTGCCTGCAGACTTCAGCAATGCGAGGCTGTACTTTTAACAACAACAACAAAAAAAAGAGATGATGCAATGGTGTTAAAGACATTCTTAGGGGTGTGAGCTGAAAATCAAGCAAAGCGCTGCTTCTGCACTCCAACACTGAAATGCTACGTGTATTTAGAACAGCAATTCAAAAGACCCTTCCTCCTTTAAGTTTTCTTTATTCCCTCTGAGGGCCAGGGGAGCAGTGAGCGCTGTCTTCATCCTTTGTGGTAGAGCAGCTTTTACTGGCTTTTGGAGCTATTCTGAACATCTGCCCGTATCACTAATTGCAAACCCTTTCAAACCAAGGACGGGAGCTTGTTGTCATTTTAGACTCTGGCTCTCAGCACAGAGCCACGAGCATTGTTTAGAAAGCGCATTTGCTTTGCACATCCTCGACTCTCTTTCTGTTGATACCACTGACTCAGTTTCTCTTTTTCCTTTTTGTAGACAACTCTCCTTCACCTTTTCTTTCTCTTTTTCTTCTTAATTTTCTTCTTCTTCTCCTCCTCCTCTTTTTTCTTCTCCTCCTCTTTCCTTTCATCTTCTACTCCTCTTCTCTTCCTTCCCCTTCTTCTCCTTTTTTATCAGTCTTTAATTTCCTTGTCCCTTTGTGTGTATGTATGTGTGTTTCATTTTTGTTTGTTTTTCTTAGGTTTTGAGACAGGGTCTCTCTATGTTACCCAGACTCTTGATCTCTTTGTCTCTACTTTCTGAGCGCTGGGAGAACAGACGATCCCCTCTCCCCTCTGTACGTGTGTATATGTGTGTGTGTGTATGTGTGTGCACGCGTGTGCACGCGCGCCAGGGCCTTCCTTATTCATTTAAGACAAAACACACCACTGAGCTTTACAACTCCCCCACCCCAGTATTTTATTTTATTTTTTTCGTTAAGAAAGGTTCCAGATGAGTGGCACATGCATTTAATCCCAGCACTTGGAAGGCAGAGGTAGAATCTCTGAGCTTGAGATCAGCCTGGCCTACAAAGCAAGTTCCAGGACAGTCAGGGATATGCAGAAAAATACCCTCTTAAAAAAAAAAAAAAAAAACCAAGAAAAGGAAGGGCCGGGCGGCGGTGGCGCACGCCTTTAATCCCAGCACTTGGGAGGCAGAGGCAGGCGGATCTCTGTGAGTTCAAGACCAGCCTGGTCTACAAGAGCTTGTTCCAGGACAGGCTCCAAAACCACAGAGAAACCCTGTCTCGAAAAACCAAAAAAAAAAAGAAAGAAAGAAAGAAAGAAGAAAAGGAAGGAAGGAAGGAAAGGAGGGAGGGAGGGAGGGAAGGAGGGAGGGAGGGAGGGAGGGAGGGAGGGAGGGAAAGGTTCTCATTAAGCTGTTTGGTCTGGCTTTACTTACTTATGTTGCCCAGCCAAGGATCTAACTTGAGATCCTCCTGCCTCAGTCTCCAGAGTGGTGAGATCACAGCCATATGCTACCACCACACCTGGCCTCCATGCTTCAGGTTGGGAGGAAGGAGATCTAGAAGTGATCACATGATCAATATTTCATCTGAAGCATGGAAAACCCAAAGGGACCAACAAGCACCATCATGTCTAGCACTCTGGCTAAAAGGATCCTCCCTGGGGATACTCAGTTGCTAGGCCATAAGCTTGCAACTGCTGCCGGTCGTCTACACCACCACATGGGAAGCATGTGTTTTATTTCCAGATTAATGCCTTGTAACATAGGAAAGCACACAAGAGAGCTGTTTCTAGTTATATTTGATCAAAACCTGGTGTAATATCAGTCACATCTGGACTTATTTGAGAGAAGTTTTTTTTTTTCCCTAGAGATTTATTTACTTATTCATTTTGTTTTATTTTACTTTATACATATGGTGTTTTGCCTGAAGGTGTATATATATGTATGTGTACCACGTGCATCCTTGATGCCCTCAGAGGCCAGAAAAGGACATCAGATCCCCTGGAACTAGAGTTATAGAGGGTTGTGAGCTGCCATATAAGTGCTGGGAATTGAACCCAGGTCCTCTGGAACTTGCTGGTACACATACACATAGAGTAAGACTATCTCAAGACAAACAAAGAAAAAAGTAAAGTAAAATAAAATAAAATAAATGGGGGTTTGGAAAATAACAGCAAACGCTTGCTTTTTAAGCACAAGGCCCTGAGTTCAAGCCTCAGTACTCACATAAAAATGCCTGACATTGCCAGGCGGTGGTGGCGCGTGCCTTTAATCCCAGCACTCAGGAGGCAGAGGCAGGAGGATCTCTGTGAGTTCGAGGCCAGCCTGGTCTACAGAGGGAGTTCCAGGCTCCAAAGCTACAGAGAAACCCTGTCTCGAAAAACAAAAACAAAAGTATACAAATGCCTGACATAGTGACATCCATTTGAAATCCCAATAACAGGAAGGTAGTGGTTCCAGCCTAGCCTGATTGGTGAGCTCCAGACCAATGACAGACCCTGTCTCAAGGTGGGGAGGACTTCTGAGAATGTTACCAGACATTATCCTTCAAACTGCGCGCACGCGTGCACACACACACACACACATGTGCATGCCCAAGTCTTAAAAATAAAAATAAGGACTTGGAAGATGTCATAGGGAGACCTGGCAGCTCAAGTTGAGGCTGTAAAGGGACTTCATAGGCCCATGGTGACATTAACACCTTGGCAGACAGTTTCCCTCCTTGATTGTCTCAGTGTAACCATTGGAATTAATGCCTGTGAGGACAGCAACTTCCTCATCAGTTGCTGGACGATACCAAGTAACGTGGACCTCAGAATACCACCAGTACCTACTAGTAGGCAGTAGGATGCTTAATCCAATACCTGTGACCAGCCGTCCCTGTCTCACCATAGTGGAAAAGGGTCTTTCTAGTGCTGGAAGGGATTTGGGGTGCTGGGAGGTGAAGGAAGAATGCCATGGGGTGTCACGGTACCCAGGAAAGTGGCCAGTCCGAGAATCAGGGGTACACAATGGGAATAGCCAGACCAGCACTGGGTGAGGATGGCACAATGAAGTGATTAGCTTAAGGAGGGGTCTAATGGTAGACAAAGGAAAGGCTGGTGGGTGAGCACACAGAATGACTGGGACTTTCAGGACAATCGCACCTGGGCTCCCGGAAGCATTCCCTGCTTCCCAGGTGTGTGTGCTCTTCCCACAGGGAGTGAGAGCTTTGGTTTCTCTCTCCTGGTAGATGGAAACTTTAATGGCCTTGGAGGTTCTGAATTTCCAGTGTCGGCATCCATTTCTTTCTGCGGGAAGCCGACCCTTTATGGAAGACTTAGAACTCTAGACCCATGGAATCTGCTGCTGGAGGCAGGCACAGAGCAATGCATGCCCAAGGACTAAGAGCCTGTTTGAGCTAGTAGCATGAGGGTGGGGGCTAGCCCCAGAAATGGCATTACTTTTATAAGGGACATCCTTCCTGAGAGTCAGAGACGTGCAGAAACCACAAGAGAACAAAAAAACCATTGTTTTAGGAAATTCATAACCTGTGGGCAGGGTACGCTTGCTCCAAGTAGAGGTGGTCAGACAGCAAAACAGATGCTTGGCGCGGGGTTGCCAGAGAACAGAAAATGCTATGTGGGACAGGTGGTATGGAGCAGCCTCTCATTCCCCATCATCCTCTGGGCCTATGAGTGGAGTAGGGGACTATCTAGAGGATAAAGGTCCTGGCCACCAGGGAAGTAGATCCAGACAGGACCCAGATTACAAACTGGAGTCTTAAACAGTTGGTGGGGGGTTAGAGAGATGGTTCAGCGGTTAAGAGCATTGCCTGCTCTTCCAAAAGTCCTGAGTTCAATTCCCAGAAACCACATGGTGGCTCACAACCATCTGTAATGAGGTCTGGTGCCCTCTTCTGGCCTGCAGGCAGACATGTACACAGGATATTATATACATAATAAATAAATAAATATTTTTAAAAAAAAGCAGTTGGTGGGACCAGTAGTTTTGCCACTTGCTTGCTGTGCGACAGGTCATTGTTTCTTCTACTCTAAAAGGGGAATGGAAATGATAGAACCTACCTCACAGGGGTACTGTCCCTTTAAATAAATAATCACATGGCAAAAAAAAAAAATGCTAACTGTCCCAGCAGAGACTGCTCAATACATTGGCTATTATTGTTTACCTCTGCCACCCCAGTGTACTCTGGGAAGTCGGGCAAATGTTTATCAAAAGTGCTCCCTCCACCCATCCCTCTCTCCCTCCCTCTCTCTCCCTTCTTCCCTCTGTCTTTTTTCCCTCTTCTTTCCCCCTTTCACACCTGGTTTCCCTTAGCCCCTCAACACCCTCAGTAACTGTTTTGGACAATATAATTCCACACAAATCCTTTTAGAAAAGCAGGTTTATTGGTCCGGCTGCTCACCAGAACACAGCAACATGAGGGGCTCCCCTAGAGCCCACAGGAAACTGCATCTGCCCACAACTTAGGCCCCTTCAGCCCACCAGCACCAAGGGACCTCATCCTACATTCCCTGCCTTCCTCGGCTTAGGCATCTTCAATCACTCGGAGGAGGGAAGGGAATCAAGAAAAAAAAAAAGGAAAATTAAAAAAACAAAAAGCAAAGCTTCATATTGTATAAAAGGTTTGTGGTTTCCATCCCCCACCCCGCAACACACACACACCCCAAATATCAATTATCTGCGATTTTAAAAAAAGCAGAGCAGGGAAGCTAAGTAGTGGGAGGGGGGGAGGAAGCAGCTTCTAGCCAACATTTGGGGGAGGTGTTGTCTTTGCTCCTGACTAACCATTAATGGGGAGTGAAAGGGAGAACCAGTGTCCTCAGAAAACCTGGTCAATGACTAGAGAAACGAAGCCTCCAACAAGAAGCAGCAACCCTTTCCCCAACTTTCAGGTAAGGTGCCCTCAAAGGCAAGTAACGTCGGGAGGTCTTGGCAAGTTCTGCAGCTTTGCACTAGGGAAAGACCCACGCTAGAAGCTGCTGGGTGGGAGCTGGGGTGGGCAAGTCAGCAAGCGCAAGCGCGGCTGCCCCAGCTCCCCTAGGAATCTGTGCTGGAGGCCGGGACCTTTAGCACCTTGCTCTCTCCCTTCTATCCCCCCCACCCCACACCCCACACACACACACCGGAACTGCCAGTTCTCCACAGCTTGCTGCTGTCCCCTGCTGGAATCCTAATTTTCTGGGCTTGGAAAACTAGGCTTCCCAGAAGGCAATTCCCAGACCCTGGAACAGAGGATCCAGTCCCGCTTACCTCTCTTTGGAACACACTTTCTAGAACTGACTGCCCTCCTGTTCCTGAAACCGTCCTGCATCCGAAGACCCTACCAGAATGGGATTCTTGCTTTAGTTTCTGTGTATTGCTAATGAGGGCATTTCTTTCTTATTCCATTTCAACTTTCTCCTATTTTCCCCTTTCTTCCCAAAGCTCCTGGGTGCTCTTGTGTGCAGATTTTGTAGAGCTGTAAAGGTGCCCCCCACCTACACACACTCACGGACCGTCCTTTCCTGGGCTCTGCTTGACTCCTCCTACTTACTTCAGTGGAACCTTTATCCAGGGTCAAGGCACACTCTACCTCCACCCCCACCTTATTGCCGTAGGTTCCCCGAAAGACCCTCCGGTCTTCCGGTGGGCTACCTCCCACGGGAGCAAAGGTCTCACTACACATATTCTTTCTTCATGGTACTTTGATTGCCCCCGCCACCTTCTGAGCATGGACCCTATCGCTGATACACCCCAACCATCTCTTCTTATTTTTGAAAACAGGGTCTCACTGAGTTATGGGAGTTAGCTTTGAACTCACTCAGACGGGCCTTGCATTTTTAATTCTCCCCCCTCAGCCTCCCAAGGATAGCAAGCTGGCACTAAATGGCTGTCCCTACAAGGGTTATCTTTAGGATTCACTCTTTCCTCTTTCAGAAATTTTGGCGTTAGTGTCTCCTGGGGTGAGGATAAGAAAAAACAGCTCAGGAAGCAGGAATGGGGCTGCTGAGTACGAAGCTGTGCTGGAGAGGCCGAGTGGGAGGCAGATCCCCGTCGGGACCAACTAGAGAGCTAAGAAGCATCCTAGACCAGGACAAGCAGGGCATGGCCCATTCTTCCTCCTTCCTACCCAGACTGTGTCCAAACTGTGTCCATGGTGGGAGACCACCTCCCCTCGGCCTAAAGCTTGTGCTCTGAAGGGGTGCTGTTCCAGGGGGTGTGTATTCAGCTTAGAAAAAGCTCAGCCAGACTGGGGCTGAGGAGAATGCGAAATAGAAAGTTCGAAAAAGAGAAAGGAGGTGGGCAGGGGTGGGGGGATCGGGGAGAGGCAAGGTCAGGCGCTGGCCTCCAGGGCAGAGCTCCGCGAGTCCTGCTCAGTCGCTGTCGCTCTTGTCCACCAGGACGGCATCTGATTCTTCAGTGATCTCCAGCAGCGTGTGCACGTCGGGGCTGCTACCGCGCAGCAGGTCAGTGGCCTCGCCACGCTCCGCGCCAACCTCGTCGTCATCAGGACCCACCTCCACCATCTCGGTGGCCTTCAGCACCTCCACCTCGCCCTCGCGGATCTTCTTGACGTGGAAGGTGAAGGGCGGCACCTTGTAGACGGCGGTCTTCGAGCGCGCGTACACCACGTGGTCGGGCGTGAAGGACTTGCGCAGCTTGTCGCGCGATGTCTTCAGCTTCTCGCGTCGCTCCACGGGGACCAGGCGCGTGCCCAGCTTGTTCATGCGCTTCTCCAGCGTGTGCCGCGTCTTCTCCAGGTTCTCCTTAGTCTTCAGGCGCGTCTTCTCCAGGTTCTCGCGCGTGCGCACCTTGGTCTTCTCCATCTTCTCCTTGGAGAAGGCCTTCTTGAAGTCGTCCACGCGCCGCAGGCCACTGCGCTTGATGCGCTCGGCGCGGGACTCCTCGATCACCTCCTCCACTTCCACTGCCTCATCGGACGACAGCTCGATCGCGGCGTCCTCCTCGGGCCGCTCGCCCTCGCCTAGCTCATCACCTTCCTTCTCTGGCAGCGCCTCCGACTCTTTCAGCGACTTGCTCACGCTCAGTTTGGCGGGCAGCTTGACCTCATCCTAAGAGGAGAACAGAGCCGAGATAAGACTTCATCCTAAGAGGAGAACAGAGCCCACGGGAGCAGGCAGAGCGAGGGCTGAGGGATGGGACCTCGGGCGAAACCGAGTAGGGTAGTGGCGGTTCTGGGGGAGAGTATGGGACTTATATTGCAAGAGTGAAATCCCCCAAAGTTGTTCACTTTTGAACACCACAGTGCCCAGTACAGGCTGGTCACAACCTGTGCGTTGGATTGTCGCTATACACACAGGAGGAAAGAGCCAAGCTTCAGGTCAGACATTATGATCGCACTTGGACTAAATATGGCCAGGGACCCCGAAACCCTTGCACACTTATGACTACCGCTACCCCTGTCTATGATTGCTGTGAGCCACTGTGCCTCCGGAAAGTACAGCTTAACTTTGTCAATAGCAGAGCGCCCTCTAGTGTCCTGATTTACTCGCTGCCCCAAATGAGACAGAAAGTCGGTTTGGGAGTTGAGGTTGGAATGCGCTAGGGGTGAGCTCAGAGCCATCCCAGGTGGACCCCACGTAGGGCAGCTTTAAGCTAAAGTAAAGAAAATGTGTTCTTGGGATTTGATCCAGTCTTAGGGGGGAAGAGCTCTGCCTGCAGCCCCGTTTCTGGTAAGGCCAGAGCTTAAAGAGCCAGGGGTGGGGAAAGTGATCTTGGTCTACCTACAATCCCGGATGTCAAAGTCAGCCTTGGCTCTCTCTTCCTCTCAGAGGCCCTAGCACCAGCCCTATTTTCGATTCTGTGGTTTTTCAATACCCTGACTTGGGATCGACATTCCTTCATTTTAGGATCCCCCAGCACACACCACCACCACCAAAGAAGAGACGTGAACACAGAACGGAAAAGGTTCTGGCCCGGGTAAATGGGGGCTCCTATAGAGGCCCAAACTCTGTTTTAGGTATTAAAGTCCACGGAGTGAAGGGAAGGGCACATTTTTTCTAAAATATTTTCTCAAGGTCATTTTCCAGAATTATGCAATAACCCCATCCCCTGAGAAAATAAGGCAACATAAACTGGTTCTTCTCATAGAAGGATATACACAAAAAGAAAAAGAAAAATTTTAAAAAAAGAAATACACAGAAACACCTAGTCGTAGGCTACATGAAATCTTTATGCCACCTGTTATAGAAATCCCTTCCCCACACCCAATCTCTTTCCTATTCCCTCCCATTCATATCCCCTCGGGTTTCCTGGTTTACATTAGAAACTAGGAACACCTCCTCCCAACTTCCTTCCCTCCTTGTCAATAACATTAACAGGAACAAAGAGGGAATGCTGTCTCCACCTCGTCTCCCAACTGAGCACCAGCTCTATTGGGCACCAAGCCACCTCAAGCTATCTATTACTTTACTACACCTCCCAGCAAGCAAGGTAGCCTGAACACAAAGCATGCTGGGATTTGTAGTCTCCACCAGCCATAAACGGGGCTTGGTACTATCACTGGACTTCTAGGCTATGTGCCTCTTATTCACCGAGGCATTGAAAGAATGATTTTCTTGTAGTGATTATAGGAAGATCCCAGCCTCTCTTAGCATTACTTCTGACTTTGAGTCTCTTGCAGTCATCCTGCCTGCACCTAGAGACTGACATCTTTAGGATTTACACATCATTTTAGGATTTCCTAGGATTAAACACCCTGCCACCTCTTCCATGTATCTCAACCCAGATTTGCCTGTAGTTCCAGTATATGTATATAAAGCTAGGCTGTGGTAGCAGCACTCCAGAGGCAGAGGCAGGTGGATCTCTGTGAACTGGAGGTCTACAGAGTGAGTTCTAAGACAGTCAGGCTACGCAGAAAAACCCTATCTCAAAAAGCAAACAAACAAAGAGAAAAAATAACCTCTTGGCCAGGCTTGGTGATGCAGGTCTTTCATCTCAGGCTTGGATTCAGAGTTACCTTTTATGGCACTCAGGAGACAAAGCAGGTTGCTCTCCATGAATTGGAGGCCAGCCTGGTCTACAAAGTGAGTTCCAGGCCAGTCAGAACTACACAGGGATATCCTGTTTTCATTTTTTCTACCTTAGTTTGTAAAATTAAAATTTTTGTCTATCTCTCATCTCCACCATATCTCTTACCAAAGAGTAGGAAAGAGCACTCCCACACCCCTCAGCAATGTGGACAGAACAAGGAATAGTTGGGAAACAGTCCCAACTTCTGGGGAACAAATCCCTGCCCACTCCTACACTCCTGACTCTCCCACCCCAACCCCAGAAGGCAGAACCAGCCGGTCTCCCTGGCCTTTAGCTTTCTAGACAAAGGTCTTCGCCAGCTGAGCTCAGACAACTACAGGCTTTTCCTGCCTGCCAGCTTCCATTGCTGCAGTGTCGGGGAGCAATCCCAGAGAGGAAACTTTTCTGGGAAAGGTGCCTGGGAAATGTAACCCCCTTCGTGGTGGGCTTCCCTGGACTGGTGGCTCTTCCTGGAGACATCATCTGGGTGGAAGGTTGGGGGTGGGGTAAGAAAAATAACTTGGCCTGAGTCCCGGAGCAATGTCCTGCAAGCTGATTCTGAACATCACGATTAGCTTTTCCCGTCCATTAATGGATTTCTCTTTTCCACCCCCATTTCCAAGTCAGGCTTCCCTCATGACTCACAGCCTTGGAGTGCTGCCTTGGGCCCACCCAGTCTGCCTGTTGCTACAACAGCCACCAACACAATCCAAAAGCACCTCCCCTTACTCTGGGCACCCAGGCCAGGTACCTTTGTCTCAACCCTAGTGCCCTGGCAGAGTGATTAGGGCCATGGAGGGGCCTCATGGAGAGCAAGACGGGAGGGGTCTGCTTGTTCCGGTTTCCCGTTTTTATTAAACAAAACCACCACTCCCAACAGGCTTGGATTCCAGAGTTACCTTTAATGACCAGGTCCAAACAAATGCATGCACAGCCTCCCCAGCCCCTGCCAAACACACACAGCTGCCCAAGCCAGGAAGGCACCAGTCCAGGATGGACGTAGAGAGACCCCCCAGGGAGGTTCCCACCTTCTACACTTCACCTCCCAACCCTGCTGCAAAAAAAATCATTTTCTGATTATAATCTAACTGAGCATCACTATGGCCTCAGCATTTCAGAAGGGGCAGGTACTACCCAGCTGTGCAGGGGAGCCTCTCTTGATTTAGTGTTAACCAGTTCTGTCTACAGCTGGGCCAAGAAAAATAGTGGAGATGGTTCTAAGACCCCAGACCTGCTGAGAGAGCATATTAGAAGAGGCTGCGTTGTGGGGCAGATTAATTTTTTCCTTTCTTTTCGTTTCCTTTCATATATATAGTTATTGATTTTTATTGAGCTCTACATTTTTCTCTGCTCCCCTCCCAGAAAATTCTTTATGAAGGAGAAATGAAGAGGAAGTTCTAAAAGGCCAGAACCTCTGCTTTGGGTTACCAGGACAAGGACACAAGACATCAAAGGCAGGAGGGGGCTTTCTTCTACTATAGCACCCTTTCTTAGCAAGGATGGCGTTGTTCCCAAGAGGATGAAAACTGACTCTCAGAAGGTGGCAGGGCCTTGGATATTAGAATGGTTTTGTGGTCCTCCAAAGAACGTCCACATATAAACAATCACATATCATATCTATAGTATTCAATTATCATGAGGGAGGTAGATGGGGAAAAAAATCTACCAGTGTTCCTTAGGGTGGTGATTATGGAGGAAGAGATAAACAGGAGTTGAGAAGCCTTGGGCACTGGAGCCAGCTAAAAGGTCTTCCCTTTGGGCTTCTCCGAGCTGGCAACTTTTGGGTGCCCCACCCAAGGCAGGATCTGGCAAACATAAGGGATCCCTTTGCAAAACATTTTCTAAAAGAAAATGAAAAAAAAAAGTAAGTGTAAATGTTTTCCTCAGCTACAGGGAGTGGGTGAAGAGGGCACGGAACAGCTCCCAGGCCTGGGCCTCATGAAGGCCCCCCTTCAGAGAGACTCTGAGCCAAACTGGCCTGTCCCTGGGGTGGGGTGGGGGAGAGAATCAGAAGACACGCCCAGTTTCATGCAGCTTCATGCAAGGCAGCCTTCGGGTGCAGCTCAAGTCTGGTGCTGGCAGAGCTACAGTTCAAAAAGACATCAAAGGGATACAGTTCTGTGGTTGGGCACTTGCTTAGCATGCATGAGGCTCGGCGGTCCATCCCCGGCACTGGAGAACAAAATATCACCTCCAAGAAGGGGAGGACCCTTGTGTTTACCTCCCGCCCTCTCTGCACACACCACATTTGCCTGAGCGCTGCACAATGCATGCATTTTTCTAACACCCGTTCCCAGCCCATAACGGACAACAGCTTGAAAGGACAGGCCGTCAAGGCACTGACTTCCATCAAGAGATGAGCTGAGGGTAGCCAGGAGAGCGCTCTGTGCCCACTGGCCCCAGGGTCCCAGAAGATCCTACATGCTCCCACCAGCTGTTGGCTCCTCTGGGGTGGGTCGGGGCCCAGGCTCTGGGTAATTGGGCAGTGGGCTGGGCATCTGCTCAAAGGCTGGGTGCCCAGGTACTGTTTCAGGCTTCAGGTGAAAGGGCTCGGTCTCAGGCAGAAGGTCAAGAGGCACGATCTTGGGCGTGGCCGGGCCGAAGGGTGCATTCGGCTTCTTCTTGGGCTAAGATGAGGAAAAGGGGTTTAAATGGCACTTGGGATGGGTGCGGAGAAGTTGACAGGAAGAGTTCTTTGTGGCACGCAGAGCTGAATCTAGTTGAAGAGGGAGAGGCTCCGGAATGGATTAGGGTGGGCCCAAACCACATTTGAAATGCTTGGGGGCCCTAGGGCTAGAAGGGGTGGGATGACTGCAAGCCCATGAATTAATAAACACAGCTTCAACTGAACCCCTCCCACCTCCCTCCTGCCCTCTAGAATGTTCCTCGGTCCTTTCCTTGGGCTCCCCACCTTCTACCCTTGAGATGCCACCGTCATGCAGGAGATGACTACGGCTATTAAGGGGCTGGGGAGAAGGAGAAAAGAGGCTGCCAAGGAACGGAGCCGGAATGTTTCAAGACCAATTGGTAAATTCTAACAGGGAGGCTCCAATGAGCAGAAGAGACACACACTCCCTTCTTTTTATTCCTTGAGGCGGGGGGGAGGGAGGGTCATGCATGGGTGTCACCACAAATAAAGAAAGGAACATGCACAGAAGAGGGACACTCTGGCTATTTCCCTTCAGCCATGTTTCTACCTCCTGCCTCCCTCGCTACCCAGGGTTTAGAATGTCAGACACTGTAACACAGGGAGAAACGGTCTTCAGGCCTATGGGGTTCCCGGGGTGGCTTCTGACCCCCTCAAGAGCTGAGCCCACACTCTTGCTTTGGGTGAGAACTCAGGAGAGGGACAATTAGAGGGAACAGCACACTTGGACAATAGCACTGTTCAGTAAGGCATGTATTCATAAAACCCCAAAGCAGCAGCAGGTCCCAACCTGCTGAGTACGGGAAGGAGGTAAAAGCAGCAGGGAGATGGGAGGTGGAAAGTGGCTCTCCCCTAGAACCAGAGCCTAAGCAAGGGGTACCCATGACTGACCTGGAATTTAATCCTTTCACTGGGCACCGTCCCCTCCCACTGCCATGGGGCTGGGCAACCATCTTTCTTTTCTTTTCTTTCTTTCTTTCTTTTTTTTTTTAAGATTGTGGTTATTTATTATTTATACGGTGTTCTGGTTACATGTATGCCTGCATGCCAGAAGAGGGCACCAGATCTCACTATAGATTGAACTCAGGACTTCTGGAGAAGCAGCCAGGGTTCTTAACCCCTGAGCCATCTCTCCAGCCCAATCATTCTTACTTCTACTTCAGCACCCAGGAGCTGGAGCAGCTAATGGCCATCAATGTCCCACTGCTGGCCACTTGTAGCCAACACAGTAAATGTGTCTGCACATATACACATGTATACACGCACACCACAGAGCACCCAGGTAAGGAGCAACACACCCAGGATCTTGCCAAATTTGCTTGTTGTTGAATCCATATCTATTGTAGCTCAGGTTGGCCTCAACCAGGCAAGGTAGCTGAGAGTGACCTTGAACTTCTAATCCCCCTGCCTCTACTCCCTGAGTATTGAAATTACGTGCACACCCAGTCAATTTGTGGTAGTAGAGAAGGAACCCAGGGCTTTAAGGCATGCTAAGCAAGCATTCTAAAACAAAGCTAGATTCCTATTCCCTGTTTGCATGTTTGGGGTGCTGGTGATTGTTTTGAGAGGGTCTCCCCAAGTAGCGCAGGCTGACTTCTAGCTCACAACCCTGTTTCCACGGCCTCCAGAGAGCTGGGGGTCCGGCTGAGCACCAGCACAGTCAGCTGGCCGGTTTTCATCCCTCACCCCTTAAGTGACAACAGGCGCTGACTTCCCCAGTCTGGGCCCCAGCTTCCTAAGACACACCATGGAGAGGATGAAGCTGGTTATCTTCTAGCTCAGAGGGCCTGAAGGGCAGAATGGTAAAATAGTCACATTGACGGGCTTCCAAAAATTGCAGAAGCGCCCCCTCATCTCTGAGGCTGTTGCTTACCATAACATTCTGTCCCTTCTTGCCGTCACTGCCTGCTTTATGCCCTTGTCTCACCTTTTTAAAAAAGTCTTATTTATTTTTATTTAATGAACTTTAGTGTTTTGCTTGCATGTATGTCTCTGTGAGGGTGCCGGGCTCCCTGGAACTAGAGTCCAGACAGCTGTGAGCAGCCATGTGGGTGCTGGGAATTGAACCCAGGTCCCGAGGAAAAGCAGTCAGTGTTCTTAACCTCAGAGCCATGACTCCAGCTTGTCTCACCTTTTTTTTTTTTTTTTTTGGTTTTTCGAGACAGGGTTTCTCTGTGGTTTTGGAGCCTGTCCTGGAACTAGCTCTTGTAGACCAGGCTGGTCTCGAACTCACAGAGATCCACCTGTCTCTGCCTCCCAAGTGCTGGGATTAAAGGCGTGCGCCACCACCGCCCGGCCCAGCTTGTCTCACCTTTTTGACTTTGGCTTTTACAACAGTCATCTTTGACTTTTGAAAAGGGGGTAAGTGGGCAAATGGTATGCTTGCCTTCAGTCCTGGGAATGCCCCCCTAAAAACACCCTGTCTGCTTTGGAGTCCATGAGCAAGAGAGACAGCCTAAAGTCATCTGTTAGTAGGAGTGACGTGGGACACACTCCACAGTGATGAGTCTTCGCGGGAGGAAAGGGACCAGGGCAACAGGCTTTGAGTATTTTTAGATTAAAGTTTAGGGTTCTTCCAGAGAAAGGTGTCTGTGATTCACTGGGAGGACAGGAAAGAAGGAATTAAGGCTGGGTGAAGATTTGAGGAGAAGAAGCCAGCAAACTTTCGTTCCAACCATACCGTCCTCCCCTGGAATGCCGGTAAGTAACCCAAGCTCTTCAACGCCTCTGGGTCCTATCCCCAAGCCCTTGGAGCAGATCGAATGGGGACCAACTTCGCCTCATCCAAACTAGTCCATGGTTTGGGGATATGGGGCAATGGTAAATCACTTGCGTAGCATACCTGAGACTGGAAAAATTACAACTTCCAGAAAGCATTTTTTTCTCCTTTATTCCCCCTTCTAGATTCTAATATAGCTCTGAAGGCATCCGAATCATCACTTGTACGTGGCTGCTGTGTGGATTTCAACTCTCCGGAGTTGCGTGGAATTTTAGAGCAACTGCTTCCATCCACACAATGTAACCCAGACTTCCCAGAATCCCTCAGTCTACACCACGAGAAGAACTCACTTCTCCCTGTAGAATTCACTGTTCCCTAGCTAAGTGTCGCTTTATAGCTCAGAATGAGATGCCAAACTGCTAGCTTTTGTTTATAGTCACACAAGGAATCCCCCCACCCTGATCCCACTACTGGGAATTCAGACCCTTGGGTACCTTCTTCTACAGTGTCCCCTTTGCCACTTCATGACCTCCCCCACCTAAAGCAGGGAAGGTAGAATCTCATTCCCTCTTCCCTCTTTAAAAAAAAAAAAACTCGCCGGGCGGTGGTGGCGCACGCCTTTAATCCCAGCACTCGGGAGGCAGAGGCAGGCGGATCTCTGTGAGTTCGAGGCCAGCCTGGTCTACAAGAGCTAGTTCCAGGACAGGAACCAAAAGCTACGGAGAAACCCTGTCTCGAAAAATAAAAAAAAAAAAAAAAAAAAAAAAAAAAAAACTCACATCGAAGCTGGGCAGTGGTGGTGTGTCTTTAATCCCAGCACTGGGGAGGCAGAGGCAGGAGGATCTCTGTGAGTTCGAGGCCAGCCTAGTCTACAAGAGCTAGTTCCAGGACAGGCTCCAAAGCTACAGAGAAATCCTGTCTCAAAAAACCAAAACAAACAAACAGACAAACAAAAAACCCTCACACTGTCTGGGAGTCCCTTTCCAATCAGGTTCCCGCCACCCACCCACCCCTGCTCGCTCTCTAGCTCTCTCTGCCTGGCCATCTCCTTATCCTGAGTTTCCCATAAATGCTTGCCGCCCCCAGTCTTCCCTATTAGGCCTGCCAAGACACATGGCTATTTTTACCTCATTCTTTTCTCAGGCCGTGGACCTCTACAGACCTGGGAGGAGAGCAAGCAGCTTTGCTGCAACCCCCTACCCTTTCACCGCGACCTGGCACATCTGTGGGTTAGCTCAAGGAAGCTCTGCCAGCCTGAGCTCTGCCCCATGCACTGCAAGTTAGTCCTCCCCTCCGAGCATGTCCTAGAGTTAGGGATCATTTTAATTCTTTGTTAATTCTTTCCCCTGTGGGTTAGTGGCTTATCTTGAGCAACTCTTCCTTTTCAGATTCTGGGTGTGTGGGTGGGGGGGTCTGAATGTGTGTGTGTATGGGGTGCCTGTATGTACCACATGCGTGCAGTGTCCCTGCAGAGGCAGAAGAGAGTATCAGACTGCTGGAGCTGGGGTTAGATTGTTGTTACTCATCATTTGGGTGTGGGGAACCAAGGCCTGGTTCTCTGCAACAGCATGTTTATGACTTAGCCATCCTTCTAGCCGCTAGTCACCCTACCTCAGCTCTCTGGCTTGGTTCACATGTAGCCAAAGCCATCTAGTGAGTGTCCCCCATGCGACTATTGAGACAGTGGTGACTGCCAAATGCTGGAGGTGGAAGGAACGAGCAGAGAGGATGCTGACTTCAGCAGAGAAGTCCCCCACCCACCTAATCCCTGCCCTTTCTCTCAGAACTCCCCCCCACTTCAACACAGGAAGGTTTACCTCCAGGCTGAGAATGTCCCCCCAAGTTGCACAACCCGGGACATTTAAAATCCAAGTTCTTTGTGATAAGCACGGGTTCTGAAGAAGAAAGCAGCTACGATCTCAGGTCCTGTTCTCTTTCCCCACATGTCACTTGCAAGGGCCACACAGGTTCTGAAAACAATCCATGGCAGTCCCAAACCTTCTGCTGCTAAGCAGTTAGATTGCGTGGGGACAGCTCTAGATGAGCACTTTCTCCTACCAAGTGGGTGCTATAAATGGGAGAAGCAAAACGTTTTTGTTTGAAGACAGGGTTGTGTTATACGTCCCAGGCTGCCTTGGCCTCTGTAATGATGGGGCCGTGGGTATGCATCGGCAAGCAAGGCAAAACTTTTACAGGCCCCACTGGAAGAGTCCCTCAGCAGTATGTAGAGGCAGGAGCCGGGAGAGGTCCCGTTTCTGCCTCTGTCCTACCACCAAAGTCTCAATCTGCTCAGTTCTCCCCCAGACACTGTTCCCACCTGCGTTGCTCTTGATTACCCCATTAGGGAAACGAAGCTAAGGACCTCATCTCATACCATGTGGTAAATCAAGCAAGGCTCTGAGCAGTTAGCGACCACAGCTTCCCGATACAGGTTCTTGATGGTGGGGCATGTGGGAAATTTAGTCTTCCCTTTCTTTCCATTGCCCTCAGGTTTAGGAGTAGGAGCATCAACTAGGCCCAGCCAGGAGGAGGCAGGGCCCAAGCACATTTCCCTCCAGGGAAAGAGTACCAATCCCTCACTCAGCTCAGGCTTACTATTAGTGGGGTCAGGTAATGGGAGGTGAAGGGGCAAATCAACATTGAGACTCCTAGCAGGTTTAGGGGTTAGGATACAAAATCTACAGTTGTATCCAGGCAGGAGGAACCCAGAAAGGTGCAAAGAAAGCAAAGGGTGGAGCCTGAGTGTGCCAGACTCCACCCGCTAGACCCTTTACTACTGGGGACACCGCCCCCACAGTTATGCGGGGGAGGAAAGGTGATTCACCAAGCCCAGACCGCCACCTCCACCAGCCCTATTCGCTCTCCTAACGCCCACCCCTACCCGCCCCACCTGCTCTAAGGGCGCCGGAGCACCGCGAGACAGGGTGTCCCCAAGGACCTGAAAGTGCCTGGAGGCCAGGGACAGATCGCATCAAGGGGACGCGCGTGGGCAGCCGAGGCTGGTGCGGGGGCGCGGGGTAGGGTGAGGGGGGCTGACGGTCGTGTCCCTTGCATGGCGCCCCCGCCGGTGCGTGCCTGAGCCCTGAATCACCCGCTATATCGGGCCCACAGTACCGGAGGCCCCAGGCCCCAGGCCCCGGGCCCCACAGTCAGTGTCCGCTTACAGAGGGTCCCTAAAAGACCACCAGAGACCTCGGGTATTTCCCGCACAAAACTTCCTCCAAGTGGGAAGACATTTGACAGAGACAAACTGGAAGCATTCAGAGTTCCCAAGTCCAACCCGTAAACTTTTCCGCTAGGAGTTACAGACCTCAAGGAGGAGCCTGGGTCCCGGGGAGGCTCGGGATGAGCCCCTTTGTGCGCCCCAAGAGTCCGCCACAACCCGTAGCCCCCTCCAGCTGAGTTTGCAGGAAGGAGGGAGGAGCTCCTGACCGCTCCCACGGGACCAGGTTGGCAGAGAGACGAACCTCAGCCGGGTGTTCCCACCCAGATCTCAGGGCCGGGGCCGCAGGCGGGATACCCCCGCCCCCCAACTCTAGGCTCAGTCTGCCCGCGGGCTCACCTGGTAGATCATGACTTTAAAGTTGCGGCGCCTCAGCAGCTCCGCCTCGTTGACCTCCAGCTTCTTTATCTGGCCGGCCTGGCGCTCCAGGCTGCCGCGCACCGTCTTCACGTTGACGCTGACCTTGCGCACCTTCTCTAGCAACTTGCTCACGGTGTTGCTCGTGGTGGCGTGCGCCTTGCCCAGCTTACTGAGCTCGCCCTGGATGCTCTGCACAGCACCCTCCATCTCCGCCTGTCGCTCCTCCAGCTGGGCTTGGGTCAGCTGGATCTGGTCAACGGCGCCGATGATTTTATCCAGAAGGCTCAGCACTAGTACACCGTTTACCTGGTCCGACTTGATCAGCTCGTCAGAGCCGGTCCCTGACGGCTCCTCCGTGGCCGGTGCCTCCACTGGGGTGGCCTCCGGGCCCTCTGAGGAGGCGTCGGGATAACCGGAATACGGCCGCTCGACGATACGGAGCGTGACATCCTCCATGGCTTCCCGAAACCGTGCGGGTCCGGCTGCCTGGAGCCGGAGCGGGAGACCGGGAGAGAAGGAGGAGCGAGAGAGGCGAAAGCGAGCAGGAGCCTAGAGCAGAGGAAACTCGAGCCACGTCCGTGCGCACCGGGATGCCGGCCAGAACTGTGGGGCGGGGAATCCGCGAGCTGCCCCGGCTCCCAGGCCAAACCCGGAGTCTCATCGGCCATTGGCTGGCCCTACCCCAGAAAGGGAGGAACCGGGGCAGAAGGGGAGACTAACCCGGGAGGGGCGCCCCACCCTGTTCAGGATGGTTGGAATAGTTCAGAGCGGGAGTCTAGGGCCCCCTTGGCAGTGGAGGCTGTGGCAGCGGGACCGGGGCGGAGGAATGTGAGCTGGGGGAAGGAATCAGGTCCTCCGAGTGTGCTCTACTTCTTCTCTCTTTCCTTTAGTTTTTCTTTCATTCACAAACACACTTCAGCCTTTTAAGATCAAGCTGAGATTCAGATGAAGCGTGTATTAGGTGTAAGCAAATATTTTTATCTATGCCCAGTATCCTTGTAAGATCCTTGCCCTATACCATCTTCTTCAAAGGGGTTTGACGCCCCCACCCCATCTTTACACTGAGTTACCACTGTCCCGAAAACTTGTAGAGCTGTTAGTGAGAGGGAGAAAAAGAGAAGAATGATGTTAAGGTTACAGAAGGGACGCAGGCATACAAAGGTCTCTGGGTTTCTCTTAGAATCGTCAGAACAGGCAGGATTAAGGTGAGAAATGAAACATAAAGGGCTTTTAGTCGTCTCCCTAAAACCACCTCTCCCTGTGTACCCGCCAGCGGAAATCTCGCTGACTCCGACTTCAGAGTGTGTTGTCGGACTTGTTCTCTCCGGTTCCCAGAGATTAGGTGACCATTCGGGGAGATCATGGAACCCCATCCCCTTATCTAGTAGAGAAAGGAAGGCCAAGAGAAGGCAGGTGGCTCGCCAGGGTTCATTCCAGGTTACTGTTGGCTTTTGCACTTAGCCCTAGGTCTCTGGACTCCACTGGCACTCAGAATCTTTCGTTGGGGCAGGAAGTGGGGCAACTATGGCGATCGTCCCTAATGGAAACGCAAACCATCTTCTTCTTAGTATACACCAAGGAGCTGGCAGTTATGAGCAGGCGCAGAAGATTCCTTAGCACAGAGGTCTAAGACGCAGGCTGCCCTGCTCCCATATCTGGCGTTCAGCCGTCCCTGGAGCCACCCCAATTCCCTTTTCCACAGAGATACTGAAAACCTTTTCCCTGCTTGGGAAATCAGGCTTGGGGTTCCCAGGCTGAATGGGCTCGGCAAAAGGTCACTTCTAGTCTGGTACCGACTGTCCTTAAGAGGAGTAAAATATTGCTTTGTGGGTACTCAAGTCCAGCCAGAGAATCAGTAACCTGTGGAGCAGGAGATTGTCATATAGGAAATATAACTTTAGGCATCACAGAATAAAGCACACCCCAACACTCCAATCTGTTTCCTTAGAAACAAGTGACTCTCAATTGAGGTTAAAGAGTGACCCTGAGGACGGTGGTGGCCTAAAATAATCTCAGCACTCAGTTCGAGGCCAACCTGATCTACAAAGCAAGTTCCAAGACAGCTAAGGCTACACAGAGAAATCCTGTCTCTAAAACCCAAAAACCAAAAAGACAAAACAAACAAATAAGAAAACAAGCAAACAAGAAATCTGATCAAGTTTTGAGAAAAAAGAGTGACAGAAGGAAGCCTTCCTGGACCTCAAATTATTCCTGTGCCTGTACTTTAAGAATGCTGGCACCCTGAAGAGTTGGCTTTCAGGTTAAAAGCCTTGTTGCTCTTGCAGAAGACCAGGTTCGGTTCTCAGCATCCACATGGTGGCCCATGACCTTCCATAGCTCCAGTTCCAGGGAGTCTGATGCCCTCTCTGGACCTCTGCCGGCACTAGGCAAGCACATGGTGCATACACATGCTTGCAAGGAGATCACTTATACACGTAAAATAAATGAATAAATCTTTAAAAATTAAAAGAATTAGTTACATAATATTTGCGTGTGTGTGTGTGTGTGTGTGTGTGTGTGTGTGTGCAGGCATGCATGTGCAGAGATCAGAGGACAACTTTGGGGAGTCAGTTCTCACTACCGTGAATATTTGGGTCAAGCTCAGATCACCAGGCTTGGTGGCAAGCACTTTTGCCTACCACACCATCTCACCAGCGGCCCCTAAGTACATTCTCTAACGGGCAAGGTACAGACTGCGAACAGTACAGAAACAGATACAGTGGAATGAAGCAGTTTTAGCTGTTGTTTTCTTTTGGATTATAAGTGTGCCCCAGCCGGGCGGTGGTGGCGCACGCCTTTAATCCCAGCACTTGGGAGGCAGAGGCAGGCGGATCTTTGTGAGTTCGAGACCAGCCTGGTCTACAAGAGCTAGTTCCAGGACAGGCTCCAAAACCACAGAGAAACCCTGTCTCGAAAAACTTTAAAAAAAAAAAATAAGTGTGCCCCAGCGTGCCCAGCTGTTTTCGTTCCTCAAGACAAGGTTTTGCTAGCTCCAGCTGGCCTCACACTCATGGTGATTCTCCTGCCTCAGCCTCCAGAAGCCGGGATTCTAGGCATGCTCCACCATGCCCAGGTGAGGAAATTGCACTTTCTTTCCTATCCCAGCAATTAGTTTTCCCCCTAGGAAACCACTGTTAGTATTTTACTGCAGAATTCTCTGTAGCATATTTCTATACATACAAGTCAGGTGTAATCAAATACACCTGTAATTCCGGCTCTTGAGGGGCCAAGGAGAGATGATTAGGAGTTGGTGGCAAGACCCTATTTTTCTTTTCATTTTTAAATTTTATGTGCATTGGTGTTTTCCGTGTGAGGGCATCAGAAGTCCTGGAACTGGAGTTACAGACAGGAGTGAGCTTCCATGTGAGTGCTGGGAATTGAACCCAGGTCCTCTAGTAAGAGCAGCCAGTGCTCTTAACCTCTGAGCCATCTATCCAGCCCCCATATTTTTTTCTTAAAAATTAAAAAAAAATCTGGCCTTGGCGACACACAGTTTTAATGCCGCAGGGCATGGAGACGCAGAGGCAGGGAGATCTCTATAAATTTGAAGCCCTTCTAGTCTACGTAGGAGAGTTCCAGCCCAGCCAGTACTGCCCTGTTTCAAAATAAAAAAAGTAACAGAAGAAAGGAAAGACATTTTGTGTACATAGGATCATATTGTATGTACATATATATGTTGGGTTTTTTCTTTCTTGAGTTATTAATATTTCCTAACATTTTTTTCCACACAGAACTGCCTTATTTTCCAACATTCGCATGTACTCTACCTTACTCAGCCAGTTCCTTATCAGTGAACATTTACAGATTATATATTAAAGGGGAGCATCTACAGGATGGTTTGCTTTTGTTGCTACTTGCTTGCTAAAGCAATTGTTAAGTCAGTGTGGTTACGGCTTTCCCTCCAGGAAAGTATTTGCAGGCCACTTCTTCCAAAGGAATTTGTGGATGAGTCAGGCTGTGTCCCAGGAGGTAGCCCCACGAGGGCAGAACTGACTCATCTGATGCCTCCCTCCCTCCCTCCCGAAGAATTTTTGCAAAAGGGCCCTGCCCCTGCAAAGCTATGCTGCAAAAATGTACACATCATTTTACTAAACGCCAACTCGCTCTAACAGGGGGTGTGCTGGGTCCTGCTCAATGCTTTACCAACCCCGACACAGACCTGGAGCCCAGCAATCCTTTCCTGAAACGTTTGCCTCATTTCAGGGGAAACTGGCAGCTTCTTTTCCTTCGTAATTGCGTTCCACCCGCCACTGCCAACTTTCAGATTTATCTTTGAGTTTGCCGCTGCTCGGTCCACTCACTGAAATGAGTGCCATTCCACTGTATGCTTCAGCTGCTGACGAGTCCACAAAATAAATTGTGAGGTTTAAACAAATGTCATCTTTGATGCAGGAAAGACACACGCGCGCGCGCGCACACACACACACACACACACACACGTCAGCAGCTCGACACCCAGGGCTTTATCATACTTCCAATCATGCATCTATTCAACAAAGGGCACGATTTCTCTGTGAGCAAGGTTCTGGGGGAGTGGGAGAGGGCTGCCAGGATAGAGGAGTGTCTGTAAAGGAAGGGACCTTCACAGCCCTGGAAACAGCATAAGTTATGAACGCTGATGGTAAAATAGCCACGCACTGTCTGTCTCATCGTGGTTCTGTCTTTAGTTTTACTAGTTTGCAGTTAAGGAAAAGCAACAAAAGGTGTATTATCCGTTCTGCTCAGCTTTGGATCCCAGCTGGGACAGATCCCAGGGAGACAGTGCATTCTGTGAACAATAAACGCTTGGGATAGATGATGTGTCCCTACATCAGAGAAACCAAGGCCAGCCCCTCAGCAGCTGGCTCACAGCTGCCACAAGCAGCAGGCACCCTCACGCAAGCTTTAGAAGCACACTGTTCTTGTTTCTCTGATGTATATGGAAAGGGATTTAGACTGTTTATATGGTTCTCCTCTTCAAATATTCCTCTTTTTAAAAAAAAATTAATATGCTGGCAGCGAAGAGTAGCAACACATGCAGGGTCCACATTTGGGAGTCAGAGGCAGGAGAATCAGGAGCTCAAGGTCCTCAGCTACATAATGAGTCTGAGGCCATTTGGCTCCCTGTCTCAGGCAAAAGAACAAACAACAAAATAGGTACCGCGAGGGAATCTACTTTAGTGGAGTCGCATACCTAGAGTATGTAAGACCCTGTCTTGGGTTCCATCCTCAGAAATGCAATGGATGAATCAATCAGTAACTTTCATTTCAAGACAGTCTCACTATGTAGCCTTAGCATTCTTGGAACTTTCTATATAGACCAGAGTGGCCCTGAACTCACAGAAATCCACCTGCCACTGCCTCCAGAATGCTAGAATTAAAATTGTGTGCCTCCATGTCCTGCCTAATTTTTGTTGTTTTTGCTTTTTTGGGGGGCGAGGGGCAGGGTCTCACTGCATGGCTCTCCTGGAGATCTCTATATAGTCCAGACTGGTCTTCCCTGCATTTTAAAATAAATTACAGCATTGTTTCCCTGACCAGGAATCAAACCCAGGCCAAGGCAGTGAGAACATGGAATCCTAACCACTAGGCTACCAGGGTCTAGTGTATTCTTCCTTTATTGCTGTATCCTTTTTTAAAAGATTTATTTCATTTTTGTTATTCCAAAGATTTTTAAATATATTTATTTGTATGTGTGCGTTTGTACACTGTGTGTATGCATATGTGTGTATGGATTCCCTAGGAATCCAGAAAAGGGTAACCAATCCCCTGGAATTGGACGTATACAGAGCTGTGAGCCACCTATGTAGAGAATCACACCCTGGTCCTCTGCAAGAGCAACCATCTCCAGAATCTTACTGTTTTATATTTAATTATAAGTAAACACTAGTGTCTATGTGTGGGTACGTGCACAGGAGAGCAGGTGCCTGCAGAGGCCAGAAGAGGGCCTGGAGAGATGGCTCAGCTGAGAGCGCTGGCTGCTCCTGCAGAAGGACTCAGGTTAGGTTCCCAGCACCCACATGGCAGCTAACAACCATCTGTAACTCCTGTTCTAGAGGAGCCGGCACCGTCATCTGGCTTCCTCAGGCCTTAGGCATGCATGTTATGCAGAAACATACATTTAGAGAGAAAAAAACCATACACATAGAATAAAAACAACATCTGCTTTTTAAAAAGTCAAAAAAGGGGCTGGAGAGTTAGCTCAGTGGTTAAGAGCATTTTTTGCTGTTGTGAAGGACCTGGCTTCAATTCCCAGCACCCACATGGAGGTGTATCACCTTCTTGGGCACCAAGCACGAATCTGATACACAGATATCCATGCAGGCAAAACATTCATACACATAAAATAGTAAAATAAATCTAAAAAAAATTTTTAGTTAAAAAAATTAGAATAAAGAAGGGCCTGGGGCTTCCTGGAGCTGGAATTACAGGTGGTTGTGAGCCACCCAAGGTGGGTGCTGGGAACTGAATGTGGGTCCTCTGGATTGCAAGAGCAATATCCAGTCTAATCATTTGTTTGCCGTGAGTCAGCTTCGGGGGAAGTGGTGGAGGGCTTCCGGGCCATCTCTCCAGCCCCGTCTCTGCCTTTAACCTCTTCTCTTGGATTCCCACTGCAGGTACAGCAGTGCTGGTTCACGTTTGCCAGCTCCCTCGGGAAGGAATGCATCTTCTGTGCTTTACCTTACATGGGACGGTGGAGTCATGAGGCTTTGCTCCAGGGTTCTGCCAGGTATCTAGCCTTAAATACATACTAATGATTGTTATCAATTTCTCCCTCCTTCACAGTAGCCTCTTGCTAGTCCAGTTCGCCTGATCGACCCTATTCCAAAGACAAATTATAGCTGTCACCTCTCTTGGCATCATGGTCATTGGTCATCACTTCTTTCTATGTGTAGTTTGCTCTGTCCAATTAGACCAGGACCTCATTGATGCCTCTCTGGTGGGAACACAGATATATTTAAAAGGAACCGGGGAAGGTGGTACATACCTGCATTGTCAACACTTGGAGCTCAAGGAAGGAGGGTTTCTAAAAATATTTGTGTGTGTGTGTGTGTGTGCGCCCATGTGCACATGTATTTGCGTATCAGCAGAGGCCAGAAAAGCGTGTTATAGCCCCTGAAGCTGGAGTTATAGGTGATTATGAGACATCTGACATGGCTGCTTAGAACTAAACTTAGGTCCTCTGCAAGAACAGCAAGCTTTCTTAACCGCTGGGCCATCCATCTCCTCAGCCCCAGGAGGAGGACCTTGAGTTCAAAGCTAGCTGGACTCCATAGCAACCTAAAAAAGATGGCCTCTGGGGCTGGAGAGATGGCTCAGAGGTTAAGAGCATTGCCTGCTCTATCAAAGGTCCTGAGCTCAATTCCCAGCAACCACATGGTGGCTCACAACCATCTGTAATGAGGTCTGTTGCCCTCTTCTGGACTGCAGGCATAGACACAGACAGACTATTGTATACATAATAAATAAATAAATATTTTAAAAAAAGAAAGACGGCCTCAAAAAATATGCTCCAACATAACTCCAGCTCCAACACACAATATTTTAAAAGTGATTCAGCTTTGGGATTGTAGCTCAGTTGGGAGACTGCTGGCTTAGCATAGACAATACTCAGAGGGACCCCCAGCACCCCAGACACCAGGTGTGATGCTGCACACCTGTTGTCTCAGCACTCCAGATGTGGAGGCCAGGAGGACCAGGCATTCAGCGCTATTCTCTACTACGCAGCAAGTTTGAGGTCAGTTTGGGCTACAAGAGAACCAGTCTCAAACACCCTAAAATTAAACTTTGTTATTTCTCAGTTGTATATAGCCGCTCTTGAAAATGTTTCCTGGTTTAATTAGATTTAGTCACTCTGTGATAAACAAATAAATCAACTACTTATACCATCCCATTATTATGTATCATAAATTTCCTCGATGACAAGGAGGTAGGGAAGGGCCAGCAGGATGGCGTCGTGAGAAAAGGTACTTGCCTTGACACCAAGCTGGAAATCTGAGTTCAAGCCTAGGTCCCTCAGGATGGAAGGAGAGCCCTGATTCCCTCAAATTATCCCCTGACCTCCACACGTGTGTACTCAACCCTTATGCATGTATTGCATCAGACACAATAAATGCAACAAAAAAAAAGTAAGAAGTTGGGTTTAGAAGATAGCTAGGAAGCCCGGAGAGATGACGCAGCCGGTAAAGGCTGGGCTCATGACCAAAAATCGAACAAGAGAGCTAGGAGATGTACAAGCAGGACGTGGGATCCCAGAGATGGAAAGACAAGGTCTGGGACTTAGGGAGCTTACAGTCAGCTCTGGGAGCTACTCCTGTTCCTAGCAAGTACAGTGTAATGGAAAAAACCACCATATTAAAAAAAAACAGAAACATGTATAAGACTAGGCCTGCTAGGCAGGGGTGGTGTACCCTTTTAATCCCAGCACTCAGGGAGCGGAAGCAGGCGGATCTCTGTGAGTTTGAGGCCAGCCTGGTCTACAGGACAGCCAGGGCTACACAAAGAAATCCTGTTTTGAAAAACAAGAAGAAACAAAAAGAATAGGCTTGTAATATCAGCATGTGGGACGTGCAGGCAAGAGAATCAGGAGTTCAAAGTCATACTCAGCTACGTAGGCAGTTCCAGGCCACCAAGATGACACTCAAACAACAGGGCTGGAGAGGGTTTGGTAGTTAAGAGCAGTTGGCTGCTCTTCTAGAGGACCCAAGTTTAATTCCCAGCATCCATATGGTGGCTCACAACTGTCTACAACTCCATAGGAGATCCACCACCCTCTTCTGGCCTTCTCAGGCACCAAGGACACACGAGTGCATGGACACACATGCAGGGAAAACACCCACACACGTAATTTTTTAATCAAAATCGCAGCAATAATAACCAAGGATGTTGTAAGGATGAAGTATGTTCATATCCATGAGGGACATGTCAGAACAGTTGACGTGCATATGTGGCAAGCGACCTGCATGGCCCTTTTCACTTTCAATCACTTGACCTAATCAAGAACTAAGTTCTAGAGAGCTCCTGACAAGCTTATGCTATCTATGAGCTGAGCCCCCCTTTCTTTTCAACTCTGTTTGGAACCAACACCCAGCGTTCAAAACAAGCTGTTCTCTACAAACACAGAAGCCTTTAGCAGCTGCCGTGTCTTTGGTGGAATTTGGCCCTTTTCCCAGGAAACAGTGTTTCCATTTCACAATGTAACAACAGGAAGAGAGTGAACTCCGCTTGGGATATAGATCCCCGCACTGCCCCTAATTTCCACATATCCATTGTGCTGGGCTTGGGAGAGTGCAGCTGTGCGTTGGCGGGGTGACTCATATTTCCCTCAAGACACATATTCCTGACTCCCAGGGGCTCTGCCGAGCATGGAAGGGCAATTAGCACAGGCTCTGCCCCTGGAGCCCCTCTGTGACTTCCAAGAGACAATGGTTTCCCCTTGGCCTGAAATTGAAAGAGGCCCCTGAGCTATGCAGATGATTCTGCACCAAGCCTTGTAGCTTGTGAGTGACTATGTGACAACGGGAAAGGTACCCACAGAAGCAGGCTCTGTGGCCTCAGAGTGCCTAGTAGTCTCTTTAAGGAAATAACACACAAAAGGTAAAAAAGTGGGTTTTTGTTTGGTTTGCTTTTTCCTTTTTTTTTTTCTCCAAAATTTTAATTCTTTATTTTATGTGCTTTGCCTACATGTAGGTTTGTATGAGGGTGGAACCAGAGTTATAGACAGTTGTGAGCTGCCATGTGGGTGTTGGGAATTGAACCTGGGTCCTTTGGAAGAACAGCCAGTGCTCTCTTAACCTCCTGAGCCTCTCTCTAGGCTCTGATTTAGTTTTTCGAGAGTCTCTCTATGTATCCCTGACTGTCCTAGAACTCGCTATGTAGCCTAGGCTGGCCTCAAACTGAGATCTGACTGCCTCTGCCTCAAATGCTGGGATTAAAGGGAAAAAAAACCTGGCAAAAGTTTTAAATTAGATGTGGTAACTCATGCTTGTGATACCAGCTATCAGGATGCTGAGGCAGGAGGATTTCTACAAGTTTGTGGCCAGCCTGAACTGCATAGTGAGTTTCAGGCCTGAAATATATATTTACATAATAAATAAATTAATTAATAAAAATATATAAATGGAGAGAAAGTGCTGGTGCTGGAAACATGGCTCATCAGTTAAAAACACTGACTTCTCTTCCAGGGGGACCCGGGTTCAATTCCCAGCACCCACATGGTGGCTCACAACAGTCTGTAACTCCAGTTCCAGGGGACCCAACACCCTTACACAGGCATACATACAGACAAAATACCAATGCAAATAAAATTAGATAAATATCTTCAAAAGAGAGAGAGAGTGTGCCTAAATAAGCAACCAACAAACTAAGAAAAAGTAGATGTTTTAGGACTGGAGAGATGACTCAGATTGACTGCTCCTCCAGAGGTCCTGAGTTCAATTCCCAGCAACTACACTGTAGCTCATAACCACCTATTATGAGGTCTGCTGCCCTCTTCTGGCCTGCAGACATACATACAAACAGAACACTGTATATATAATAAATAAATCTTTTAAAAAAAAAGAAAAAGTAGATGTTTCAAATAGGTAAGTTCCATAAAGCATAAACAAATATATAATAAATCCATCAATGTTTAAGATCTCCAGAATAAGAGGAAGAGATTATCTTCCTTTTATTAAAAATATATAGGCCGGCAGTAGTGGCGCACGCCTTTAATCCCAGCACTTGGGAGGCAGAGGCAGGCAGATCTCTGTGGATTCGAGGCCAGCCTAGTCTACAGAGGGAGTTCCAGGACAGGTTCCTGTCTCAAAACAAACAAACGTGTGTGTGTGTGTGTGTGTGTGTGTGTGTTTTGTTTTGGAGACAGGGCCCCATGCAGTTCAGACTGGCCTCAGATTCAGCATAGCCACGAGGATGACCTTGAGCTCTTGCTCCCCCGCCTAAGTGCTGAGATCACAGGCTGGTCCCACTTTGAAAATGTTTCCATTTTTGAAGTGTTTAATTTTTTGGGAAAAAGCAATTTGAGTCAGGGTCTCATTATATAGCCTTGGCTGGTCTGGAACTAGCTGTGTAGACCAGGCTGGCCCCAAACTCACAGAGCACCACCTGCCTCGGCTTCCTCAGTGCTGGAAGTTCAGGTGTGAGCTATGCACTCAGTTTATAACCAACCCCCAGACCTTATTCGTGCTAAGTAAGCACTCTAGCAGTTGAGCTGTATATACCCCAGCCAGATAGCTGTCTGTTTAAAGCTCCTCATTCTGCCCTCGGCTTTGATAACTTGGACCTTCCTTTTGAAGGTTACAGGATGCTTATTCTGCAAATGTTGCCCGTGTTTCCTAGAGATTAGGCTTTGGGGATTTATCAGTAGCAGGGATGGCATAAAGAGGGAAGCTGGATTCCTTTTGCATCTTATCAGGTGGATGAAAATTTTGATTTAATTATTATGGCAATTCACCTTGCTCACTTAAGGGTCAAGGATGTCATCTGTCAGCCAGATTTTCCAATAAAAAATGGCTATCTCTTTATCAACAGTAAAATTGTGGGGTGGGGAGGCGCGTTGAGACAGGGTTTCTCTGTGTAACAGCTCTGGCTGTCCTGGAACTCACTCTGTAGATCAGGCTGGCTTCATACTCACAGAGATCTGTCTGCCTCTGCCTCCAAGTGCTGGGATTAAAGGCGTGCACCACCACACCTGGCATCAGTAAATATTTTTATAGGTCAACATTTTGAGACTAGTTTAATAATTCTTTTATTTCTCAACAATTATTTGTTTGTTTGTTTGTTTGTTTGTTTTGGTTTTTCTAGACAGGGTTTCTCTGTAGCTTTGGCACCTGTCCTGGAACTAGCTCTTGTCGACCAGGCTGGTCTCAAATTCACAGAGATCCACCTGCCTCTGCCTCCTGAGTGCTGGGATTAAAGGCATGCGCCACCACTGCCCGGCTTCTCAACAAACTTTTTCTCGTTAAAGAATACATTGAAGTTTCCTGATTGGGTTAATGAGTTCTAGGATAGCTGTTGGATACATTTTTTAAAAATATTTATTTATTTATTATGTATACAATATTCTGTCTGTGTGTATGCCTGCAGACCAGAAGAGGGCACCAGACCTAATTACAGATGGTTGTGAGCCACCATGTGGTTGCTGGGAATTGAACTCAGGACCTTTGGAAGAGCATGCAATGCTCTTAACCGCTGAGCCATCTCTCCAGCCCTGGGTACAATTTTTTAAACTTAATTTTAGTTTTATTTATTTTACTTTACGTGTAGGAATGTTTTGACTGCATGCGTATATGTGCACCATGTGTATGCCTGTTGGACCTCCTGTAACTGTTTGTGAGCTGCCATATGGACGCCGGAAATTGAACCCGGGTCGTCTATAAGAGCAACAAATGCTTTGAACTACTGAGCCATCTCTCCAGCCCCAGAATGTAGTTTTCTAATTCTATTATTTCTTCTCTATTCAACACTGGTGTTCTATAGGAGTCTCTCTCTTCTATTTTGCTTATATATATAGGCTCTTGGATTGCTATTTTATTTAATGGTGTATAATTTTTTTCTTTTTTTAAAGTTTTTATTATGTTTACAGTGTTCTGCCTGCATGTATGCCTGAACATCAGTAGAGGACACCAGATCTCATTACAGATGGTTGTGAGCCACTATGTGGTTGCTGGGAATTGAACTCAAGAGCCCTGGAAGAGCAGTCACTGCTCTTAACCTCTGCGCCATCTCTCCACTCTACTCTCATTACTTTTGCTTGTTTGTTTCAACTAGATCTCGTGTAGCCCCAACTGGCCTCAAGATCACATGGAGCCAAGGCTGGACTTAAACTCCTAATCCTCCTCCTCTACCAATTGCAGGCCTGCTTCATGACACTGAGCGAGCATCATCGATTTGATGCTCAGATTAATCCCAGACTTGGAAGTGGAAGGCCCTTTGAGCTAGTTCCTGTACCATTTTGCCATGTACACATAATTTCCTGAACCCTCTCATATTGTTTGGCGCAAGATGGTCGCGCACACTCTATCGGCTGCTCCCTGACAGTGTGCAACAGCCAGACACACAGCTTCTCAGACCTCCAGCTTGCCCATCTGCAGTACCTGCAGCCACACTGCTCTAGGCTGTGACGTGGGATGTCCTTCTGTACATGTGTTGCTTTTATTTGTTGATAAAGCTGTTTCAGCCAATGGCTTAGAAGAGTCAAGCCAGGCCAAAAATCTAAACAGAGATATAGAGAGAGTAGGCGGAGTCAAGAGTCAAGCCATGTAGCTGCCTAAGAATCAAGAGGTAACAAACCATGAGCCTCGTGGTAAAATATGAAATAATAGAAACGGGTTAATTTAAGATGTAAGAGCTAGCTAGAAATATGCCTGAGACATCAGCCAAACAGTGTTGTGGTTAATATAGTTTCTGGGTGATTATTTGGGTCTGGGCAGCTGGGAAACACAGTCTTGTTTATAAGGCTGAGGTGATTCGTTCTATTGAAGGAAAAAAAAAAGAGGAAGGGAGGGAGGGCAGGGGAAGGAGAGTTGGAAGCACAACTCAGTTTGGGTGCATTTGCTTGGAACACTTGAGGTCCTAAAATCAATCCTCTGCCCCTGCCCCCACTTTAACCCTCCTGTACTGCCAAACAAAACAAAATTCGCTATCTGGGAGTATAAAGTCGTACAGAACAATTACAACACGTTGAGTTTTTGTGTGCTTGCTTTTGAGACAATCTCGGATATTCCAGTCTGGTCTCGAAATCACTGTGAAGTCTGGGTTAGCTTTACAGTCCCGATTCTCTTGTCTCTCCTTCCTCAGTGCTGGGGTTACAGGTGTGCACCGCCCCATCGTGTTTACCCTTTGCAGGGGATCCGTTAGTGCAGGCCAGCACTCTTGCAAGTGAGCTGTACATCCAGCCCTACAAGTCATATCTCATGGTTTTAAAAGTCTTACCCAGAGAACACTATGTTCAGGGGTCACCAGGCTGTCAAAGAAGTCAAGGCGGACTAATCCCTCCGCTTCTGGAAGAGTAGAAACCGCAGCCCCGAGGTTTCCAAAGACAATTATCAAAAACGCAGCCTGGACCCCACCTTAGAGGAGAGTGAGGGTCTCCCACTGCGACCCTGCTGGAGGGGCAGGCCAGCTTCCAGTTCAGCTCTAAATTATCCCACCAGGGGGCGCTCTAGTGCAACAGTGAATATGTCACCGCGGGTACCAAAGAGACACTGCTCTGCTTAGGTTTCTTCTCTGCGTCACTTTTCCTGACCCCTCCATTGGGAATCAAATCCTGGGTAAAGTTTTGGGGGTGTAGCTGCATCTTGGGGAGGCTATTGAAGGAGAAATAATCACCTGTTTATGGGGTATTTTCCAGAAAAGCAGACTGCGTGCAGCAACTTGTCTTCAAAGGTTGACAAGCCTATGTTCTGTCGCAAAAGAACCTTGACAGCGTGTTTTGGGTCCTAACTTGAGCACAGCTACTTCTAGACCCTTGATCTAAGAACAGTCCTCCTTGATCCCGGCAGGAGGGTCTTTTCCACCCAATCCTACTTGCAGAGTGCTGGGCATGGAGCCCCGAGGATAGGCCGCTCTCGTAGCCAGCCAGCTCAGCTCAGGGAATTCGTGGAATGTGACCTATAGTGCAGCCAGATCACACTAGTATTTTTATCGTGTTTTTAAAATATAGTAATATGACCAGCATCCTCAAGAAACCTTCTGTATGTCCTTTACTGTATCACACACTGGAAATGAACCACTCTTCGTTCCGTGTGCTGCCCAGTCTTCCTCCACTTTCCAAACTGCCTTTTATTAATGATGATTTGGGGACTCCTATAATTTTTTTTTTTAAAATTTGTTATTTTTCATATTAAGATGTTTTAACAATTTTTTTTTAAGCCGCAAAGTCTCTGGGCAACCCTCTAAAGCACAGTAAAAACTAGCGAGAGTGTTAGCTACACATCTCACTGGCATGCAGTGGTTCCTCCAGAAGTTTCTGTGCCCCTGTTTTAAGAAGTCCTTACTGGTAACAGTTAAGTTTTCTAAGGATTTGTCCATCTCATCCAAATGTGTAATTTATTGGTTATAAATCTTTCCATTATATTCTCTTGTCACCTTTGCCGTGTCTGGTTTCCTTTTGTTTTTTGATTTTCATGACAGGGTTTCTCTGTGTAGCCCTGGCTGACCTGAACTCAGTCTGGATGTAGACCAGGCTGGCATGGAACTCAGAGATTCGTCTGCTTCTGCCTCACGAATGCTAGGAAGAAGGGCATATTTCACCAACACCTGTTTTTAGGTTTTTTTTGTTTTGTTTTGTTTTGCTTTTTTAAAGATTTATCTATTTATGAGTGCCCTGTCTACATGTACATCTGAGTAACAGTAGAGGGCATCAGATCCTCTAGAAATGGTTGTGGTTCCTGGGAGTTGAACTCAGGACCTCAGGAAGCAGCCAGTGCTCTAACTGCTGATCCATCTCTCCAGCCCTCTTTTTTCTATTAAATTTATTTACCACTTCCTCTTTAGTGTATTTTGCTTTTTCAGTTTCCCAGAATGAATGTGTAGTCCATGATCTTCAGACTTTATTCTTTTTTTAAGATTTATTTATTTATTATGTATACAGGATTCTCGATATTCTGCCTGCATGTATGCCTGCAGGCCAGAAGAGGGCGCCAGATCTCATTACAGATGGTTGTGAGCCACCATGTGGTTGCTGGGAATTGAACTCAGGACCTTTGGAAGAGCAGTCAGTGCTCTTAACCTCTGAGCCATCTCTTATATTATCTCTCTCTCTCTCTCTCTCTCTCTCTCTCTCTCGTCCAGGCTGGCCTCAAATTCTCAAATTCTGGATCCCCCTGCCTCAGCTCTCTGAATGTTGGCACCACCACATCTACCCTTGAAAGCATTTTATTATAAAAAATAATAATAATAAGGTTACAGAAAGGTTCCAAGAAAACAAACGAGGTTTTCTCTCCACGAAGCAGGTGTCCCATCTAGCTGTTATCCTACCACAATTGCTTTATCATGGTCTGTGCCCCCCATCTCCATGTCCCCCACCTCTTCAGCACTCCTTCAGTGTACACACACCACGTCCTTTACCCCAAATAATAGAGTGCTGTTTCCTAACGATAAGAGCACAGCCTCTGTGTAACCACAGAGCAACTGTTAAAATGAGGAAGTTCAGCCCAGATGTGATACTATCTAATCCATCACAAAATCTCACTAATGGTCCAATAATGACATCTGTGAGCTTGTTTTGTTTTGTTTTGTTTTCTGGTACAGAATCCAGCTCAGGACCACATATTGTAATAAACTGTCAAGTCTTGTTAACTTCACTTTTTAAGACTTATTTTATGTGTGTGAGTAATTTTGTCTGTATTTTTTTTTATGTACACCATGTGCAGACCCAGTGCCTAAGGAGGTCAGAAGAAGGCACTAGCTCCCCTAAAACTGGAGTTATGGGTGCTGTACATCCTCAAATGGGTGTTGAGAACCACACCCAGGCTGGGCAGCGGTGGCGCACGCCTTTAATCCCAATACTCGGGAGACAGAGGCAGGCGGATCTCTGTGAATCCTAAACCAGCCTGATCTACAAAGTGAGTTCCAGGACAGGCTCCAAAGCTACAGAGAAACCCTATATCAAAAACAAAACAAAACGAAAGAACCAAACGTCTGTAAGTTCAACAAGCACTCTTAACCACTGAGTCACCTCTCCAGCCTCTTGTTTATTCATCTTAGAGCACCTTTCATTGCAAAGGGCCCTCAGGCCTTAGCACAACTGACTCCATGATGGCAGTACCATCAGGATGTAAAACTCAGCACATAGACAGCACCGCCTGCTAAACATGGAAACAAAGACCTAATCCATCCAAGTCCATAGTTCTGGGAAAGTCTCTAATTGTACCAACCTTGGCTTTTGGCTTCTGTAGTTCTGCTTCAGGCTAACCGTTCTTGTTAACTGAAACATGTCAACCCAATGTTCAGATGGAAGCTTTACCCCAGCCCCTGGCATCCATATACCCAAAGAATCTGGAATGTACCGGTGGAAATTCCACCATACCCCATCTACCCATATCCTCATAGCCTATCTCTCTCCAAACCCTGCCACATCTCAGAAAACCTGCCAAATGATGACCCCTCCCCCAGTAATGCTCCAGACCACTCCCACACGGTACTTAAACTGCCCCCTAGAGAACAAACAGGTGGTTTTCTGGTCTCTCCTCTCTCCTCTTTGGGGGGGCTGGAAAATCATCCACAGTGCTGTATCCATTAAACCTGGGCCTTCTCTAATTTGGTTTGATATGGTTGGATTTGGATTGCTGAGTCTCTGGAGAGACTTATGGGGCACAGAAACTTTTACCCAGGATATGGTTTTTGTGCTTAAAAATTCACCCTGATAGCCTGGCAGTGGTGGTGCATGCCTTTAATTCCAGTACTCGGGTGGCAGAGACAGGTGGATCTCTGTGAGTTTGAGGCTAGCCTGGTCTACAGAGTGAGTTTTAAGACAGGTTCCAAAGCTATACAGAGAATCTCTGTCTCGAAAAACCAAAATAGGGCTGGAGAGATGGCTCAGTGGTTAAGAGCATTGCCTGCTCTTCCAAAGGTCATGAGTTCAATTCCCGGCAACCACATGGTGGCTTACAACCATCTGTAACAAGGTCTGCTGTCCTCTTCTGGTCTGCAAACACACACAGATTGAATGTTGTATACATAGTAAATAAATATTTAAAAAAAAAGAAAAAGTGCTATTATTATAATAATAATAATAAAATTTTAAAAACTTCACCCTGAGAAAGGCTCAGGGCTACACTGGGATCCCAAACATCCAGTGTAGTCGAAGGCCAACTAATAAAAAGACTTTCTAATGGCTTAAATTCATGTCTGAGCAGTTAGTCTTCTCTGGTGGATACCCACACTATCATGTCATTAGAAACATTTTAACAAGCTGCTTGTTTAGTTATCGTTTTACATTTTATTGTTATTGTTACTATTAATGTTGTGTATATGTGATACACCCTGAGGGCAACTTTGTAGGTTTGGCTTTGGTTTTTCTCCTTTTTTTTTTAATTTTTAATTTTTTTTTATTTTTTGGTTTTTCAAGACAGGATTTCTCTGTAGTTTTGGAGCCTGTCCTGGAACTAGCTCTTGTAGACCAGGCTGGCCTCGAACTCACAGAGATCCGCCTGCCTCTGCCTCCCGAGTGCTGGGATTAAAGGCATGCGCCACCACCACACAGTCTCCTTTTTGTTTATATGGATTCCAGGGATTGAATTCAGGGCACAAGACTTGCAGGTTTGCACAGTAAGTGCTTTAATCTGCAGAGCCATTTTGCCATCCAGAAGTAATTTTTCTTTCTTTCTTTCTTTCTTTTTTTTTAGCGCACATACTAATTTTAGTTGATTTACTGTATGTTGTATTGAGATTTAGATTATGTAAGATCTCAGGCTAGGGGTTCAAGAGGGGCCCTGAGGTAAACTGCCCATTTGGATAAGAAATTGGGCTTTTGGAAAGAGAGCGGCTGGGGCCCTGAGTTCAGGCTAAACCGGTACCCTTCTTACATAACTTGAAGACGGGAGGGCTCACGATGTGTAGCTGATGAGTAGCCCAGTACTTGCTTGCAGTCAAATGTCCCGATTTCCAATCAGCAGGGGAATGGAGGAAAGGCCTTTAGTTAATGCGTGTCCATCAGAGGGCCTCTTGTAGCCCTGATAGTTTAGGATGCTTGGTCAGCTTCCTTTGTGGAAGTGGGGATTAGAGGATTTCAGACTCCGAGGCAGCAGCCACAGCAGCGTGTCTGCCTTCTCTTTTACAGGTCTGAGTTGCCTCTAGGCCAAACCTGACAGATTTATTTGGGTATTTCTTGTTTGGTTGGTTGATTTGGTTTGGGTTTTTCTCTAGAATACAATTTACATGTTACATTTTCATTTCGCTTTGTTTTGTTTTGTTTGAGATAGGGTTTCTCTGTGTAGCCCTGAATGTCCTGGAACTCGCTTTGTAGACGAGGTTTGCCTGGAACTCGAGCTTGCACCACTTCCCCCACAGCCCAGCTATGTTTCATACTTTGTTTTGTTTTTGTTTTCAAGACAAGGTTTCTCTGTTGCCCTAGTTGTCCTGGAACTTGCTTTGTAGACCAGTCCGGCCGCAAACTCACAGAGATCCACCTGCTTCTGCCTCCTGAGTGCTGGGATTAAAGGCGTTCGCCACTTCTGCTGGGCATTACATACTTTTTGAAATATCATGTTAGGGACTCAGGTGACACCAGTTAGTTCCCATCCTTGACACCAACTTAAGCACATTCAGGTAGTAGCTGCCTCCTCTCTCCACTACAGCACTGTTCTTTTATTTTAATTAGTAAGTCATTGATGTGGGAGTGTCATATATCAATCTGCTGATTTCATTGGTTAAGCAATAAAGAAACTGCTTGACCCTCATAGGTTAAAACATAGGTGGGAGGAGTAAACAGAACAGAATGCTGGGAGAAAGAAGCTGAGTCAGGAGTCTCCATGATTCTCCCACTCCAGGCAGAGGCAGGTTAAGATCATTCCTGGTAAGCCAGCTCGTGGGCTACAGCAGATTATTAGAAATGGGCTAGTCCAGGTGCGAGAGGTAGCCTAGAAGAGGCTAGATAGAAATGGGCCAAGCAGTGTTTAAAAGAATACAGTTTCCGTGTAATTATTTCGGGGCATAAGCTAGAGCTAGCCATGTGGGCGGCCGGGTGCCGGGGACACAGCCCACCGCTCCTAATACAACAAGTCATTTATGGGATGGGACAGCATCTTCCTACTACACATGTTTCCTTTTATACACTTTTAAGTTTTTGTCATCGGTTTTAACACACATTAATTTTGGTTTTTTATTTTGCTTTGTTTTTTGTGTTTTTTGTTTTGTTTTTCAAGACAGGGTTTCTTTGTGTAGCCCTGGCTGTCCTGAAACTAGCTCTGTAGACCAGACTGTCCTCGAACTCACAGAGATCTGCCTCTCTCTGCCTCCCTGAGTGAGTGCTGAGATTAAAGGTGTGTACCACCGCCACCCAGCCAACACCACCACCACCCAGTCAGTTTATTCTTTGTTTTTTTTTGTTTTGTGTTTTTTTTGTTTGTTTGTTTTTTTGTTTTTTTCGAGACAGGGTTTCTCTGTGGCTTTGGAGTGCTGGGATTAAAGGCGTGCGCCACCATCGCCCGGCAGTCAGTTTATTCTTTATGTGATAATTTTTTTTTTTTTTTTTTGGTTTTTCGAGACAGGGTTTCTCTGTGGCTTTGGAGCCTGTCCTGGAACTAGCTCTGTAGACCAGGCTGGCCTCGAACTCACAGAGATCCGCCTGCCTCTGCCTCCCAAGTGCTGGGATTAAAGGCGTGCGCCATCATCGCCCGGCCGTGATAATTTTTAAGTACATGTAAAGAGCTTAATTGTGATATTTTCATTCAACAGATAACATTATGGATATTACTGTTATTTTGCGACAAGGCCTCACTCTGTAGCTTAGGCTGGCTTTGAACTCACAGTCCTCCTGCCTTAGCCTCCAGGGTGATGGGATTACAGTCTTTTTTCCTTTCCCTTCCCTTCTCTTTCTGGCTCCTTTCTTCTCTCCGAATAGGCCCTCACACTTTCATTTGAATAACTATTTACCTATTTTTTCCAGATCAAGTATGACTAAAATCATTGCAAGACGATGATGTTCTAAGTGCCCCATTCTTCCTGCGGTCGGCTCTCTGCCATCTATCCACAATCACCAGTATTTACCCAGCTAGCGTCCACTGGGTTCTACCATTCATTTACTATCTTGTCGTTCAAAAATTAACTATCAGGTTAGTAAAGACTTTTAAAGGCTAACCGGCAAGCCCCAGGAGCCTCCTGTCTCTACCTGTCCAATGCTGGCATTAGAGCCACACACCATGAAGGCCAGCTTTCCCCCGTGGTTTCCGGGGACTGCACAGGCTTACTGTGCAAACACTTGACCCATTGAGCAGTCTCCCCAGCTCTCAGAATCCTATTTTAACTTACCTATTGTCGACTCAACTGTGCCTTCTCCACATTCTGCTTAATGATTGCTCCAGAGATTCCATAAAATAAACTCTCACACTTTACAGTCTACTTAGCATAAATATTGTGACAGTTCCCATGGAATATGAAAATCTTGGCATTTTTATAGCTCCATTTCATTTCCTTTGGGGGGGGGTGCTTTTTGTTTTTGATTTTGATACAGGATCTCTTTATGTAGCCCTGGCTGTCCTGGAACTCAATATGCAGACCTGTCTGGCCCCAAACTTATGAAGATCTCCCTGTCTCTGCTTCCTAAGTGCTGGTATTAAAGGCGTGCACCACCACTCCAGGCTATAGGTCCTTTGTTTTTGCAATAGTTATCACATGCACCGTATACACCACACAATTTTCTAATCCCCACACTAATCTTTTTAATTAAGAAAGAAAAAAATCAGGCTGGAGAGATGGCTCAGCAGTTAAGAGCACTGGCTGGTCTTCCAGAAGACCCAGGTTCCATGCCCAGCATCCACATGACAGCTCACAACTGTCTGTAACTCCAATTCTAGGGGATCCAATAACCTCACACCAATGTACATAAAATAAAATTAAATAAACTTGAAAAAATAAAGGAAAAGCTCTTTCAGTGTACTGATGTGTTCATTTGGTGTTATTCATTTCTGAAGATGCAAGTTGATATCTTATGCTATTTATTTCCCTCCAGCTGAAGAACTTTCTTTAGAATCCACATGGTTCAAAACCAGCAGTGACAAGCTCTCTTAGTTTTCATTTATTTGAAAACACATTTATTTTTCCTCCCTCACCTCCTCTTCCCTCTCCCCTCCCCCCCACCAGCAACAGTGGTCAAACCCAGGGCCTTGCACTTGCCACCAGCTTATATCTCCAGCCCTGCTTCTATTCATGAAGAATATTACCATTTATTTTATTTCAGCACTTTAGTGATGTAATTTCACTGTCCTTTGGTCTCCATTGTTTGTGATGAGAAATCAGTAGCCATTCAGGCACGCGCGCGCGCACACACACACACACACACACACACACACACACACACACCACAGTATGTTTTCCTCTAATTATGATGGGCCTAGGAGGGTTTTCTTCGTATTGATTCTGCCTGTGGTTATGATGTAAGAATTTCTTGGAATCTTTTTTTTCCTATCTCCTTCAGTCTCTCCCTCTCACTTCCCCTTTCTCTTTCTTCCTCTTCCTCTTCAGTTTCCTTTCTCTCCCCGCTCCCCTATGACTCCTAGTGAAAACTCAGAAATGGGAGGAAGTTTCTTTATGTAGCTCAGACTGGCCTGAAGTTTACTGCGTAGTCTAGGCTGGCCTCAAACTTGAAATCCTTCCGCTGGGATTGTGGGAGCAGAAACATCTTTCTCGCTCTTCTTCTGGGACTCCAGTGACACAGCACCGTTACTTTTCTCATTGCTGTGATGAACCGCCCAAAGAGAGCAGCTTAAGGAAGGAAATGTGTATTCGGTCCAAGGCTTTGATGGCAGTCAGTCCCCGTGGCAGGGTGATGTGACTGTCCACACTGCCTCTGCAGTCAGGAGCAGAGAGAGAAGAATGCTATCATTGCTCAGGTCCCTTTCCCCGTTTTATTCAGTTTTGAACCCCAGCCCGTAGAATGATGCTGCCCCCTTCACTTAAGCTTTTCTGGAAACAGCCTCATAGACACACCCAAAAGTATGTTCCCATGGTGATCCCAAATCCTCTGAAACTGACAACGAAGATTAATCATCACAATGGACCGGATATATTCTTTGACATGGTGTCTCACTATGTAGCCTAGGCTAGCCTCAACCTTAGCCTCCTGAGTACTGGGATTACCAGTACAAGCATGCAGCACCATTCCTGGTTTTGCGTGTTATCTCTTACAGTCAAGGCTAGCCTCCAACTCACTGTGTAGCTGAGGATGTCCTTGAATTTCTGAGTGAGCATCCTGGGGTCATCTGTATACACCACTATACTCTCCCTTTTCAAATTGTCCTTACTTGGTCATGGTATGGGTGCCAAAGTTCTTTCAAGGACAACCGGCTGGAGCTGGTTCTCTCCTTCCACTGTGGTCCCAGGGATGGGGTCTTCAGGCTTGGCAGCAAGCACTCTCACTGATGGGTTTGGGGGAAAGAGCACTTGTTTGGTTTTGAATCAGGAGGACACAGTCTCATTCTGTAGTTCAAGCTGGACCAGAACTCATTATGCAGGAACTCATATTGTAGGCCTCCAATTTTTAGTGATCCTTTTGGCTGTGCCTCTTGAATGCTAGATTCATAGGTACGAACCACCATGCCCAGGTTTTACATTTGTTTTGTTTTATTTTGAGCCCTGGCCGACCTGGAACTCACTTTCTAGACCAGGCTGGCCTTGAACTCAGAGACCTGCCCCCCTCTGCCACCCCAGTGCTGGGGTTAAAGGTGAGTGCTGCCACATCTGGTCAGATTTCTGAGTTAGAGGACGAAGTAATGCATTTCATCATGACCTCCCACCCCCCGCTCCCCCACCCTGCACTGAGACTTCTTACTTGGCATTTGCTGGCATGTTTCCTTCCTCATCCTTATGATAATTGTTTTACTTCTGCCAGCTAGTTCTGGCACCCGGTTTCTCCTCGGCTTAGTCTCCACTGATCGCCTTTTCTCCTCAGTGTGGGTGAGGTTTCCCTGATTTCTCAGCTAGTCAGGAACTTTAATTCACACTGGATATTGAGGATGGCACTCTATACAGAAGCACCTGGGTTTCGCTATGCGCCTGTGAGGACCTTTTTGAGTTTTGACGTAAGAAGAGACAGACTCTGAAGCTGTTGCTTATCATCTTTAGCTAAAGGCTGCCCCATGCATGCAAGCTAGAGACTTGGGAAGAGGATCCTTCCTTCCTTCCTTCCTTCCTTCCTCCCTCCCTCCCTCCCTCCCTCCCTCCCTCCTTCCTTCTTTTCTTCCCAAAAGGCCTCACTAAGTGGGCCTGACTAGCCTGGGAATGACATCTTCCTGCCTCAGTCCCCCAAGGAGTTGGGATTGCAGGTGTGGACCACCACACTGGTCTCTTAGAATTCTGTCTGTCTGTCTGTCTGGTTACCCTTCAGGAGATTTCCTCCCACAATCCCTATCCGCTTGGTGTGTATTTTTCCTTTAAGTTAATAAAATTGTGGAGATTTTTATTTTTCAGGCTTTAAAAACCCATACTCTGTGTGGGTTTCTGGCAGGCTAAAGATTGTCTAAAATAAATTTACAAAAGGAAACGGGGGCTGGAGTCCCATCCACTTGGCAGAGTGCTTGTCTAGCATGCCCCTGATCTTTGGTTAGACCCCCAGCTCTGCAGAAACCAGATATGAAAGGTGCTGGTTAGTTCTCATCCATCTGACACAGTAGTGTCATCTGGGAAGAGGGAACCTTAACTGAGGAACTGTCTCCGTCGGATTGGCTTAAGGGACATTGTGGTTTTTCCTTGATCAATGATTGATGTGGAAGGGCTCAGCCCACTGTGGGTGATGCCACCCCTGGGCATGTGGTCCTTGGTTGTATAAGAAGAAAGCTGAAGCTGTATCGTGGTAGCGCACACCTTTAATCCCAGCACTCGGGAGGCAGAGGCAGGCGGATCTCTGTGAGTTTGAGGCCAGCCTGGTCTACAGAGCTAGTTCCAGGACAGGATCCAAAGCTTCACAGGGGAACTCTGTCTCTGGAGGAGAAAAAAAAAAAGAACTGAGCAACAAATCCTGCAATGGGATGAAGGAACTATATAAAAGCCTGTATTCTCCAGAACATAAAATATGTTTGTTTGTTTTTGTTTTTGTTTTGTTTTTGCTTTTCAAGACAGGGTTTCTCTGTGTAACCCTGGTTGTCCTGGAACTCTGTAGACCAGGTTGGCCTAGAACTCAGGGATTGACCTGCCTCTGCCACTGGAGTGCTGGGATTAAAAGTTTGTACCACCACTGCCTAGCTCACAAAATGTTTCCAAAAATAAGAGAGCTGGAGAGCTGACTGGGCAGTTAAGAGCTTTTGTTGCTCTCACAGAGGATCCAGGTTCTCTCCCTGTATCCATGAGGCAGCTCACAACCACCTATAACTCCTGTTCTAGGGACTTCTGTGACCTCTTCGGGCCTCCTCGGGCACCAACCATGCGCATGACACATATACATGTATGCAAGTAACATACACAACCGCAAAACAGAAATAAATAAATCTAGAAGCAAGAAAGCCTTGAGTAGCCCAGCTGGTGGAACAATTTTCTGGCATTCGTGAAGCCCTGGATTAGCGCTGTGGGAACTCCTTCACCCAATAGTCTTTTAGAACCTGGCCCGTTTTGGACCAGGTCTCAGGTACTATTAAGTGCAAACGAAAAGCATGAGCGGTCCCCTTTCTTCTGCTGGATTTGGTTCCCAGTTCCCAGCGCACAGAGAGGATGGTAGATGACTACCCTTACTGTGAGTTTATCCCCGAACACATAAATCTTTGTTACACTCCATTCCAGGCTATTGTGGAACTCTTTGATACACCTACAAATTATTCCTAGCACGACGTCAACTGGGCATTGTGGCCTTTGTCCATAACCTCGGTACTCATGAGACAGAGACTGAGGGATCCAGGCACACTTGAAGCCAGCCTAGTAGACACAGTGAGGTCCAGTCCAGACCAAGTAGGGTTACACACAGAGACACTATCTCAAAACAAAAACCAGAGGTAGAGATGTAGCTCCGTTGATAGAATGCTTGATTAGCTTACCTGAAGCTGGAGTTCGATCCTCTCAGCACTGTATAAACCAGAGGTGACCATGCACATCCTCTGTCCCAGCATTCAGGATGTAAACCCAAGGCCACCCTCAGCTGCACAGGGAGTTGAAGGACAGCCTGGGTTATGTGAGACTCTGTTTCAGGAAAAAAAGAAGCTGGATGGTGGTGGCACAAGCCTTTAATCCCGGAACACGGGAGGCAGAGGCAGGCAGATCTCTGTGAGTTCGAGGCCACCCTGGTCTGCAAGAGTTAGTTCCAGGACAGGCTCCAAAGCTACAGAGAAACCCTGTCTTGAAAAACCAAAATAAATAAATAAACAAATAAAAATGAAAAGAAAAAGGAAAGGAGCTAAAGGCAACAGTATAACCACACAGCTCCAGGAATCTCTTTATAAATAAAGACCCTGTCTCCACCTGTTGAAAAAACCCAGAGATACTAAAACACAATAACATTGTACATACTTGGTACCCAGGACCGGATTTCTAAATAGTATTCCTCACAAAAAGGAAGCAGAGTTCCTCGGAGAAATGGATGACAGAACAGGGCAAGTGTAAAGTAAGCTGGGACATCCTGTTCCGACAGAAATTCAAGTCCCTCCTGCAAAGGACAGGAGCCTGTCAATCAGAGGGAGTTCCCTTTCCAGCAAAGCCGGACAGTCCCTTCACAGCAAGCCTTTTCTAAAAGAGAAGTAAACACATGTGGATAAAATAGAAAAAGTAACTCCCTGAGGGCACCAGCAAGCAAACGCAGAAGGCTGACGGGACAGTCCAACGATTAAGGGCTGCTCTTCCAGAGGATCCAAGTGTGGTTCCCAGCACCCATGTTGGGAGGTCACAACCACTGTAACTCCAGCTCTCTGAGATTGGAAGTCCTTTTCTGACTCTGAGGACACCTGCACACATGTGACACACACACACATGGACACTTTCATAAATAAAATTTTACAAGGAGGACTATACTACATGAGAGCTATTTGGCAAGGGAAAAATACTAAATGCCCCCCCCCAACACACACACACACACACACATACACACCGCACTTGAAGACTGGGTCTCTAATCTAGGCTGAACTCCTGAAACTGTTGATGGTGATCTTGAACTTCTGATGAAATGATCCATGTGAGACAGTCAGTTATTGACAAACACCCAATTAAACCAATTAAGAGTATAGAAGTCCTTTGATTTTGTTGTTGTTTGTGTGCTTGCTTGTTTGTTTGTTTGGTTTTTTTAAGCCAGGGTTTTTTTGTGCATACCTGGCTGTCCTAGAACTCTCTCTGTAGTCCAGGCTGTCTTTTAACTCAGAGATCTGCCTGCCTCTGCCTACCAAGTGCTGGAATTAAAAGCATGCACCACCACCGTCCAGCTGACACAGGGTCTCTCTGGAACACGCTTTATAGACCAGACTGACCTCAAACTCCCAGGGATCTGCCTCACTCTACCTCCTGAGTGCTGGGATTAAAGGCCAGCTGCACAGGGCTATATAGAAATCCTTCTATTAGCCAGCGACCAAGAATGGGTTTACGCCTCAGAGTCTCTTGGTTCTAAACCTCGGGAGTGCAGCATTTTAAAATGAAAAAAAAAAAAAATCCCACCACAATTATTACAGTGTTTGAGGGGGGTCAGAATGACATCTGTCTTTTGGCAGAATTCAGCAGATTTTCCAGACACCACATGACTTTAAATCCCAAAAGCTGGGATTAAAGGCCTGCACCACCACCACCACCACCACCCAGCTGAGGCTCCCCTCCCTTCCTACCTCCCTCTTTCTCTCTCTCCTCTCTTTCTTTCCTTCTTTCTTTTTCCTTTGTCTTTTGGGACAGGATCTCATGCATCCCAGGCTGGCCTTGGACTCACTCTGTACCTGAGCCTGGCTCCTGTCTCCACTTCCCCAAGTACTAAGACGCCACTAACTAAATCTTTTTCCACTGGAATGCCCATGTGTTTCTTTGCTCCAGGTGAATCAGTAGAAAGCCAACACAGTTATAATTGCTAGGTTGTCTCTTCAGAAACGGAGGCTGGTTTCTGACTCTCCTGAGCAAGTATTTGAGGTCTGAGGTCACAGAGGTCTCTGCATCCCTCCACCTTGTCCCTCATTCCCTCTCTAGCTTCCCCAGGCTTTCAGCAGGCCACTCCTTTAGGGTTCCCCTTTGCATAGCATTCCAATCCCTGCCAACTAAAGAACTTCCTGCCTCAAGTATCTGAGAGTCATGAGGGTTGCTGAAAATGTCACAAGCCTTAGGCTCATTCCTTGTCCGTGTAATCATTAATAGAACTAAAGGGAATTGGCCCTTAAGGCAACAAAAGCAGCCTCAAAGTGCATTTTGAAGAGGTTTTTGCTTTACCAAAGGACCTTTATCTTAAACATCCTTGGGCTTTGAATGTAAAAGCTCTAGTGTTTTGGGGGGAAACTCAAAGTAAAATTGAAAGTGCACCTCATCTCACTGGCTTCTCGTGACTTTCTGACATTCTGTTTCTCAGATCCTTGCATCTGCTATCTGCTTTGTCTTGGTAGGGGAGAATGGAGAATTAATCTTTGCTTAGGTGTCTAAGCAAAATCTCAGTTTAGAGTTGATATTTTTGCCTAAGCCTCACATGGGATTGCTGACATTTTTAGGGCCACAGGCATACTCATCCGCACTTTGTTTTATTATTTATTTGTATTTGTTTGGTGGACAGTGGATCTTACTATGTCGCCCAAGCTGGCCTAGAAATTCCGGGCTCTATGACCCTCCTATCTCAGCTCCCTGCTGTCAGGAGGCTACGGGTGTCTGTCTAACAATGCACCTGCCCCAACAGCACTTCTTTACTTTTGTTTCCTATGCTTGGGATTGAACCTCATGCATGGCAAGCATGTATTTTATCTCAGAGCTACACTCCCGGCTTCCAAAGCATTTAAAATTTGATCTTGCTGGACAATGCCGTATCTTCTGATTAATGGGTATATTTGCTTCCTAAGGTTACTGCGAGAACTAAATGAGACTGTATTTATAAAGCATTTAGAAAATCTCCTGGCTTAAAGTAGAATATTAATCATTGCACTCAGCTCTCTCTACCTTGCATTTTTATTTATTTATTTTTTTAATGCTTTACAGCTCTAGTTGGCCTGGCTTTCACTAGGAGGCAATCCTCCTGCTTCAGCATCCCATTACTAGGATTATAGGTATGAGCCACTACACCCCTCTTTCTCTCTTGTAAGTATTGGAACTTACTTCTCAAGGTATTTCTCAGATGGGAAGTGTATCTGCTCTGTTTTCCTATCTGTGGTACCTAATATTGTTTGGTTCACAGCAGACTTCAGCAGATATATTGCCTATGAGATATTATCTAGCAGACAGAAGTCCCATGTCTAACCATAAAGTAAGGTGATGGGTAGAAAAGTAGATATGAATCCTTAAATATAGACACTTGAAACTGGCAAGAGACAAGATGGCCAAGGACAGAGCATGGAAGGAAAATAAACAGAACACTGGGAAGAGGTAGGGTGTCTGGTAGGCGGGAAAGGAAAAAGAATAGGAACTATAGGGCCGTGAGGAAGGCTTAGCACGTTAAAGCGCTTTCAGGCAAGCTTAATGCCTGAGTTCAGTCCCTGGGAAACACATGGAGAGAACCAACTCCCAAATTGTCCTCTGACCTCCACGGCACGAGGAGCACACAAACACACCCAACAGATAAATTAGTATTACTATATATAAACACCTCTGCGAGGATGTACTTTTAGGGAAGCCACGAAAAAGGTTCAAGGAAATAAAAGTTAGTCAGGGATAGGTTTCTTTCAGGTAGTGGAGGAAACATTTGTGTTTGTGGTTAGCAAGCAGCTGACTCTGAGGTTAGGGTTTTTTGTTTTTTTTTTTCCAAGTCTCTGAGGAAGGAAGTGACAGTCATTGTGAAATCGTTTTTTCTAACATTCGGCAGGATTTCAACTGTGGGTCCCTCTCTGCCTTGTCAGGAAAGCAAAGGAACTGGGAAATGTGGATATGGTAAAGTCAGGTCTCAGAAATGCTCCGTCTCAGGAGACCTGTGACATCTTCAATTATCATATGCAATAGAAAAATCTAAATAAAATTTTCACCGCGTCCATCATTTTGTTTGGGCTTGCAAAACAGGTTTTGTAGTGGTTTTTTTTTTGTTTTGTTTTTTTGTTTTTGTTTTTGCCAGACCGACAAAATTATCAGCACCAGTTTTTTTTTTTTTTTTTTGGCTTTGTTTTTAATCTGAAATATCTCGTTCACGACACTTGAATTTCAATAGAGTTCCGCCACCCACGGAGACTGACTGACCAGTTCTCCGAGTTCTTCCTGATGGGTCCGGTTATTAACACCGACTCCCTACTGCTCTCTAGTAGAGGGAAAAGGAACTCTATTACTATTTGGGAAATGAGCTTTTAAAAAAAAATAGTAAGTAGTATCATTTTGCATTCAAAAGATATACGAGGAACTGAAAACTCCTACGTGGCCAGATGGGTTCACGGGAATCTACTAAGCAAGATAAAAATAGTCGTTTTCTCAACTGGGTCGTTTCTTGTCATTTGTATAAGTGTAAACCCTAGGCAGCTAATGGAAGAAAGAATCCTGTACTTCGTAAGAGGACGAGATCGGCGTAAGTTTTAAGTCGCTCTCCAATCTGGGGCTCAAATATTTTCAGGGGTGGAAGAATGGCAAAGGATGTGTGCTTGCGGAGAAGACGAACTTTGAAGCCCCCTGCAGCACTCACATCATTCTATAAACAGCCACTTCTTTCACGCTGCTTTCAAAAAGGGGTTGTGAATCGTTTCCCTGGAAAATAGAGATGGCAGGTAACCTTGCTCCGAGGATAATAGGAGACACGATTCAGACAGGCTCAGAAGCCAGACACTTCAGAAAGTCACACGCCCAGCAATGACGATTCCAAACACTCCCGGTTGGAAATCACAACGCCGGAACAAAGATGGCGTCAGCACGGGAAGACTCGCCCGAGCCCCCTGGACTCTGCACTGCGGCAGCCCGGCAGAGGCAGCATCCCATTGGTCAACTGCGATGAAGTCATCTTGGGGGCGGGACTCGGCGGTGGCGTGGGGGCGGAGCCTGCTTGCGTACCTCCTCGGGACTCGGCTCTGCCGGAGCCGGGGGCTTTGCTGCGGCGGCTGCGGTCGCGGCGGCGGTGCGGGCCAGAGGTGAGTGAGGGTTGTGGAAAGAGCGCGTCCCGGAGCGGCCTTCAAGGGGACCTAGGGGTACACTCCGATACCCCGGACGCTTGTCAGAAGAATTAGCGGGGGCCTTAGGTCTCTGGGAGAAATGTGAGGGGGCTCATCCTCCAGTTCAGACACCTTCCTGTGGGCAGAGGAACTGGAGGGCCATTGCCCCGGGAGGACCCGGGAGGACCCGGGAGGGGGAGGCGACAGGATAGAGGAGATCGAATAGGCAGAGGGATCCGAGGGAATTTCTTAAAGGGTTTTAGAATCTGGGCGTTTCTCCCTTACCCTGAAGACAGGTTGTGCCTGGTCCAGAGAATTTCTGCTTTCTCACTGTGCTGCCCAGAAACGAAGCAGGTGACCGACAAATGCTCCCTGCTAGGAAGGGGAAATTGGAAAACCCGAGCGAGATAGGGAGTCCTCCAGGGAGGACGTAAGGTTTGTTTTGGATCCCCCCCCCCCTTTTGCAGAATTATTCTTTGTTCATGTTTCATCTCGCGACCCCCGGAAACCCTTTTCCAAATTCGTTTTGTGTTTGGTTTCAATGGGGGTAGAGATAGCCTTAGACAGGCCTGTAATCATGAAGGAACAGGAGGAGGGCGGCAACTCGTTAGAGGCTGTCATCCCGATCAGACATGATTTCATATATTTTGAGGCTGTGGCATCTATCCTTGTTCAAGGTGGCGAGGACTGGTAATAGCTCCTGTGGGTGATTCAGATATGCAGTCTTAAGTCAGCCCACATAATCTCTTGAGAAACCCTTGCTTAGTAGAGTGTGTTGTTTTGCTGTCCTGAGAACACCAAATGCAGAAAGGATTTGTTGTTCGGGTTCCTCAAAATGTCTTCCTGCCTTCCCGAAGATCAAATCTTCTCTGAAATGTCAGTCTCACTTATCAGTCAATATGGAATATGCACGACTTTACGACGTTAAAAATACTGTAGTGTATGATCTGCTGACATTAGATATTGCAGACCGTGCTCTACCTGAGCTGAACGAGAGCTTATCGAGAGTAAATAACTGGAATTTCAGTACCACTGATAGCGCCAGTGGCTGCCCAGAACGGAAGTCTTCCGTAGCTCTTAGGGGAGACACGACAGATTGGAATGGCAGTCCTTTTGAGGGTGGGGATGAGAAGAAGATAGCTGCCGGGGTGGAAGGCTTCTCCTCTGGCTTGTTAAAAGTGCTTTGTCATTACCAACGCGTTCCTGTCACGCCTGAGTTGAAATTGAGCTGACTGCGGTGGGCTCCATTGTCTTTTTAAAATGTTGTTTACATACTGAGCTGCCTTAGAAGAGGAATGCTGTTTGGAAGCTTGAGCCCTTTAACCATAGCTTTGGGATAGTACTGGGGATTTTGGATGTTGGAAGTGGGCATTGTCAGTTGAGGTAGGAAAGCTAGTCACATCTTTTACATAAGAGGGTAAAGTCTCTTGTTTCTTGCTCACCAAACAAAACAAACCCAAAGGAAAACAACGAAGAGGACCCTTTTTAGCAAGAAAATTCTGTCTAGTGTGAAAAAACAAACAGTAACAACAAAAAGCTCTGGGTTTGTTGGTGTATTCCAGTAATCCCAGAACTAAGGAGGTGGAGGAGGCAGGAGTTCAAGACCAGCATAGGTTTGAGACCAGCATAGGTTATACAAACAAAATAAAAGCAAACCTCCAGGTGCTGTGAATGTCACTGTATCATATTACAGAGCTTTTTGGAGTTCCCAGCTCCTATCCTTAATCTGCACATATTATTCCTTTGTATTGTGTTGCCCAGAGTACTGTCAGTCAATCCTGATGTCAGTTACAAAGGAAGTGACTCTTTGTTGGGCTCTGGAGTCTGGGACTTAGTAATGACTTTTTGTAATTTCTCTTTTGCACCTTTCTCTTTATTTATTTGTTTGTTTGTTTTTTCAAGTCAGGGTTTCTCTGTAGCTTTGGAGCCTGTCCTGGAACTAGTTCTTATAGACCAGGCTGGCCTCGAACTCACAGAGATCCTCCTGTCTCTGGCATGCGTCACCACTGCCTGGCTGTTTTTGCATCTTTCTAAGCCAGAGAGCAAGACTTCTCACAGGGCATGCAAGAAATAATACCTGGTATTGTTTGTCCTTGGTCCTAGTGGTTAATTCTCAAGCCTTATCATTTTCTCCCTTGCCTCAGATTGGAGTGAACCACAGACACTTACCGACTACTCTCTGCCAACATGGGGGAGCTTTTCCGGAGCGAGGAGATGACGCTGGCCCAGCTGTTTCTACAGTCAGAAGCTGCTTATTGTTGCGTCAGTGAATTAGGAGAACTCGGAAAGGTTCAGTTTCGTGATGTAAGTGGAAGCTTTTTGATCACCATCAAACTGTTTTGTTTGTTATGGTTAACTGCTTTGTCACGAGTGTTTTGCCTTTTTTTTTTTTTTTTTTTTTTTTTTTGGTTTTTCGAGACAGGGTTTCTCTGTGGTTTTGGAGCCTGTCCTGGAACTAGCTCTTGTAGACCAGGCTGGTCTCGAACTCACAAAGATCCGCCTGCCTCTGCCTCCCAAGTGCTGGGATTAAAGGCGTGCGCCACCACCGCCTGGCGTGTTTTGCCTTTTATGTGCAAAGTAATGTCATAGCACTGGCTTAGTACTGTGTAAGCTTAGAGTTGTCTTTTGTCCTTCTAGAGGTGGAAATGGTTTCACCGAACTCTTTTACGGTTGTTTGCTGATTCTTTCTTGGACAGTCATCCTTAGCTGGGCATGATGGTTTATCCCTATAATGCTAGCACATGGGAGACTGAGACAATGAGGTGAGGAGCCTAAGCTACAGAGTGAGACCTTGTATAGAAGGAGGAGGAGACCACAACAACAAAAAGCTCAAAAGAAAAACAGACTGATGATGATGGATGGCAAATGGCCTGAGATGCCAGTACTTTGGAGATGTAGGAGTATTATGAATTCAAGGTCATCCTTGGCTATATAATAAGTGTGAGGCCAGCTTGAGCTACATGAGACCTTGTCTGGGGGGGGGGGAAGAGAAAAGGAAACAATTTTAAGTGTTATCAAGGTAGTTGTCAGGAATGCTGGCAGAGGATACCACGCTAATCTATTACTTTTACTTTATTTGGGTCCCTTTAACATCACAACCTGATATGTAAGACAACAAAACCTGTAGTTTTTCCATGCAGTAAGATCTAAAAGAAGATTTTAAAACAAAATCAGAGACCCTTATATAAACAAAACTTATATGGTATGTAAGTAAGCATATACTATATGTTTTGGATACTTGGAAAGGATCTCAAACCAAAAAGGATAGTCTAAGTGGGTTTGTTGTTGTTGTGTTGTTTTGTTTTTTAAAATATGCTCGGGAGTTTATAATTTGAACAAGAAGATACTGTGCACACAGATGAAAGGTGTAGGTGGTCCGGAGGGTCCCTGACTCAGCTCCTGCATTCTCAGAGTTCCAAGTACTTTTCATAGCCGTCGTAATGGTCATGATTTCACATTTCTCAACGGGAACAGTGGAGTAAACTCCCTTCTCACAATGTTCTAAGCCCCGTGAAGACAAGGACATTCTCTGTTGTTGCTCATAATTGTGTCTTTAGTACCTGTACAAGGTTTTAAATCATGATTGGTTGGGATGAGTGGATGAATTAAACCAGAGTGATCAGAAATGGATAGGATTAACTAATAAAGGTCCTGGAGTTGGCGGACTGTCCGGAAGTTCTCTGGCAGGTGGTTCTTCTGGCAATACTGTACACACTGTGCTCTCTGTGTATTCAATAAACTCGCCTTTAAAACAAAACAAAACGAAAGCCTGACATGATAACTCACATCTCGGTGCTTGGGAGGCACAGGCAGGAGGCTAACCATGAATTTGAAGCCCACATTATCTGCACAGTGAATTCTAGGCCAGCCGGTGCTACATAGTTATTATAACTAAGAGGTTATTGTAGTGCAGCTTAGCTGCTGTGCTCGCCACACAGCAACCTTCACTGAGTTCCTGTTTCTGAAAAGGTGGCTATGGGGCATATGTCTGTGGTTCCAGCACAAGGGAAACTGAGCCATGTGCATCCTGGGAGTGAGATCCTGTATCAAAAAGCAAAAACAAAACAACAACCAAACTATGGTAGGAATAACATCTAAGGTTGAGTTGTGGCACTCATGTGCATGGGTGTACTCTCTCTCTCTCTCTCTCTCTCTCTTTCTCTACCAATCACACACACACACACACAGAATATCACCAAGCATCACATACTCATGTACATAGCATTTTAGATGTTGCCATAGAAACCCAATGGAAGCACCCATGTGTTATACTCCCTTTGGCTCTGCCTTGTTACAATTGTATCAATAGGCCCGTGTCCAGATGTAAAGAAAGAAATAGACCAATCTTTCGGGTATGAGATGAGATCTCTTTTATTTATTTTTTTTACAAACTATCTTTTCATTTTACATGCCAAATTCAGTTCCTACTCTCTCCACTTCTATTCCCTCCATCTTCCCCCACCTTATCTATCCCCCCCCCCCCCCACATTCACTCCTCAGAGAGGGTAGGCTTCCCATAGAGAGTCAAAGTCTAGCACATTGCTTTGAGGCAGGACCAAGGCCCTCCCCACTATATCTAGGCTGAGCAAGGTTTTCCTCCAGAGAGAATGGGTTCCAAAAAGCTAGAAAAAGCAGTAGGGATAAATCCTGGTCTCACTGCCAGTGGCCCCACAGTCTGCTGCAGCCGTACAACTGTCACCCACATTCAGAGGGCCTAACAGAGACGGAGAACAAGGAAAGAGATATCTTGATTGAGGGAGCCATTACAGGGCTAGCAAGAAACCTGGCACTAGAAAGATCTTGTCTTGCATTTTCTGTGTGTCCAGTTGGTATCTGTCTGTGGATAGGAGCTTTCCTCTTCTGTGAACCGTGTGTTCCTTCATCTGCCTGTAGCTGTCAGGGGAACTTTTGCTTATTGACTTGTGAATTTTAACAAGTTCCCCACCTATTCTAGGTGCTGCTGTTTTTTCTTTCTCTTTCTCGTCTCTCTTCCTCCTCTTACTCCCCCGCCCCCCGCTTCTTTTTGTGACGTGGTCTTGCTTTGTAGCTTTGACCGTCCTGGAATTCACTAGTCGGACTGACCTTGAACTCACAGATATTCCTTTGGCCTCAGCCTCCCCCAGTTTGGGGATTTCAGGTGTGCCTACTATTCTATTCTTGTTCAATATTTATTTTTGTATGTGTGCACAAGCACATTCATATGTGTAATTGTTTGTGTATACTTGCATGTGCACATGTGTGTACATGCCTGTAAAGGCCAGAGGTCAATATTGGATATTTCTCAGTTAGTTTCCACCTTAGTTTTCTTTTCTTTTCTTTTCTTTCTTTCTTTCTTTCTTTTTTTTTTTTTTTTTTTTTTTTTGAGGCAGGGTTTCACTGAAGCAGGCTGGCCGCAAACTCGTAGAGATCCACCTGCCTCTGCCTCCTGAGTGCTGGGATTAAAGGCATGTGCCACCACTGCCCGGCTCCACCTTAGTTTTTGAGGCAGGGTTTCCTCACTGAACCTGGAGCCTGTCCGACTTTCTTATGTGGGCTCTAAGGCTTGAGCTCGGGTCTTCGTGTTTCCATGGCAGGCTCTTCACTGACTGAGCCGTGTCCTCAGCCTTTCTCTATTATTAAAGATAAATTTGATCACTCAATTAAGGTATTATTTCCCAGGCTTCTCCACTGTAAAAGGATCTTATCCCCTGTATAATTAATAAGTAATCTGGGGTGATAACTTTTGAAAGCTGTGTGACTATCCTGTTTCCCAGAACTGTTTTACTCAATAGTTTTAAAAAATAGGGCTGGAGAGATGGTTCAGTGGTTAAGAGCATTGCCTGCTCTTCCAAAGGTCCTGAGTTCAATTCCCAGCAACCACATGGTGGCTCACAACCATCTTTAAAGAGGTCTGGTGCCCTCTTCTGGCCTGCAGACATGCACACAGACAGAATATTGTACACACAATAAATAAATAAATATTTAAAAAAATAAATAAAAAATAAAAAATATTTATTATTATTATTATTTTATTTATTGACATTTTTGAGATAGGGTCTCACTCTGTAGCTTTGACTGTCCTAGAACTCCCTATGTAGACCAGGCTAGCCTCAAATTCAAAGAGATTCGACTGCCTCTACCTCCTGAGTGCTGGGATTAAAGGCACTATACCCAGTTTATTTATTATTTTTAAAATTTTTAAAATTTATTTACTTATTTATTTTGACTTTTCAAGACAGGGTTTCTCTGTGTAACAGCCCATGTTGTCTTGGAACTCGCTGTAGACCAGGCTGACCTCAAATTTACAGAGATCCGCCTGCTTCTGCCTCTCAAGTGTTGGAATTAAAGGTGTGTGCCACCACTGCCCTGCTTAAAATCCATTTTTGATTATTTATACTTGCATGTATTTGTATGTAGGTATGCACATGTGAGTGCAGGTGCCTGAGGAGCTGGAGTTACAGGCAGTTGTGAGCTACCATGTATGGAGGTGCTGGGAGTGGAACTTCCGTCCTCTGGAAGAGGGAGTGTTTTTAACTGCTGAGCCTAGGTTACAATGTAGTAAAAATATTTATTTTCCTATATAACTTGTGTGGTTTTATATTTTTTTGGTATGCATCTTCATTTCTTAAACTTTCAGTACTTTGGAGGCAAAAGCAGAAGGGTATTGAACTCAGTGATATCCTGGGCTATATAGCAAATTGTACTGTAAATCTCTTAACTGCTGTGACTGAGTGGGACAGGCTGGTACACTCCTATAATCCTAGCACTTGGGAGAAACAGGAGTTCAAGGTCATCCTTAACTGCGTAGTAAGTCCAAGTCTATCTTGGCTGTATATTAGACTTTGTCTTAAAAATTCCAACTACCAGGCAAGAGAGAGGTTAAGAGTACTTCCTGCTCTTTGCGGACCTGAGTTAAATTTCCAGCACCCACATCCCAGTGTGGATCTCCAGCTCCTATTACTACTTTAGAGAAAGGTACTACCATACCATTCATCTATTCCCTCATATATGAGTTTATTTATGTATGTATTTATTATTGGTGCTGGAAATTGAACCTAGGTCCTCTTGTGTACTAGGTAAGTGCTTTGCCTATGAGCTACATTCCCAGCCCTTTTTATTTTGAGACACAGTCTTACTAAATTGTCCATACTGGCCCTAAATTTACACGTAGCCCTGACTGGCTTTGTACCTAGAATCCTATTTCAGCTCATGAATAGCTGGGATTATGAGGCCTGTACCAAGTCCAGCTTTGTTAGTTGTTTGAGACAGTCTTCCGTAGCTCAAGATGATGACTAGTTTCTGATGGCGCTGAGGATAGCATTAAACCCCTAGTTCTCCCACTGCTACTTCCCAAGTCCTAGGATTATAGTTAACTACCTGGCTTGTACATCAGTTTTTGTTTTAAGTTTTGTGTTGGTTTTGCTGGTTTCTTTTGTTGTTATTGTTTTGAGACAGGGTTTCTCTGTGTAGCCTTGGCTGTCTTGAAACTCTCTGTAGACCAGACTGGCTTTGAATTCACAGAGAGCTACCTGCCTCTGCCTCCTGAGTGCTGGAATTAGAGGTGTGCACCACCATTGCCCAGCTTGCTTTTAAGTTTTTGTGTTTTGAGATTTTTGTTTGGTTGGTTTTGGTTTTTTGAGACAGGGTTTCTCTGTAGCTTTGGAGCCTGACCTGAAACTCACTCTATACACCAGGCTGGCCTCAAACTCCTAACGACCCACCTACTTCTGCCTACAAAGTGCTGGGATTAAAGGCATGCGCCCACACCATTGCCTGGCTTGTTTTTATTTATTATTTATTATAAATAAAGTTTTTTTATTATCATTATTATTATTATTATTATTATTATTATTATTATTATTATTGGCGGTGGTGTGGTGGTGGACAGCTTTTTGGAGCTGATGTTATCCTTCTAGCTTTATGTAGATTCTAAGGGATGAACTCAGGTCACCAGGCTTGCACTGTCTCCAGGCAAGCTCCCTTACACCTGAGCTGTCTTGCCTACCCTGCAATAGTTGAATATTTTACTCCTGGACTAGAGAGATGATTCAGTAGTTAAAACACTCGCTGTTCTTCCAGAAGAGCCAAGTTTGGTTCTCAGTTTCATATCGCTCCAGTTATATGAAATCAGATCATCATATCTCTGTGATGTCTGAGGGGTACCTACACACATGTGCAAACACACACACACACACACACACACACACAGAGAGAGAGAGAGAGAGAGAGAGAGAGAGAGAGAGAGAGAATGAATAAGTATTCCTGGAGTCAGAAAGATGACTCAGAAGGTAAAGAGGCAGTTCTTGTCAAGACTGATAATGTGAGTTTGATCCCTGGAACCCACATGTGGAAGGAGAGGTCAACTCCTGCAGCTAATCCTCTCCCATCCACATGTGCACTGTGGCAAGGGTGCACCCACCCATGTGAATACACATTCAGATACACACAGAGTAGGTGAATGTGGAAGGATGTAGCTCAAACTCTACTGTCTCATCAAGTTGCCATTTCCTCCCTACCCCCTTCTAGCTGGAAATCTGTGCACTTTGACCTATATCTTCTACCTGCCACCCCTCCTTTCTGTCTCCCTCTCTGGTAGCCATTTGGTAGCTATCTCAATACTTCTGTAATTCAACTCTCTAAGATTCTACATGTAGAGGACTGGAGCGATGGTTCCGAGGTTAAGATCACCGACGGCTCTTCCAGAGGGCCTGGGTTTGACTCTCAGCACCCACATGGCAGCTCACAACCATAATTCAGGTTCCAGGGGATCTGGCATCCTCTTGGCCTCCGAGGTGCACAGACATACATGTAGACACATCACCCATCTATACTCACAAAAATCTTAAAGGAAAAAATGTTAATAAATAGTAAAATGAAACTGTACATGTAGGTCAGATGCAGTGTGCCTGGTGTGTTCACTTTGTGTCTCATCCCATGTTGTCCATACATTCCTTGGTAGGTTGATTCTATATGTTAGTTACTGATTTCAGTTCCTCTGTGTACCTAGAAGTGGGATTTCTGGACTGTATGGCAGTCCTACCTGCTCCATGCCGGGACTGCACCGAGGTGTCTGTGCATGATGGGTAAAGTAGTTTACCAGTCAGCTACATCCCCATCTCTTGGTAGTTTTTTTGTAAAGAATTTTTGTTTCTCCCCCACCCCCAGGAACTACTGTTTTTCATATGACAGTATAATTCTATATTCCTGTCAACAATGCACAGAGTTCTCTTCTGTCGACATCCTCATTTTAGTTCATACCTCTCCTCTTTTCAGACAAGGGCTTGCTAGGGAGCCCAGGCTGGCCTATAACTTGCCTTGCTCTCCAGGCTGACTTTGAACTTCTAATCCCTGCTTCTATAGAGTTGGGATCACTGTGTGAACCACCAAGCCTGGCTCCCATTTTTCTCATGAAAGTCGTTCTAACAGGTGTAAGGAGATACTCCTTGTGGTATGGCTTTTGTGGATGAATAAAGTCAGACTGTCCCCAGAAGGTGAGCACCTGTGACCTGGCTGCCTAAGATCCAGGTGGTGGAAAGGAAGGGCACTCATCACTTTGGCTGATTCCTCTCCATCCCAGATGTGCGTTGCAGCAGCAATGAGGCTTTTAGCTTCAGCTTGTGCAGCTGGATCGGTAGACAGTTTTGACTAGAATTGCATTATACACTGGCACAAAATTAAGGTTCCATTTCTGGGATGTGTCGCTTATAAAACAGGAGGTAGACTCGGTGTTTGAAGTCTGCTATTATGTTCTTGTTTTTCAGTTAAATCCAGATGTGAATGTTTTCCAGAGGAAATTTGTGAATGAAGTTAGAAGATGTGAAGAAATGGATCGAAAGCTTCGTATGTACAGTTTGGTCCTGTGTGACATTCCTATTGTGAATCATTGTCTTAAATTAGGGTCACTAGTCCTCTCGGCTAAGGAATAAAGCTGTACAGTAGGACAAGGGAAGAGGCCAGGAGGTGCTCAGCAGGTGAAAGCACTTGCCAAGCGTGCCTGAAGATCGGAGTGCAGTCCCCAGAACCTGTGCAAAAAGCCAGATGTGGCTGCCCTTGGGATTCTAGGTACTCTCCAACCTGTTGTTCCTGTGCAGTGTTTTCAATACGCAACAGTAAATAAACAACCAGAACCAGATGTGGTGAACATCCGAAACCTCAGCATTCCTACAGTGAGGTGGGAGGCCAGCTACCCAGAGTACATGGGCAGCAGACACAAGGAGCAGGGTGGAAGGCGGGAACTGCTCCCAAAAGTTGTCCTCTGACCTCCACATGAACAGCTACCCAGAGTACATGGGCAGCAGACGCAAGGAGCAGGGTGGAAGGCGGGAACTGCTCCCAAAAGTTGTCCTCTGACCTCCACATGAACAGCTACCCTCATGTATGCACACACATGCACATATACAAAGTAAACTGGTTAAAAGATTTGAAAAAAGAGAAGGAAAAAAAATCTGCAACCATGACATTAAGATGAACTTCTTGTATATAAATAGACTTTATGGTGTTTAAGCTAGGTAGTGCTTAAGGGAAATCTTGTTCAAAGACAAGCTGAAAACACTGTGATTATTTTTTTTTGTTAGGCTTTTTTTTGTAGCTTAGGCCAACCTGGAACTCTGTGTAGTGATCCTCCTGCTGTGGCTTTTGGAGGACCGTATAAAGCCACTGTGCTTAGATTCTCGCGGATTTGTAACAGCAGAACCATGCTATAGAACTTTAAAAGCTAGAATACTATCAGATTTAGAGTTAGCTGAGTCACCTTTTCATCAGAGCACTTTATGAAAAATGGAACATTCACTGAGGCTTTACCGAAGGCTAGGGTGCTAATGAGTGATTAAAACCATGTATTCATGGGGGTTGGAGAGATGGCTCAGAGGTTAAGAAAACTGACTGTTGTTCCGGAGGTCCTGAGTTCAATTCCCAGCAACCACATGGTGGCTCACACCCATCTATAATGAGATCTGGTGCCCAGAACACTATGTACATAATAAATAAATTTAAAAAAAAGCCTGTATTCATTCCCTGCAATACGCCTTTGAGAAGTGGGAGCTGCACTTTAATCCCAGCACTTAGAGGCAGACAGTTCCTGTGAGTTCACACCAGCTTGGTCTTCAAGATAAATAAAAAGATAGGCGTTGCTCGTTAAGGGCTAAGACACCTGTGACTTCCTTGACATACCCGAGAATACAGACACTGTCAAAATAAATAAAAAGATAGGTGTTGCTCTCGTTAAGGGCTAAGACACCTGTGACTTCCTTGACATGCCCGAGAATATAGACACTGTCAAAATAAAAAAAGATAGGCGTTGCTCTCGTTAAGGGTTAAGACATCTGTGACTTCCTTGACATACCCAAGAATATAAGCTCATAATGGAGCCAGCATTTGAAACTAGGCCATTCTGTTTGGCTCCATCCATGATCTTGCCACTCTACCAAGCCCATAGATAAATTGTGTTGTATTCTAAATTAAAAAAAAAAAAAAAAAAAGGCTGGTAGTTGTCATGAAAACACTCTTCTCTTTTGGTGTTTTGGGCCCTTTTATGCTTAATTTTTGACTTTTGGTATTTAAAAAAAATGGCCTAATTGTTTCAAATTAAATGATTCTTCCTGACTTAGAATTATCTTGCTCATGTCATGTGTCAGATGCCCTGTAGATGCTGTGTTCTTCTGAAGCTTGGATTAGCCAATAATACCCACAGAGAGCCGTCGTACCTGGAGAAAGCAGGGCACACAGGGTGGAGAGGTGAAGTGGCTGCAAGCCAATTTTAACCTCAGAGAAAGGCACACCTGCTTGTGCCTGTAGTTCAAGGTCATTCTCAGAACAACAGCAAAGGCCAGGAGAGAGAAAGGAAGCAGTCCTGGGCTTGACCACTCTCCCTGGGACAGCTTTCCAGAGTGCAGAGTACAGGAAAGGAATGTGTGGAGAGAAAAGGTTCTTTCGTTTGTCAGTTCTTCCTAGGATGAAGCTCTTTTTCACCAGGCGTTAGGGGTGTGTGTGTCTGTGCGCGTGCACATGCATGTATGTGTGTTTTCTCAAATAATGAGAATTCCAGGCATAACCCTACAAGTGAGCACTCTGACTCTATGTTCTAGGATTTGTCGAGAAAGAGATAAGGAAAGCAGACATCCCAATTCTGGACACTGGTGAAAACCCAGAGGTGCCCTTCCCCCGGGACATGATCGACTTAGAGGTAAACAGTTCTCAGCTGGCTCTCCACGTAAATGCAGGGATTGCCTTCCTGAGTGGTTGGCGTAGAGGAATTCTTACCAACCTTGTGTATTGTCTTTCATTGTAAATGTTTTCTAGGTGGGACTGAAGTGAATTCTCTCCTTTATAATTTCAAACAGTATCTCACACAGAGATAACATATTATAATATGCCAACAGATTAATGCTTATCGGGTTACTGGTCCCTTGTTAGCCGATGACCCTCACACACTAAATGAATAGCCAGTGAGCTTTGGATATTTTGAGTGTCTGACTTCTCTCAGGAAACTCACTGAGAGTGTGCGGTGGGATGTGTAGACAAACAAAGGCCCACATAAGTGCTGTCTCACTTAAAGTTGCTCTTAAAAATCACAGCATTTGCTTCACAGCTGTAGCTGACAGGTTACCATGGCAACAGTTTTGCGGTGCTAATTCTGTTAATGTCCTTTAGAGCAAGCACAGGGAGCTTAGTTTGAATTAACAGCTTTCTTTTTTAAACCCTAGGCCAACTTCGAGAAGATTGAAAATGAACTGAAGGAAATCAACACCAACCAGGAAGCCCTGAAGAGAAACTTCCTGGAACTGACTGAATTAAAATTTATACTTCGCAAAACTCAGCAGTTTTTTGATGAGGTCAGACTATTGTTTCTTCTAGTACTTGAGCAGCTGGTACACCTGCACAAGTGGGCCATATTTTTATTCCAATAATTATTTTAATTTGCTAGTCTGGAAGCAATGCCGCTTTTGCACCGTTTCAGTTAGCGAATGTCAGGGTGCGTTCCATTTTCCATGGAGCACACAGCCAGCCATGGCACCACGTATTTTCACGTCCTCTGCAAACTTCCATCTCACAGCGGGGGGGGGGGGGGGGAATTTAAAGTTGACACATAAGTGCAGTGAGTTGAGATGTCTCTGTGACACTTCTAGGTGTGTGTTACAAGGTAAGTATAATACATATGAAGTTGAGGAAACAGGCGTCTGGTTGTGCGCAGAATTACGGTGAAGTTCCCAACTCCAGACCTTTGCTCATCAGATTCCTGTTCGCCCACCTTGGGGATTCTTCTCGGCCCTTAGATCTCAAGTCACACCGGTTGTCCTGAGTTTCTCTGTGTCCTACGGAAGTATTGGTTTGATGCTAGTTTGAATTTTCCCACAGACACAGTTTATTACTTATAAGGAAAAACATTGCCAAGTTTTCCCTGGTTAAACATAAAGGTACTGAATTGCACAATGACAGTTTGCCAGGGAGACTCCCTTTGAAAGGAGTTAGCTCAGGTTTGTAGAATACTTTCTTCTCCTAATTAACCCTAGGGAGGATCATTCGCGTCCAACCTGCGTGTGCTTTTCCTGATGGCCTAAAATATTGGTAGTGTTCTTTTTGAGGGGTGTCTTTCTCAACCTAACATTAGACACTTCAGACATCATGCTAGTTACTTTTACTGTGTTCCACCCACAAAGTTGATTTCCTTTGCTTGACAAAAATCTTGACAGAGATTTTAGATGTAGCCGGGCAGTGGTGGTGCACGCCTTAAATTCCAGCACTGGGGAGGCAGAGGCAGGCAGATCTTTGTGACTTTGAGGTCAGCCTGGTCTACGAAGCAAATTCCAAGACAGTCAGGGCTGTTACACAGAGAAAGAAACCCTGTCTCGAAAAAAAAAAAAAAAGATATTTAGCTATAAAGAATCTATCTCAGTTAGTATCTGCTACGTTCTCAGTTTTACTTTAACTCTGCATTGCTCAAGAAGAGACCAGTCCTCCATGCTTGTCAAGGTTCCCAACTAGTATCAACAGCCTCATCTGGAACCTTGAGAGAAATATAAATGATCAGCTCCCACCGCAGAGCAGACCTTCTGAGCTGGGAACCCTGGGGGCGGGCCCAGCCAGCTATTTTAATGTGTTTTAACTCAGGCATGCTTCTTTGAAAGCCACGGTCTAGAGAAAAAAATCTGCTAAGGAAGTGATACATTTCTCAGTAACTATGGATTTGATTCAGACAAGTCATGCTAATTCAAAGAGTCTGTGGAGACAAGGACATGAGAAAAGCCCGTGTGAATTTAACTACCTAGTCTTCCCATGAGTACGAATCTGGTTATAAAATAATAGAAATTCCCTGTGAATATTTGTTTGCTCCCCAAGTTGAGACTTTTGAGCCTGATCACTTTAGAGGGCGTGAGACAATGAGGTCACCTTTCTGTAAGTGCTTAGGATCCTAGCCACAGGCAAAGCCACTTATGCCACAGAATCCCACTGATGTGAGATTCCCGGTGCTCACTGCCTGGACGCATCTCAGTGCGTTCCTAGCTGTTAATTCCTTGAGCCTGGGGTGAGCACTTACTGCTTCTGAGGTACAGGTTGTGAGTCGTTGGGTTAGATCAGGAAACCCGATTGTAGACCTGTTCACAGACTGGTACTTTCCTAAATGTGTCCGAGTGCCCTAGTGTGTCCTGCCCGGCCTCACAGTCCAAGCTCAGCTACTTTTAGATTCATTTGGAGCGTCTTTTACCATTTATACTGCCATTATGTGGGGACAAGATCTCAATAGATAGCCTAGGCCAGCCTTGAATTTGAGATTTTTCTGATTGCCAACTCAAGGCCAACCTAAGCTATATAGTGAAACGCTCCCCTGCCTAACCTCCCCCCCCCCAAAAAAAGTCCATTCCAGTAGAAATAAGATGAACCATTTATAAAGATGATTTATTACTTCAAAATTGTACATTAGGAGTTGGGCATGATGCATGCATACAATCCCAGCGTTTGAGAGATGGAGGCAAGAAGACCAGGAATTCAAGGCAAGCCTCAGGTCCACAGAGGGTTTGAGTTCACTGAGTTCCACTGAGCTATGTAAGACTGTGTCTCAAAAAACAGAAAGGAAAGAATGTAAATGGAATTTTATTTTTGTTTTATGTTTATTAAATCTAAACGTTAAGTGCTAGTCTTGAGAAGAGACTCCAAGTCTTTCTGACCTTCATGCCCTGTCCACAGTGGGTTTGTCTCTTTCTTATGCCTAGCTACCCAGCCCCTCTCTCCCAGCCGCTCTGAACATAGGCCTGGCTGTGAGAGCTCCTCCACTGCTCTTTCCATCAGTCTCCCTGCATCCCAAGCACGACACAGCAGTGCACAGTCCCCTGGCCAGAACCACTGTGCTTTTCCTCACCACTGCAGTCAGCACCTGGCACATCCTCGCCGCAGTCTCAGCCAGGTCCCTTTCCATAGACCTTGCCCTCTGCCAAGTAGTGATTGCAGATGCTGCTGCCCTGAGCAGCCTCTCTGAGTGAGCGCACTGGGCGTGCAGGCACACATGTAAGCAACACAGAAAGGTGAGCCAACCTGGGACCTCAGGTGTCGGAAATTCAGCTCATCAGGAGATTTCTCTTCGTGTTTGAAATTGTAACGTTTGAAATGGCAGCAAACACTGCCAATCTCAAACCTCTCCTCTTTCCTGATAATTTGGTGAATAAATCAATACCTCATGGTAATCAGCCAAAAATGACCAAATCAGAAAATGCCGTTTCTTTGTTGGTGATAATAATTGGCAGGGTGTGTAGAAAGGGAAGAGTAAACATGTACTGAATATTCTTATGATTTAAGATGATTGTCAATTCAACGTAGCCATTTCTTACCCAGAGCGTTTAAAATGATTTATTAATGATTATCCTTTTCTAGTCTTCTTGCTTATGAAGAGCGTAAGAGCTGGAGAGGTTTCTCTGCATCTTTTACCATAAGCATCCTAGCACATGAGAGCATAAAGAAGACTGGGAAAGTAATGGTTAATGGCATGCAGCTCCCCTCCCCTCCCTTCCCCTCCTCTCTGCGTTTTTCACCCATCTGCTTTCTTTCTCTTCCTTTTTCCATCTGCCATTTTCTCTGGGTGAACACCTCAGTAGTGATGTCATTTCTTTCTCGCCGTAGCTAGACAGTCAAAGTGTTCTTAGGAGCTAGTGTAGCTTGACTGGACGTGCCGCTCATATTGAAATGCTGCAGACAGCTGAAGTTCCGTTCAGCAATTTGTTCTTTGTAAGGTGTGGCTTTCTGTGTTCTAAACAGGGAAAGGTGCAACTCGGAGGAAATAGCAGGTGATTTAGAGAGCTTGGCAGTATTATTGTCAATAGAGAAGTGTGGTCTTGGGCTGGAGAGATGGCTCAGTGGTTAAGAGGGCTAGTTATTCTTCTAGAGGATCTAGGTTCAATTCCTAGCACCTACATGGCAGCTCACAGCTGTCTGTAACTCCAATTCTGGTGATCTGACACCCTCGCACAGACACACATGCAGGCAAAACACCAATGCACATAAAATAAATAAATCTTAAGAAAACAGAGAAAGAGCTGTGATCTCCGTGATCGGGTTTTTGTAAAGTCCCTTAGTCCTGGTCACCATAGTTTCCCATCAGACACAATTTTGTTTATAATATCTTGACTTTCCTATTGAAGATTTGGTGTTCTTAAGTATAAAGTGGTGAAATTAGTATTTAGAATTTGATCTTTCTGTTTCACTTTAATGTTGCTGTTTTCTTTAAACAGCCCCAGATCTGATCTTTGGAGCAGTCCAGTCTAAGAACAGTTCACCGTACTTGCCAGCTGTCCCTTTAAGAGCACACATGCCCGCATTGACTCGTGTTTATGGCTTGAGAACGAGCCAGGTTCTGAGAACCACATAAAGCAGTAGGAGAGTTTTGTGGGGGAACAATCAATTTTATTCATTTTGCCAGTGGGCACCCCAAGAACCATTGGAATGTAGTAATTTGAATATCGAATCGCTTTCAGCTGGCTGATTTGTTTCTAGGTTGAAAAAAAGAATCCTTTTCCACCCGTGTGGCGGCAAGTAGCAGCCAGTGTCCCTGTTATCTCATCTTAGATGTTTCTAATCACATGACAATATTTCTCTGCCCTGTGTGATTTTTAAAAACAAAACAAAAAACAGCCCTGGCCCTGACCTCCCAGAACAGTTGCCGTCACCTTTGGCCCTGCAGAGTGTTCTGGTTTGCACTGTTTGCACTGTCCGTTACATGTATGGTCCATGACTTCACCATTAAGTTAAACGTGTGCCTTTGTCCCCTCGTAGTTCAAGGGCCAGGATTAAGGTGAAATTGAAATTTGGAGTGAAACGGAAGGGAATTTCTCCTGGTGTTTTCGTTTTGCTTTTGAACAGGAAGGTTGTTCTGGCTTGTTCTAGTCTCTGGTCAAACACATAGTGTGCGGATGTTAGGTCTGGTAGATTAGGCTGATCGGAGTTCACGTTTTTAGGGCCGCTTCTCCGTCTGGTGAGACCAGGTGGTAAAGGGAGAGAGGTGAGGGGCACCAGACTCTGTGAATCCTTTGCCCTCATTTCATTGTATAAACTGTCCTAGTGGAAGTCATTTTAAATCCAACCAATTCAGCAAGGCCAGGAGCTCTAGATTTTTTAGCTGTGGCCTGTTATTTACTTAATTCTTATTCTCTGCTATAAAGTCTACACAGACTTTTCAGGATCAGGATTCCTAGATTCCTATTCAGAAAATACTTTATAAAATGTTTATTGGATGTTTTCACTTTTTTTTTTTTTTTTTTTTGCCTTTATGAATGCAACAGAGGACCAGGCCTGTCCAGCTTCTGTGTTCCTTCTTCCTCTTCTTCTTTTTTTTTTTTTTTTTCTGAGACAGGGTTGTTTTTTGTTTTTTTTTTTTTTTTCTGTGTATCTCTGGTTGTCCTGGAGTCCTGGAACTTGCATTGTAGACCAGGCTGGTCTTGAACTCACAGAGATCCACCTGCCTCTGCCTCCCTGAGTGCTGGGATTAAAGGTGTGCACCATCACCTGGCTTTTTTTGTTGTTGTTTTTTGTTTGTTTGTTTGGTTTGGTTTTCCCCCCAGGACAGGGATTCTCTGTGTCGACCTGGCCGTCCTGGAATTCAGTAGACCAGGCTGACCTCAAACTCACAGAGATCTGCCTGCTTCTGTCTCCTGAGTGCTGGGATTAAAGGTGTGCACCACCACGTTGCTGCACTCCTTATCCTTATGAAGAAACTCTTTAAATCCTATGTTGGGGTGTTTTATGTGTGGCCATGCTGACAGCACTCCTGTTTTGGATTTACCAAAGGCTGGAGGTGCCCTTTCCAGCTCAGGTCACTTACTTGAAATAACGTCCTACCTCCCATGTGCTAGCACAGAAGCCTCTTCTTGGTGACTCTCTAGAAATGAAGTCACGATATCTGCAGAGCTGTTTGGGGTTTTGTTTTTGTTTTTTTTTTTTTTTTTTTCTCTCAAAGAGGAGAGCTCATCTGCCTCCTGCACAGGTTTATTTAGGAAAGCATGAAAGGAAAATGGCTTCCACCAAGTAGCAGGCTTATACATGTCACCAGCACTCCATGTATGTTTCCTTCCGCTCCTTAGTTCTGAAACCATCTCCCCAGATGCTCTTCTGGGGACGTTTTGCTTTCTTTAGCTCGTGTGTATTCCTTTGTTTTCTCTCTTTATTACTCTCTCTTTTCTTTGTGGATATGTATGCTCTATCTTTTGGTGTTTTGGGTTTGTTTTGTTTTTCCTCCTTTTCTTTTTTCTTCTCGTCTTTATTTTCTGAACCCATCTCCTGGTTCCTCCTTCCCTGCATGCCACTAACTATTTTCATTAGATATTAATTGATTTGTGAATTCAGGCTGAATTGCATCATCAGCAGATGGCGGATCCAGACCTGTTGGAAGAATCCTCGTCACTCTTGGAGCCAAACGAGATGGGAAGAGGCACTCCTTTAAGACTTGGGTAGGTAGCGCTTCAGCCTTGGTGGGGTTGTGTTCCTCTTTGCTGTTCAGATGAGCAGCGAGTGGCTCCAAATATAGTGGTACATATATATAAACTACCTTCAGGAGGCAAAAGCAGAAAGAACATACCTTTGATGGCAAACTGGGCCACAGAGTGAGGGCCTGTCTTAAACCATGGGCTGGAGACAGGTCCAGTGGTAGAATACTTGCCTGACGTGTCAAGACCCTGGGTTTTATCTTGGGTTGGGGGGCGTGGGGAATCGTGGATCTAGGGACTAATTTGCTGTCGGAAGCCACTTTGTTCTGAGCCATTGAGCTGTTCCTAGATTTGTGTGGATCAGTTCCTGGTTTGTCTCTCAACCCTCTCTGTTGGGTCCAGAAATGAGGTCTAGAGAGTGGCCGCCAGCCCTCTTGACACCATGTGCAGTGTATAATCCTCCACATTCCCTCCCTCGCTCCTGCTTTCTCTTAAGCCTGGAGTTCCCAACCTGACTCTTCTCCTCACAGCTTCGTGGCTGGTGTGATTAACAGGGAGCGGATCCCTACCTTTGAACGCATGCTTTGGCGAGTGTGCCGCGGGAATGTGTTCCTGAGACAGGCTGAAATCGAGAACCCGCTGGAGGATCCCGTGACTGTAAGACAAGGAAATTGTGTCTGGTGGAGTAGGTCTTGTAAAGTGAGCCCAAGCAGGAGCAGAGACTCAAGGCTCACTCCCCTTTCTCTAACCTCTCCCTCCATGTAGACATCTTCCTCCGTGCAGACATGACATGCACATATTTTCAGACTTTACCCATGAAGGTTTTTTTTGGCACATTTTCCTCCTCAATTATTCTTAATTTTAGTTTTATATATTTCTTGTTACTAATCTGGGCTGAAAGAAAAATAGCCTTTTATGGAAACTAACATAAAATCAAGATACGTCGTTGCAAATTTGGCAGTATCATGTATAAAAAGATAGACTTCCTAAACCTTAATCTTTATAAGCTGATGAAACCTTCTCTTGGCAAGATTCTATTGTCTGCCTGTATATTGGGAAGATTAGAAACTTAATTTAGCCTAGATACATGCCAGGTGAGGGTGATCTTGCCCACCCAGCTCTTGGAAAAAGTAGCACTAGTCCAATGTTTTGGCATTTGACTCAGCGAGACAAAGTTCATGGCAACATCTGCATGAGGTGGGGTCCTGATCTCAGGGGTCTCAGCAAAGGCTGGGTGTGTCACTGAGACAGCGTGTTACTCTCACCTTAGTATTTAGAAGCCTGCAGTTAGCTTACCTTATAAATGTCTTAGTGTGCTAGTTTTTGTCCTAAAAGAATTTTTTTTAAATATTTATTTATTTATTTATTTTATTTATTATGTATACAATATTCTGTCTGTGTGTGTGTCTGCATGCCAGAAGCGGGCACCAGACCTCATTACAGATGGTTTGTGAGCCACCATGTGGTTGCCGGGAATTGAACTCAGGACCTTTGGAAGAGCAGGCAATGCTCTTAACCACTGAGCCATCTCTCCAGCCCCCCCCTAAAAGAAATTTAACTTGGACTTTTCTTAGCTTTGGCGGGTAGCACCCTGTGGCTTTTACCCCTCACTGAATAGAGACATGGTGACATTGTGAATGCTTTAACCCAGGGTGCGGTTTTCTCAGGCTGCTTGGGTTGTGGAAACATTGTAACCTGTAGTCATGGAGCCCTTCTCCGGGGTGTCCGGTCAAGTTTCCTCTCCATAGCAGGAAGATTATTTTATCAACAAATCCAGGAAAGCAGAACATGGTATCTCCAGCAGAGCTCTCCATAGCAGGAAGATTATTTTATCAACAAATCCAGGAAAGCAGAACATGGTATCTCCAGCAGAACAGCTGCACCAAGAGTGGGCCCAGTTTATTTAGCCAGGAGACTTAGGGATCTTGAATCCAGCTTTCTTCCCTCTTTGTCCTTCTGAAGTTGTTTTCTTCTATAAGAGCAGAATACACTCTGTATGTGAGACATTATAGGCAGCCTAAGGCATCTTGGCTAATAGCTCATAAGCATATTTTTTTCTGATTTTTTTTTCTTGCTGTCCTTGTACTCAGAGGTGTGAGCTTGGTATTGTTCCTTGTTGCATATAGTCTAAATTTGTGTGATTCTCAAGATTCAACACGCTGTTCTTGCTAGTGATTTAGTTCCTTGTGTCCAGCCAACTCTTTATCTGTTTCTCTCTGTGCCCAGGAACAGACAGGCTTCCTTCTGTCTCCTCTCCTCTGTACTTTTGTCGTCCTGGAAATACAAGAGTCCAAGTAGAACCGGAGAAACAAGCTGCACTGTGCTGAGCAGCCCCTCAGCTTCTGTCAGGCTTCCGGTTGTGTCCGAAAACAGGAAGATGTTTGTGGATCTGTGGTTATAGGGCAGATATTCTCAATGAAGCATAGGAGCGGGAGTAGGGATAAAGTACAGAAGGCCGTGTTCTTAAAGGAATCCTTCTGGTGCCATCCAGGTTTAGTTGTTCTTGAACTTTTCAGCTAGACCTGTATGTCCAACATTCAGGAGCCTGGGGCTAGGACTGCTAGGAGTTCGAAGCCAATCTAGGCCACACAGTCAAGACCAGGCTAGCCTGGGCTGCAGCGTAAGACTGTCTTAAAGGAAGTTCTCATCTATATTGAGAGTTCTGAACTCTTGGTTTTTCTCCTGGGGCCTAGGGCGACCACGTGCACAAGTCTGTATTCATCATTTTTTTCCAAGGCGATCAGCTGAAAAACAGGGTCAAGAAAATCTGCGAAGGGTAAGAACACATGCCTGCCTCCATCCAAGAGGCGCAGCTGTGCTACCTGCTTACGGCTCAGAAAAGAGCCGCGTAGATCCTCGTTCTGCTTTGCACGCTGAGTGCGCTGCTAACTGATGTTGGGAATGCTTTAAACCATCAGAAGTAGCTCCAGTTTTTCTTCCTTTCTTTTCTGAGTATCAGAACCACAGCTTGGGGGTTGGGGAGCTAGTTCAGAGGATAAAGTGCTGACTCCTCAAGCATTGAGGGGTGGAGTTTAGATCCCCAGAACCTACATAAGTGCCAAGTGAGCGTGGCAGCCACCTGTAACCCCAACATTCAGAAACCAAGACAGTATCCCTGGAGCCCTCTGCTAGTTAGGCTCACTGCGTGGGTGTACGCTGGAGTCAGGAGAGACTCTGCCTAAATGACTAAGGTGGAGAGAAATCAGGAAGACTCCTGGTGTCGACCTTGGATCTCCAAGACATGCACACACACATACATATATGCACACACACACACCACACATATATACTCATACCTTCACCCAAAGAAACCAGCCAGACTCACAGTTTCATTATTCAGGGACAGTGGGTGTACATCCCGCAAGCTGAGTGCCATAGGCACTATATAAACTCTATGGGATTGTGTTATGGATAGAAATTTCACCATGTCATATTTCTCTAATAACTTATAATAAAAATAGTTTTAAAATTATTTTTTCAAAATTTTTGGCTAAAGATTTATTTATTTTGTGTTTTTGAGTGTTTTGCCTGTATGTATGTATATGCACACGTGCATGCCTGGTGCCCTTGGAATATACCCAGAGTTTAAGAAAGTACTACAAGAGAGTGTTGGATCCCCTAGAACTGAATTACAGGCAGTGTGACCCACCACACAAGTGCTGGGAACTGAACCTGGGGCCTATGAAAGAGAAACAGGTGCTCAAAACTACAGAGCAATCTCTCTAGTACCTTATTATTATTTTTATTATTTTTTTTAAATCTCAAAATGATTTCATAGCTACAGAGAATGTCACGACTGTGCAGTGCTGTTGCTCTCTGTGGGCTGCTGCACATAAGTGTTAGTGTTGATTGACACAGCAGCCTGACCTAATTGCGTTTGGTCCTACTGACGTATTCCTACTAAGTTGGCATTACCTTCCGAGGTGATGTAGATAGACTATACTAAGAAATTTCAGTGTTCCTGAGGCTGTTCCCGTCTCTTCCAGGTTCCGAGCCTCTCTCTATCCCTGTCCTGAGACTCCACAGGAGAGGAAAGAAATGGCTTCTGGAGTCAATACCAGGATCGATGATCTCCAGATGGTACAAGGGGGCCCTGGGAATTTGACTCTGTGAACTACGGCAGTAGTGAACCACTTTGCTCCCCTGAGTCCTTGACAGTCTGTTAAAGCACCTAAAGCAGTTGAGCATACCAAAAAAAGAAGAGTGTGTGGGTAGTAAGTCCCCCTGGGAACTGGCAAAAGTCTCAGGGTAGGACTCTTAAAAATAGCGTTGGTCATCCTCCAGCAAGAAAGGAATGCTGTGTGTCTGGAACCCTTACTGCCTGAGAGCAACCCTTTCCCTTCTGCTGCATGACTCTGAGATGTTTGTTGTGTTGTTTTCTGCAATAATTCCTTTTCCTTAAGTATGCTGAGTTAAGAAAAGGAAAACGCAAACAGTCCAGAAGTATGTGTAGAGTCAGTTTTTCCCTCACACACTCTCCTGGCAGCCCCTTTTAACAGCATGATACAGCTTCCGGTTACCTTTGATCTTAACCACATGGGCCAGCCAAAGAGCCCAGAGTTGACTCTTGAACCCAGAGAGAGACTGTTCGTTCGATTTTTACCAATTTACAGTGCGAAAGTCATGCACACCGTGGTCCTAGCAGGGCTCTGAGAGTAGAGTCATGGTGTGAGTCTTTGGAAGGAGAAGGCAGCCAGGGGAACGTCTTACTTTTTCAAAGAAAGAGTCCAGTAGTTGTTTGCTGTCCTTACAATGTTACATAGCATATCCCAAGGCCTTTCTCTATGGCAGTGATATTGTCACATACGTGATGGCTCCCATTTCAATTCCTTTCTCATTTTTCCCTTTAGCCCCCGCTGAGGGTGACCCACCAGCTTGAACTGTTGCTCCTTTAAGAGACTCATTTTCCTTCCTTTGTGTGTGTTGGGGGGGGGGTGCTGCTAGGACTAGAACCTAAGGCCTGCATGTTGGGTAGATTCCTCTACTACTGAGCTATGTTCTCAGCTCCAAAACTCAAATTCCTTGAGCTAGAGACATAATTCAGTGGCGGCATCCTTGGAGAGCTTGTATAAGCTCTGAGTCCCATCACTACCACTGTAAGAGCTCACATTTCTTATAATTTGATGAACCCCCACCATCCTAAACCCACACCCCCAAATAATACATTTTGCTAGGGGAAGAATAAGATTGTTCTCTGGTAACCCTTTTTAGAAAGTGATGCCATAGCTGAGCATGGTGGTGCCGGCCTTTAATCCTGGAGGCAGAGGAAGGGGGATCTCTGTTACTTTAAGGCCAGCCTGGTCTACAGAGTGGGTTCCAGGATAGCCAGGGCTGTTACACAGAGAAACCCTGTTTTGGAAAGAAAGGAAGGAAGGGAGGGAAAGCAAGCAATGCCACTTTGCCACCCTCTCCTATGACGGAAGACTTGTGTTAGAAAGATCCCTCCCCTATTTCCTCTCCTCCCAAAAGGTTCTCAATCAAACAGAGGACCACCGCCAGAGGGTTCTGCAGGCAGCTGCTAAGAACATTCGGGTCTGGTTCATCAAGGTGCGGAAGATGAAGGCCATCTACCATACCCTGAACCTGTGCAACATAGATGTGACCCAGAAGTGCCTGATTGCAGAGGTCTGGTGCCCTGTCACTGACCTTGACTCCATCCAGTTTGCCCTTAGACGAGGAACGGTGAGTCTCCAGCTGAAATGAACTGGTGGGCAGGTGAAGAGCCTCCTGTTAATCAGCTTTGTACTTATGACATTTTTGTTTTCAGAGTTGTTTGTTTTGTTTGGTTGGTTTGGTTTGGTTCTTTTCAAGATAGGGTTTCTCTGTGTAACCTGGCTGTCTTGAAACTTACTTTGTAGACCAGGCTAGTCTCAAACTCATTGAGATTCACAAATGTTGGAATTAAAGGCATGAACCACCACCACCCGGTGCATTCAGAGTTCCTAGTGTGTTCTTATACCCTGAGAGCATGCTCTGACTGTTGCCTGGAGCACAGGCATTATTGTCCAGGGCAGGAACTACAGCTCAGTATTGCGAAGGCATTTGGTCATGGTCATGACTCCTCAGGACAGACCATGCTGGAGTATTAGCTTCCTGACTCACTCTCTGATTGACAGATTCTGCTTGGTCGTTAGAGCAGCCGCTTTCTAAGACACTGACCTAAGCCAGAGAGTGTATATGTATATGTGTGTGTATACATATATATATATATATATACATACAGAAGTATACAAGCTGTACCTGCTGAAGCACCTTGCAATTCATTAGGATTGGAATGGAGCTGAGCGGAGATGTGTGTGGAGGGAGGGTGGAGCTTTTCTAACTAATGTGATCAGAAAAAGCTTCAAGAAAAAAATGGAGTTTGGTGGAACGAGGGGTGTCACTCAACAGCAGAGCATTTGCTTAGCATGTGTGAGGCCCTGGGTTCAGCCCCCGGAGCTGCAAAAACATAAGCCAACAATGGAAAAGGTGACTTGTGACCAGGGACTTGAACGGGTACGATGATTAGGTAAGCAGAAAACTGTGTGAACAGGACTAGGGAAGCAGCCGAGCTGGGAGACAGTTTGCCTTGTGTGCTAGAAGCCCTGATAATTTTGTTTGTGTGTGTGTGTGTGTTGTTTTTTTTTTTTTTTTGTTTTTAAGACAAGGTTTCTTTGTGTAGCCCTTGCTGTCTTGGAACTCTAGACCAGGCTGGCCTTGAACTCAGAGATACGCGTGCCTCTACTGTTTGAGTGCTGGGATTAAAGATGTGTGCAGATACTCTTGGCTATAAAGCCCTGGTTTAATTTCCAGATCTACATAAGCCAGATATGGTGGCATATCCTTGTTATTCCAGCACTCGGGAAGTAATAGCAAGGGGATCCGGAGTTCATGGTTATATAGTAAGTTTGAGGTTCAAGGTTACTCAAAGTAAGTTTGAGTTCAAGGTTATATAGTAAGTTTGGCTATATAGTAAGTTTGAGGCCAGCCTGGGCTACATGAGACCCTTATCTCAACAAACAAGACCCCACAAAACGAAAGGAAAAGGCTACAGATAAAGGCTGGAAGTACTGTGCAGGAGGGCATACATGGTGTTAAGCAAACAGGGTTTATAATGGTTTAGCTGACAAGAATAGCAGCTAACGGTTCATTAAATAGATTGAAGCCCGGTTATGAGTGATTTTTCAAAGGTCCCTGGGTTTAAAACTTATTCCGGCAGGTTAGAGAGCAGTGTGTTGTGTAGCTGTGATTAAGGAAGGTTTGAAAACGTGGCCAGTGGACCATGAAAAGCAGAGAAATCCTGAGTGGGTGGCCAGTCATGAGGCTACTGTGAGCATAGAGTTGTTGTTGATGAGGGCTGCAGGCAGGACTTAAAAACGATGGCGAACCTGTGAGACACTCTGAAGGGGAAAATGAGTACATAGCCTCGTTTTTTATTAAAGCACAGGAACAAGAATTAAAAACATTTATGAGGCAGCAGGCTGTATGTACCTGAGGATTAGAACTCATGGAAATCAGAGCCCAGCAGGAGGAACTTCTTAACCGGAAGGATGTCAGGTTGGGCTGCAACCACACGGAGGCCCTGAACAGAAATCTATGAGGAAATAGCAAGCAGACATCGGGGCTGCAGAAATTAGAGTGTTAGTAAGGGTGAGGGTACAGAGACCTCAGAGGAGATCCTAGAGAGGAAAAGGAGTCCCTCAGAAGGAGCCCTGTGGTGCCACTGGGTGGGCAGAGGCAGAGCTGGTGTCTGGCCAGTCATGTCATGAGCATCTCAGCTGAACCGCAGGCCTTAGGGAATGAGGCGGGGAAGAGAGCAGACAGTGTATGTTTTACTTTCTCTGGTCTTGAATGCTTTTCTTTCTTTCTTTTCTTTCTTTCTTTCTTTCTTTCTTTTTATTTTGAGACATGGTTTCTCTATGTAACAGTCCTGGCTGTCCTGGAACTCACTTTGTACCCAGGCTGGCCTCAAACTCAGAGATCCCCCTGCCTCTGCCTCCCAGGTGCTGGGATGATGGCATGAGTCACCATGCCAGGCAGAATTGGGGTTTTTCTGAGAAATATTTTCCAGGAAACAGCAAACCTTATGGGTGGGGTGCAAGGTCAGAGAGCAGCTCGCTTGTCAGTCTTTCTGTGTTTATTCGGGCGCATTTCACGGCTGCAAAAAAAGCCTCTTACCATCGACAGCTCGGTGGCTGTAGCGTTGGCTGATGCGCAGCCAGCACCACACTCTCACTATAGAGTATTTCCAACACCTGCCAGAACTCTGACCCCAATTAAGACTTAGGAAGTATATCATTATGGTGAAAAAAAAAAAAAAATTTAAGCCAAGCAGTGGCACGCTTTAGGAGGCTGAGGAGGAAGGATCGCTTAATTCAAGAGTTCAAGACCAGAGCTGGGCTGTGGTGGCACACATCTTTTTTTTTCAAGACAGGGTTTCTCTGTAGCTTTGGAGTCTGTCCTGGAACTAGCTCTTGTAGACCAGGCTGGTCTCGAACTCGCGGAGATCAGGTGGATTAAAGGTGTGCACCACCGCTTCCACGGCCTTATACATCTGTACATACCAGGCAGTGTTGCTCTGCTCCGCCAACTGCGCTAGGTCCTAAAGGATTTCCTGCAAATGCTCCTGGTTGTTGTCTCGAACTGCCTCCAACTTTGTCTACTCCAGCCATTCGTGGGCCTGGGGTGTGGAAACAGTGTAGGTGAGGCCAGCCAGGCCCAGGCATCCTGGGATACCAAGCCCCTAATTCTTAAACCAAATGGCAACATCACTCTGGGTCCCACTTCAGTTATGCAAAACACACACATTCACATTCATGTGTACTTTGTTTTCCTTTCTCCAGCAAATGATGATTAACTGTTTATAGGGCCTAGAGAGATGGCTCAGCAGTTAACACTGGCTGAATTTCCAACACCCACACTGAGGCTCACAACTGTCTGCAGCTCCCAGATCTGACACCCTCACACAGACATACATGCAGGCAAAACACCGATGCACATAAAATAAAAATAAATTATTTTTAAAAGGACTCAGTTTATAAACAGGACAATCCAAAAGACAGATTTCTGGTTCCATTCTTTTGACTCACACAGTCACCAAAACTCATTAAATTGCCCCCAACTCCCAATAAATTTAAGTATATGGAGTCAAGATCATGGTCGGATGAGACCTTAAACATCTTTTAGCCCAGGATCAGAAAGCCATGGAAGTAAGTAACTTTCCCAGGGACTTGAACCTGGGTCTCCAGGCTCAGTGTGTCTTGTGGGGAAGGGGCAAGAAATCAGTTCATGAGACCAGCAAGATGACTTATTGTATAAAGATGCTTTAAGCTTGCAACCTGAGTCTGTTCCCTGGAACCCACATGGAGAAGGAAGGAGAGAAGTGACTTCACAGAGTTGTCCTCCAACCTCCATGTGCATGCTATAGCATGCATACACCCACACACACACATCCTGTAAATATCATACTTTTAAAAAATATATCTCACCAGGTGGTGGCGCACGCCATTAATCCCCAGCATTCAGGAGGCAGAGGCAGGTGGATCTCTGTGAGTTCGAGGCCCAGCCTGGTCTACAAGAGCTAGTTCCAGGACAGGCTCCAAAACTACAGAGAAACCCTGTCTCGAAAAATAAAAACAATAACAACAACAAAGGTGTGTGCAACCACTGCCTGGCCTTGGTCTTGAACTTTTGAATTAAGTGATCCTTCCTCCTCAGCCTCCTGAAGCATGCCACCGCCTGGTTTATATTTTTTCACCATAATGATATACTTTCTAAGTCTTAATTGAAGCTCACTTTTTATTTATGTATGTATTTATTTATTTTTGCCTGCAAATATCCAGTCTGTTTGCTTTGTTTTCTGCTGTTTTCAAGTGTTGTATAGTTCAGGCTGGCCTTGACTTTCAGTCCTCTTGTTTCTGCTTCCTGGAGCACCAGATGCGGCTATGCCTGGCACCAAGACTTAACTGAAATCGTCTGTGGTCGGTTTTAGATCTAGTCCCAGTTCTTCCAAAGACTGAGAGAGATAGAAAACAATTTTGACTTTCTTGTTCGTTTAATTGAAATGTAACTATATAAAAGAAGATACAAGTTTTAGGTGTGCAGTTTGAATTGTGATACATATGTGTATCTGCATAGCCAGGAGGATGCCTAATTTTGACATGCTACTGATGTTTCCTAGGAACACAGCGGTTCTACTGTCCCCTCCATTCTGAACAGGATGCAGACAAACCAGACTCCCCCAACGTACAACAAAACCAACAAGTTCACAAACGGCTTCCAAAACATAGTAGATGCTTATGGGATTGGGACTTACCGAGAGATAAACCCAGGTGAGAATATTTGATTTTTTTTTTCTCCCTAGCAGGTGTCCTCAGCCTATAGGCTTCATATGCCCTAGGATAGCTATGAATACAGCCAGCACAAAATCGCAAACTTAATTAATGTTTTGGTTTTTTTTTTTTTTGCAATATTTTTGTTCGCTTAATTGTGTAGTTCTCTAATACAAACGTTGTAAATAGCAACATTCTGTCACCATGTCAACATTCTATGATTTTTTTAAAAATAATTTAAATCTTTTTTTTTTTTTTTTTTTTTTTTTTTTTTTTGGTTATTTTGTTTTGAGACATGAAACAAGGTCTCATCATATATCTCTGGGTGACCTGGAACTTGCTTTGTAGACCAGATTGGCTTCCAACTCACAAAGATCTGCTTGTGTCTGCCTCCTATAGTGCTAGGATTAAAGGTGGTGCACTCCCACACTTAGCTAACATTTCACTCTTTTCTTTCTTTTTCTTTTTGTTTGTCTTTTGTTTTTCAAGACAGCATTTCTTTTGTGTAGCCCTGGCTATCCTTGAACTCACTCTGTAGATCAGGATGGCCTAGAATTCAGAGAGATCCACCTGCCTCTGCCTCCCAAGTGCTGGGATTAAAGGTCTGTGTCTTGCTAATAATCCCGTTGGACAATGGCTGTAGAGATGTCCAGATCTCAGCTGGTGTGCAATTGCTGCAAACATGCCCATTAGATATAAACAGATCCGTCACGGAATAATGCTTCTCTAAGAGCTTCTTATTGTATTCTTGTATCTGTCCTCAGAGCTACAAAATACCTGGCCTCTCAAAGTAGCAACAAAATATCACTTGGCTTTGGTGGAGCTCCTTAAACAAAATGTTTTTTTTTTTGTTTGTTTGTTTAAGATGTCTTATATTCATTCTAGAATGACTTCCTGAGGCTAGACAGAAAGTAGAATAATAACTGTTTTCGGCGCAGGCCAGCCAGTCTCTTCCATATTCAGCCAGTTATTCACTCAAGAATCTGAACATTCATTATTGGACCTGCTCTGCTGTGGTTCCAGGCTTCCCTTTATTGCCTGAGGGCTTTATCAGCTCAGAAAGGGTTGCTGCACAGGGAGGCGACAGCTGGCCTAAACCAGAGTAGAGTCCTGAACTGGAGGAAGGGAGTGCAGCAACCAGCTAATGTTGTCAGGGTGCTGGGGCCCACTATTTCCTGTCATCTTCATAGTGTAAAGTATTCGCTGTAGCACAACCCATCAGCTGCTCTGTGAGGGCGTGGCTCTCGCTGTGACCACGTTCCCTGAGAGTCCATTCATCCAGAATGGAGGAAGAAGCCGCTCCCGTGCACCTCAGAGTCCAGACAAGCGTGGGGCATGTGGGAACCCATGCTTTTCTGTAGCTCATGATTCTCTCCGTTTTTCTCCTAGCTCCATACACCATCATCACTTTCCCTTTCCTGTTTGCTGTGATGTTTGGAGATTTCGGGCACGGCATTTTGATGACGCTTTTTGCTGTATGGATGGTGTTGAGGGAGAGCCGAATCCTCTCCCAGAAGAACGAGAACGAGGTACTGTTTCAGGGACTCCTGCACTGGATCGAACTTAGTAATATCTCAAGCATTCGTGATGACAGTAGTGGTCTAAAAGTCCATGAATTTACAAAAAGGGAAGAATAAAAGTTGTTTGAATATTAAAGAGGCCATGTGCTATGCATGCAAAAATTATTTTAACATTCTTATTTCATTTGTAGTTGTGGGGCTTGACCGTTGGGCCTCACAGGCAAGTGCTCTGCCATGCCAGATGCTCCCCCAGTCGTCTTAGCCTTATATTTTAATCTTTAGTTGAAGCTTCCAGAGCCAGGATGGGGGGCACTGGTGCATGTTGGTATAGTATAAGTAGTAGTATCTCAACGGACGCCGCAACACTGGATCTGATAACTCCTTCTCTCTGGCTTCAGATGTTTAGCACCGTGTTCAGCGGTCGATACATTATTCTTCTGATGGGAATATTCTCCATCTACACTGGTCTCATCTACAATGACTGTTTTTCCAAGTCTCTGAATATCTTTGGGTCATCGTGGAGTGTACGGCCAATGTTCACTGACGGGAACTGGACGTAAGTTACAGAAACCAAAAATCTAAGCTAGTTCCTTGTATGTCCAGCTCTGGCTTGTCGAGCGAGCAGTAAACTAACTCCCCTTTAGGAGAGCTTGAGAAGGTGTTTCAGAGGGAGCACTGTCTCTTCTCACTTATGTTCCAGTCTGTGAAAGACTATATGATTTGTCAGCAAGTGTCAAGATGTGAGCCTGTAAATTAATGTAAAATCTATTTATTTGTTTGTAACTTAAAAGCAAGTTACCTAAATTCCCTCCCTAGTTATGTATTAGTGCTTACCTTTTCTTTGGATTTGATTTCTTCTTGTTTTTGGATACGAATTCCTCCTTTCTTCTTGCACTTACGTATGTGAGCTCAGTTGTGTGGAGATGCGTGTGTTTGTGGAGGCCCACGGTTGGCCCTTCCTGACTCATCTCACATGGTGAGACTTCTGGTCTCCTCCTGAGCCTAGAGCTGCCGTCCAGCTAGGCCTGCCAGCGTATTTGTCTCCACCTCCCCACCCCCATAAGGGCCGCTCTACCTGCCTGGCTTTCATGCAGGTTCTGGGGATGCAGAGTCCTCAAGCTTGCAGGCGAGCAGTCCCTGCTGGGCCATCTCCCCGCCAGTGATAACTGTAGTAGTTCCTTTTGTGCTCGGTGTTTAGACCTGGTAGTTTCCTTTCCTTGATCCAAAATAAAAATGACTTTCTTTAACCCGACAGGGATGAGACGCTTCTGGGAAGCTCTGTTCTCCAGCTGAACCCAGCTATCCCTGGAGTTTTTGGTGGACCGTACCCGTTTGGCATTGATCCAGTAAGTGTGCCTCTTTCCTACATGTGGCTTTCCCCAAAGGTTGGTGCTTGTTTGTTTGTTATGAGTGCTAAGAATTGAACTGAAGGCCTCGTGCATGCTAGACAAATGCTCTACCTCCTGAGCTGTATGCCAGCCTCAGTTTACTTTTTTTTTTTTCCATTTTGAGATACATACTTACCAGGCTGTCGTTGAACTCTTCTCTAGCTCAAGCAGGACTTGAACTTTTTAATCTTCCTGCCTCGGCTTTGAAGTTTTTAACTGATCTTGAAATGAGAGGTTTAAGTTGGGGATAATTTATAATCCCTGCACTATGGAGACTGCTGTAGTAAGATCACCCCAAGTATGAGACCAGCTCAGGCTATGTAGTAAAACTATCCAAAAGAAACAAAAACAACAAAACAAAAACCCTAAAAACGAACTAAAAATTAAAACAGAAGCTGGGGAGATGCTCAGTCACTGAAGTGCGTGTGATGAGGACATGGGTTCAGGTCTCAGTACCCACATGGCAGACAGGCATGTTGGCATGCACCTGTAGCCCCAGCACTATGGAGCAGAGACAGGCCGAGCCTGGGGCATCACTGACCAGCCTCTAGCCGAATCAGTGAATGCTGGGATCAGCGAGAGACCCTGCCTCAAAAAGCCATGTGAGGCGCGACTAGGGAAGACGCTCAGCATCGGCCTCTAGCCTCCATGTGCACACATACACATAGACACACTCAAAGTGTTTTTAAATATTTTTAATATAAGATATGTTAAAAGTTAGAGTTTTTTAAAAATGCACATACAGCCGGGAAGTGGTGGCTCAAGCCTTTAATCCCACCACTTGGGAGAGAGAGGCCAGCCAGGTTTACAGAGTAAGTTTCAGGACAGGCTCTAAAAGTACAGAGAAACCCTATCTCAAAAAAAAAAAAACAAGAAACAAAAAAAAAATGTACATACAAGATTTTTTGTTTTTATAGAAATACAGTGGTATAATTATGGATACAAATAATGTTTTTCTATCATCATTTCTCAACATATAAGTAACAAATTAGTGTCTCTTTGGGTTGTGTTGTATGAGAATATTTTCTTTTCATTTTCTGTATTTGTATGGATGAAACCCAGGGTCTCAGGCACGCTAGGCAAGCACTCTAACCACTAAGTTATGTCCCCAGCACAAAATGTATAAACCCTGGCTTCAGACTCTGGCACTCACACACAAAATATCATTGTTGATACTTTTATGATATGATGGCTGTATTGTGGCCATGTTTTTCAAAGAAGCCTTATTTTAGAGAGCCATACTGAAATATTTATAAGTAAAACACTAGACTACTGTTTCAGCCTTGCCCCAGAGTGATACGGAAGTGGGGAGACGACACAGTGAGGCAAGATCATGGGTGCACATGAGCAAAGCTGACTGATAGGCACTTCAGAGTTTGTTTCAGTGTCCTCTTTGTCTGGATACATTGTTTAGAATTTTCCATAGCAAAAAAGGGTATTTTTTCAGGTAGATGGATAGTATTTTTCCACTTAAGAATTCTTTGTATAGTACCTTCTGATTTTCTTACATTGTAACAGATTTGGAACATCGCAACCAATAAACTGACCTTCCTTAACTCCTTCAAGATGAAGATGTCTGTTATTCTCGGGATCATCCACATGCTCTTTGGAGTCAGCCTGAGCCTTTTCAACCACATGTGAGTCCCTGTCCCTGTCATCAGAAGACTGTGTTACTCAGATAATACTTTTGCCTAAAGAGGTCATCACACCTTTGCAGAGGAATCAGTGACTCAGAGCCCCATTCTATATTGTAGAAGCCGCTTATATTATACAAACATTGTGGGCTTAAATGGGGCTTGATATCAGTTATTAACCATTCATAGGCGCGAAAAAGATCTTTGAAAAAGATGCAGCAATTTTCATTCGATTTAGCAAATTCTTTTGATGATGATGATTGACCCAGGCCTTGTACCTACCAGATAGACACTGAACGATGGATCTAAACCCCAGGCTTAAGTGAATTTTTTAAGAATATGTATTAATTTTATTTTGAATTGTGTGAGGGGGTATGTACATGTGTATTGGGGTTCTCGTGGAGCTGGAGTCCCCTGAGATTGAGAGCTGTCTGATGTGGGTGCTGGGAATTTGTACTTGGGTCCTCTGCAAGAGCAGTAAGTGCTCTTAACTAATAAGCCCTCTCTCCAACCCCATTGCTTCTTCCTTGATGTGTAATTCATACAAAATCCATATATTAGATTTTCCAGGCACTTTCTCAAAGTGGTGGATGTGGTTCTGGAGGCATTCGAGGCCACAAGTTTGGAGATGTTGCCTCTGTTGTCTCCAGCGCTTCTGGCTGTAATTAAATTGACACAGGCAGGGCTGAGGGGACAAGCAGCACGTGGAAAAAAATCTATCGAGCACTCATGTCAGTGAAGGAGTGCCAGGGGCCTGCTAACCCTTCACACCATTTTCCTCTTTTCCTTCTTAGCTATTTCAAGAAGCCCCTGAATATCTACTTTGGCTTCATCCCTGAAGTAATCTTCATGACCTCCTTGTTTGGCTACCTGGTCATCCTTATCTTCTATAAGTGGACAGCCTACGATGTCCACTCATCTAGGAATGCACCAAGCCTCCTGATCCACTTCATCAACATGTTCCTCTTCTCCTACCCAGAGTCTGGTAATGCGATGCTGTACTCGGGACAGGTACGTCAGCCCTAGAGGAGGGGTGTTGTAAGCCACATGTCACTCTGACCTGAAGAAAGTCTAGAAACATGTTCTGTAGTAAATGGCTTTCAGCTCATATCACCACATATACTCAAACCACTCCCCCACCCCTCTTAGCTCGGGAGGGCTCCCGTTAATCCTGGCTGTAAAGGATAGAATTTGTAGGGCTCAGTGCCATAGGCCTGTAATCCCAGCACTCGGCAGGCTGAGGTGGGAGGAGCCAGAGGTCTAGGCAAGCCTGGGCTAACTAGTGAATTCCAGGCCAGGCTGAACTACATAATGAGGACGTGTCTCAAACAATTAGATGAGTAGTGAGGAAAAGGAGCAGAATTTAGAACTACCGTTTTGTGGGACAGTCACTGGGTTTCTCATGGCACCTGCTCATTACTTAGAGAACCAGGTAATGATCATAGACAGTGAGAAAATACTGTTTGGGAGGAAATTTGTGCTGTGGTTGGAAACCGTGTGACTAATGGACTGTATGAAGCACCTTGTCTCTCACTTTGCAGAAAGGGATTCAGTGTTTCCTCATAGTGGTTGCCATGCTCTGCGTCCCTTGGATGCTGCTCTTTAAGCCCCTGATCCTGCGCCATCAGTATTTGCGGAAGAAGCATTTGGTGAGTATATTTCCATAGCTGGAGGTTACTAGACTTTCTCCTTGTTTAAGATCAAGGCAGTTCCTCAGAGGACATAATTAATGGTGCACACATGCATGCATTCTTAAAATGCATTGTGTTACATACGAGCATGAACACCGGGCCTGCCAGTGGCTCAGACACCTGAATTCCAACTTCAAATGACTGGATTGGAGTGAATAAGTCATGTTTTTACCTCTCTTGGTCATGAGTTACTCATGCTGTCCCCAGCAGAGTCCAGGCCTGGGCCTGTCTGGATGCAGTGTCAGCCAAAACAGGGTTAGACGAGCTGCAGAGAGCAAACCCACTCGTGTGGTTTGCCTGGCCAGCCACAGGACTGACACCAAGACACTTTTTTTAAAAAATGAGACCATGATGCTTTCACGGACCAGAACATCTGGGAAAGGGTCTGATTTAAAGCACACTGGTCTTTTCTTCTTCTTTTAAAATGCAGCCTTTGCACACACAGGTGTTTACTTAATGCATGTGTGTATACCAGCTCTACACACATACAGAGTTAAGCTTGCCAAGCGTTCAATACTGCGTGTAGTTTCTGGCTATCCAATAATGCTTCTGTACTGCACTGCCTGGGAAAACCCTAGAGATCTTGTTGCATGGTTCCTGTGGCTGTGAGATGACCCTTCCCGTTGGAGAGCAGCTGAGTTACAAGACCCTCCTTCTCCCTTTTCCGACCATCTTCATCCTTTCATGTACCTCCATTCGTCTCTCCTTCCCCTCCCCCCCTCTTCGTTCTCTTCTCCCTTCTTCTTTTCTCCCATTCACTATCAGGAAGGGCAACCCGTGGAGGCCCCAGTCAGCCCAACCCCGAGCCAACAGGGACTAGAGGCAGCATCGGCTGCAACAGTGAGTCAATTAACTCCAGCCGAGTCAATGTTTGTCTAACGAGTGGCAAACAGTGCACCCGAGTTCCTTTTTAATGCTGTTGAGAGCGTGGGACCTGCGCTCTCAAGAAGTGCGTCCTTGTTGCTCACTGAGACGATGACAGAGGAGCCTTCCACCTCTTAGGAATAGATTCAGGTATCATCTTTACCATTGGCCTGCTAAGTTTCCGTTCAAATGTGTAAGTACAGTCCTGCCCTCGGGAGCAAAGTGGCTTCTGTCTCTCCTCGGGTCCCATCATCTTACTCGAAGACAGCAGCTTTTGGACTCACCCACTTTTAAGTCTGTATTTTGTGACCATGTGTGGGGTAAGTTTTCAGTGTGGAGGCAAGAAGGGCGCAGACTCTTTCGTTGATGTCTCCGTACTTGAGAGTCCATCTTTAAAGGATACGTGACCATAACTTGCCTTCCTTAGAGAAGGTCTGTATCTCTTTCCCTTCCTGGGATCCCAATGCCCTTGTGTACTGAGCCCTCCCCTCTTGCGTGTGTCTCCTGCATGCTACACACCTGTCAGAGCAACCAAATCCATCTGTCTGGCATTCCCCTCCTCTAATCCTAACTTCCATTCCAGTGACCACACTTTGAACGTTAGGCATGTGAGCATTTGTCCTCAAAAACCATCTTTTCACCAGCATCTTAGAATGCAGTAGGATCTGTGTAATCCAACATTCCAGATTTTCAGTTTCCCTGGCTGGGATTGCCCTATTTAGCAATATACTTCTTTAAGGAAAATGCATGTCTGTGCCAGATGCAACTTTAATCTTGCTATTTGAAATGATTTTCAAGTACTGCCCATCGCTGATTTTCTTTCCACGTAGTCTTCTATCTCAGCATCTCAAGGTGCATCTGGGAAGTTCTTGACGCCTTTAAGTCTGGTGCCATCTTCCATGATAAACTCCACAGAAAAGCCCTGCTCATCTGGAAGCTTTCACACTGGGGTCATCTTAGTCACTGGTTCTGTAGCTGAATCTCTCTCGAGGCTGAGGCTAAGAGCACAGATCTACTTCTGTTCTGCTTCTTGTCTCCTTGGTTGTCTCTGTGAGTGGCGTTATCACAGTTCAGCTTTCTAATCCTTGCTGGGGTGTCTCCCATCTCTTTCCTGGAGCTCTTATTCCCTGTGCTCTACAGGATACTCGCTAGAGTCTGGCTGGGAGGTCCAACCTGCCTGTTCTCACTTCTTCTGTTGGCTAGAGAAACCTTTTAGACATGGCCTCTGTTTGGGGAATCCCAAATTCTGAAGCCCTTCCTCCTCCACCCTGTAGAACCCAGGTCAAGATACAATGGAGTCTCCCCTGCACCCTCTGTAATGCTTAGAGTCCTCCCTTTGGAGGCAGCAAGGTGTCTTCTGTACCCAGCCTGGGAGTGCTTAGGCTTCCGTGGTTCCCAAACCTGACTGTATATCAGAACTACCTGGTGAACTTTGAATCTGGATCAAACAGATGAATTGAAGAAAAAAAAATTAAGTGGCCCATAATTCCGTGATCTAAGAAAGGGAGGCATGAAGGAAGAAAGAAAAGGAAGGAAAGCAAGCAATGGGGTATACTTTGGCTGGAGAAAGCCTGTACCACTAACTAAGAAGAGACCTCAGTCCCCACTACGATCCTCTTCCAGGGCACTGCCGTCAGGCTTGGCCTTCAGCACGTGTCTGTCATCTGTCGGTACATGTGTAGACATGTATGCCTAGAAAGAGAGAGATGCTTTAAACCGAATCACTTTTCTACCTCTTGGTGTATCTTAGAGGCTGTTTTCATAGTGGTCCCTAATCTTTTCATGGTTCCCAGGATGCCCTAGAATCCTCTGGATATGCTGACACTATGTCATCATTGTTGGTGATGGATGTGGTACTTGTGTATCTCAGAGGTTGTCCTCATAGTAGTCCCCAGGCTTTTTATGGTACCCAGCATGCCCTAGAATCTGCTGGATATGCTGAAATTACATCTTCACTGCCAATGATGGATATGATACTTGTTCCAATTTTTGCTATTATAAATAATAATGTAGAGAATACCCTGATTCATATGTATCTTACCAGAGTTTGTAAATATAGGTGGCCTAGCAGTGGGACTGTTGATCTCCATGGGTGCAATGTATTTCCTATTTTGGAGTACCCTTCACAATGATTATACCATTTATTCAGCAATGCAATCCTGTACCCCACCCCAGACCTACTGAATATATACTTTCTGGGGATAGCATATGAGGATCTATTAAAAATGTAACTTCCAGCTGGGAGGGACAGCACTCAAGAGGCAGAGGCAGGTGGATCTCTGAGTTTGAGGACAACCTGTTCTACAGAGTGAGTTTCAGGAGAGCCAGGGCTACACAGAGAAGCACTTTTCTCAAAAAAACCAAAAAAGAAAAAGAAAGAAAATGTAGTTTCCAAGTGCTCTTCCTGTAGCTGTTCCTACGACCAACCTTGTAGGACAGCTCCTATAAGAAAAAAGGAGCCTGTCTACATAGACACTGGGGGCTGAACTGGTCAGTGAGCATAGTGGAAGAGGTGTTCCAAAGGGTGAAACTAAGGACGGAGACCGCAGGGACGTTCCCAACCCTGCGGACACATTGTTGGAGCTTACTGGACATGTCACAGTGCAGGCAAGCGGTGCTGAGCTTTGGGTTGACAGAGCCCATGGGAAGTAGTTCAGGGGCTGCTTCCTAATTCCCCTCTGCTCCACCCAGAACCCTCCGGTTTATTTTACATTTTTAAAACTTAGTATTCTTTAGCCACAAATGAGTGTCTGTTAGGATGTTGTTTTGTTTGTTTTTCTCCCTGACCTAGGGACCTTTGTTCCTAGACAGACAGGTGCATTTCTGGGAGAGGCCACTGGAACCTCGGGCCCTGTTGAAAGCACGTCAGATCTGCGCGTACTCATCCCGTCATTTGCTGTCATCTGTCCCCCCACACCCTACTTGCACAATTTAATCTTCAGTCCCACCAGCACTTGGGCCCTCACAGACCTTACAGGTCCAGCACTCTTGTAATGAGAGTGTGTTCATGTTCAGCTTCCCATTCACACAGAGCTCCATTAGCATTGACCAGGGCAAGGGTGCTTCATCTCGGTGTTGCCGGATGAGGTGGTAAACACAGGCTGTCGCTCATGGGGGCCAGAGCAGTGGTGGTTGGGGTGGGGCAGTTACTTGTTTTCACTTAGCTTGTTCAGTCGGTGGGTGTCTCTTTTGTTGTTAGGATGTTTGCCTTTCAGAGGATTGTATGTACTAACCATCACCCTTCCCCACCTCACAGAGTGCCACATTAAAGCCCAGGCGAATACTACTCTTTCTGTTCATCTGTGTAGGGAACTCTCAACTTTGGTGGGATCAGGGTGGGCAACGGACCGACAGAGGAGGATGCTGAGATTATTCAGCATGACCAGCTCTCCACCCATTCAGAGGACGCAGACGAGGTAAGATCCAGTGGTGCGGGCTTCCTCTCCTAACCTGGACAGCGCTAGTCTTGTTTTCTAAGAGGCTTACTCAATCATCTCCTTGAGAAATAAAGCTACTAATGATTGGCCGCCGTCTGGCCTGCTTAGGCTGTCGCAGCAATGCCTGGTGGGGCCTGCTCTAATCTCCAGGGGCAGCCACAGACCCATGCAGCTTTGCTCTGCTCTTCTTGAATTCCGCCAGTCTGTGGGGCACTGCATGGGACCTCAACTACTAACTGCTCTCCTCCACCCAGGCAGCACCCAGCATCCCACCTCTTGTTAGCAGAGACACAGGAGCCTTCAGAGTAGCTTCTTCATCCTCCGATCCTCCCAAGAATCCTTGGTCACACTGCTTCCCAGCTATACTCAGGGTTTCTTTTTGAGACCTACCCCATCGATGTGTTCTTGATCCAGGGTTTTTTGTTTGTTTTTAAAGAGCTTTTAAAATTTGTTATCTGAATTCTTTTTAGAGTGAGAGTGGAAAGGAGTCAGGCCAGCCTAGCCTTTCTTTGACTCTGCTTCCGATTTCAGCTCTTTCAGATCTGCTCTCATTGCCCGAGCACTCGTGGCACGGCGCCTCCAAGCTGGACTAGTACTCTCACCTAGTATTATAGTATTTTTAAAGCAAATCAAATAGCAGTGAGGGACCCAGGCTGCAGTTTTCAGGCTAGCCACTTTGACTATGAGTTGTTTTTTTTTTTTTTTTTTAATTACAGATGTCAGGGTGCCTTTAAAAACATGTATCTTAATTCTGTGATTTCCCTTGGCGTGCATGCTAAGGAGGAGCGCCTGCAGCACCTTAGCCCTTAGCCACCCTCCCCCCCACCAAACAGGCAATAGTGCGTGCTCGTAGCTTGTGACCTTGTGTGCGCTACAGCTTCCCACTAAGTGTGAATTTGTGTTTTCAAGCCTACCGAGGACGAAGTGGTAAGACCAAAGCCTTTGTGTCTATCTGGGGCTTCTCTTTTCCCATCCTGTGCTCACTCTGCCAACCCTACTCCACCCTGGGGCCACACACATGACGCCATGCATCCTGCATCTCATTGGCCATGTCTAACCAGTTTGTGAGCCCACGTTCTGAAGTTCCATCTCCATTAACTGCATCTCATGTCGGTCACCTCTGTCCTTGTGTTGTTGGCTGCTGATCTAATACCTCTGGAACTGGCTTTGAAGAAGCTGCAAGTAATGTCTGTATTGGCATTCTTGAGGTCACCACTCACGGGGTTAAGTCTCACGGGTCTCCACTTCCTCTCCTGTGATGCGTTGGTTGCTCTGCCACCGGGGGTAGTGGTCCCCACCCTGCTCCTCTGAGTGCTCGCAAGCAAAGCTTACCATTCCTCCCTGTCTGAGATGCAGCCAGCCTCTTCTTGCTGCTCCCCCATCAGCTTGGTGATGCTTCAACTTGGGGCCACAAGACCCTTGCTTGGAGTCAGTTTTAGCTTCACGTGACCTGGTTGAAAAGTGAACCACCTTCAAAATGAGCTTTGTCTCTCAGACACATTCAGGAAAAACTAATCCATCTCCATGAAAGGCTATCATATGTTAATATGAAAAGTAGAATGGAAAGACAGGTAAATGTTCAGGCCACATCTAGAGTGGTTCATGTACCAACATGCAGATTTTCAGATAAGTTTCTGAAGGCCTTCCCTCACTGTTTGCATCTTTCCCCCAGACTTCTCTCTAACATCCTGTACCTATGAACCGTCCTCTTCCCTCACCTGGTCTCTCCAAGGGGCAGTGCATGGCCGTGGGAAAACCTTTGCTGTTCTGTGTCAAAACAGGCAGCGTTTGTTCTCCCTGATGGCTGGAGAGGCTCCCTTGCCTGCATCAACAACCATCACTCCTGGACCAGGTGTCTGTGCATAGTTGCTGCCTGAGCTGCCTGGCATGGTTGAGGGGATGAGTGGGATTCCACATTGCTGAGGGACCTGGCCCTTTCCCGGTATCGCCACCTCCAACAACACTGCTTTCCAGATGCCTCCCTCATTGTGTACCAGTACCTTCAGCAGCAGCAGAATGTTCTAGTCAGCTGTCTGGGGCCATTCATATGGCTGTTTAATCCTCATTTATAGCCATGTCCCTGGGAGGTGGACAGTCACGAAGACAGGCTGTGGTGTAGCCTTCCCCCTCCCTGCCACTGATCACACTCAGGAAATTACCTCTCCCTGGCGTCTGCCAGTCATAACTTTTGTCTTTGCCTGGCATTGCTTCTCCACAGCCAAATTTAGGTAACTGACATTTATGTGATGATTTCACTCAAAGCCGTTTCTTAGAAAGCGGCGTGACCTGCTTCTGTAACTCCCCAGTTGCTTGGATGTAAACGCGTTTGATTCCCCAGGCAGGGCAATTGTGCCCTTGCCTTAGGAGACACTTAGTCCAGATCCAAACCAGACCCAGACGACTGATATCTAGGAAATCTTTGAAGGCTGTAATGGTTCAGCAAGGGTCAGCGGCCCCTCTCCCTGCTGTGTCTTCTCACCAGCTGCTCTCATCACCTCATTCCCACCCACCCTCCCATCTGCGCAGTCGCGTGTCAGGCACTGTGTTGAGTGCTATAAAAATGGAGAGAGGAGGCCGGGCGGTGGTGGCGCACGCCTTTAATCCCAGCACTCGGGAAGCAGAGGCTGGCGGATCTCTGTGAGTTCGAGACCAGCCTGGCTCCAAAACCACAGAGAAACCCTGTCTTGAAAAACAAAAAAAAAAAAAAATGGAGAGAGGAAAACTAGCTCTTGCCTTTAAGGATGTTGCAGACAAGGTGGGGAGACAGTCTGGAGAAAGACAGCATGGTGCATGTGTGCCCAGGATGCTGTGGGGGCACAGAAGGGTACCTGACAGGCGCTGGGGTGAAACAGGAAGAAGTGTGGAAAAGGATTCCCTTAGGTTCCTCCTCCTGAGCTGAGGCTGGCCAAGCAGGGGTGTCTGGAGGCAGGGAGAGAGGAGGAGGGGCAGAGCCACCACCATCTGCAGCATTAGAAGATGAAGGCCTAGCTGTAGGCCAAGCCCGTGCTCAGCAGTGGTTCAGCTCTGCTGGAGCTGATGTGGGAGTTGGGGAGCTCATGAGAAGAGGTGTTGGCGGAGGGTGACAGTAGTTGTTGCTTCATTTTGGTGGCAGTAATCGTCAGAGTAGTGAAGCTGGGGTGCAGGGACACTGCTGGAGACCCTGAGTGGAGCTGTAGAGTACAGGGCGCGGCCTGGGGGCACAGACATCCTGTAGTGTGATGTGATTCAGGAAGGGACTGCATAGCTTAAAGAGAAGCCCGTCACAGGGCTTGGAAGGGAAGGCCCTGGCTGGATGTGGGGCTGTGACCAGGAGAGAGATGAGGTGCCCAGCGAGCCTGTGCCAGCCCTACAGAACAGACTTAGGGGTGAGGCTGTGACACCGGGACATTTTGGAATGTCAGGAGGAGGAAGACTCTCAGGCAGGAAGGAAGCAGCCCCAGTGACAGACACCACGAAGTACAGCCACCGGGAGATGATGTAACCGTTATAGAGAAGCCATTCTGGAGGAGGAACGAGAGGCCAGGCGGAGGCTGGAAAGTGACTGCCATCACATCAGAGATGCCTATGTTCAGCCTGTGGCCAAGGACGGGCCCCTTCCAAGTGCTTGCCTGGATTTCTCCCTTAATTCTCATCTCCCCTGAGAAAACATTTCTAGGGAGATGCGAAGGAAGGAAAAGAGAAAGCAGGGGTATTGCCTGGAAGTGAAGGTTTCCCCTCCTATCCTTTCTACTGTGATGGGCATGTGGTGTCTCCTATTGCCTAGGCTAGCCTAGAACTCACTGTGCAGCTAAGAATGGCCTTGAGCTCTTCACCATCCTGCCTCTGCCTTTCAAGTCCTGGGACCACAGGTCTCCACAGCTATACCTGGTTCCCTTTTTATTTCATTTTTTTTCTTTTATTGAAAATACCCTTTTCTCACATAGTCTATCCTGACTATGGTTCTCCTTTTTTAAAATTATAATTTATTTTTATTGATGTTTTTCCTGCATGTATGTCTGTGCGAGGGTGTTGGATCTGGAGTTACAGGTGGTTGTGAGCTGCCATGTGGGTGCTGGGAACTGAACCTGGGTTCTCTGGAAAAGCAGCCAGTGTTCTTAACCGATGAGCCACCTCTCCAGCCCCATGGTTCTCCTTTTTTTTAGTGAGAGAAAATCGGGTCAAATGTGAAAACACTGAAAGTGTTTTGCTTTCCCTGATTTCTGGGCTTTCTTCCTGGCAGTTCCTGCAGCCGGGGTGGGAAGGCTTCTTACAGCACTGCTGAACCAGCGAGCTCTGGATAACATAACAAGGGCTCCTCATTTTCAGAGTAAGAGGCTTATAGAAAAGTCCAGAAACTCACAGGATTAGGCAGAGGTGACTGGAAGTGAGGCGTTTCCCCAGGGTGACTTGCTGGAAGTGTCTCCTCTTCCTACTGGCCACACTCTTATGACTTTCCAGCCCAGCCCCTTCACACACTATAGAGACTATAGCATAAGACAGGCCCAGATATGAGGATGGGGAAGCTGGCCGAGCCCAGGAGCTGAGGCTGGCGATTGATCTTGTGCGGGGCTTGGAGGAGTTATATCAGAAAGAAAACTATGCCCTGCTCTGTGGTAGACATTCTGTTTCTCCTCCTAAGCTTTCTAGAATATACCAAGTTCAGAAAACTGCTCCTAAAGGGGACTCTGAAAACTTCTTCCAGACCCCGAGTTCTCCCCAACCCCCTTCCATGCAGCACTGAAGACTGAACCCCGGGCACGCTCGGCAAGTGTTCTCTGAGCTGCATCCCTAGCTCCCAGGCACACCTGTTTGGTTTCAAATATATTATTTTTCAATTCAAATATTTCCACTTCCTCCCCTCCTCCCATTCCCCTCCCGCTTCCCCACTCACCCTCCTCCCACCCTCTCCAGTCTTTTTTTTTTTAAAGATTTTATTTATTTATTATGTATACAACATTCTGCCTGCATGAAGAGGGCGCCAGATCTCATTACAGATGGTTGTGAGCCACCATGTGGTTGCTGGGAATTGAACTCAGGACCTTCGGAAGAGCAGCCAGTGCTCTTAACCACTGAGCCATTTCTCCAGCCCCACCCTCTCCAGTCTTAAGAGATGGCAGGGCACCCTGCCCTGTGGGAAGTCCAATGCCCTCCCCCCCAGATGCAGGGTCTCACTGTGTTGTTCAGACTGCTCACTTCAGCCTCCTCAGTGTTGGGCTTACAGTGTGAGCCACCATGCCAGCCACGCCTACATTAATTTCCAATTAGCTCTTCATGTGGAAATCAGTGGACTTTTGACAAAGTTTCCCTAGGTGATCATTTCAGAAGTCACAGAAGAAGGAGGTTGTCTCAGTCTCAAAATGCTGAAAAGAGTAAATAAGGAGGCTGTGGGACCCAGTGTGCAAGTAGCTTCTTCGTGCCTGCCCTTGCCGTATTCTAAGCAGAGGCGCTCCACTGTAAGGCACGTCGGCTGTGAGACAAGCCCCTGGCCATGCCTGTGAGAGGTTGTCACTGCTGGGCTAACTGAAGGGGGAAGACAGCTCAAAAGTAGGTGCCCCATTCCCTGGCTTGGGGTCCCGGACTGAGCGAAAGGCAAACAGCTCATGCGTCCATTGCTCTCTGCCTCTTTCAGCGTCTGCTGCCTTGGCTTCCCCGACATGATGACTGCACCCTGAACTGGGAGCCAGATAAACCTTTCTCCCCTCAGTTGCTTTTGTCGGGGTATTTAATCACAGCAGCAGGACTCCAAAATAGTAATAAGGCATGGTTCTTGACGCAGCATGCCACTGAAGAGATCAGATCCCACCAGGGAGAGAAAAATTTGTTGAAAAGATCATTAAGATACACACTGTGTGCCGGGCGGTGGTGGTGCATGCATGGGGAGGCAGAGGCAGGTGGATCTCTGTGAGTTCGAGGCCAGCCTGGTCTACAAGAGCTAGTTCAAGGATAGCTTGAGAAACCCTGTCTCGAAAATAAAAAAAATAATAATAATAATAAAAAGATACACGCTGTGGGGGCTGGAGAGATAGTCAGTGGTTAAGAGATTGGCTGCTCTCCCAGAGGTCCTGAGTTCGATTCCTGTCACCCACATGGAGACTCACAGACTCCTATTCCAGAGGATCTGATGCCCTCTGCTGGCCTTTGTGGGCATTGCACACACCTAGTACACACATCTGCATGCAGGGAAGACACTTAATACACATAAAATAAAAATAAATTAAGTCTGACCGACGAGTGGTGGTGCACACCTTTTATCCCAGCACTATGAAGGCAGAGGCAAGAGGACCTTCTGAGTTCAAGGCCAGCATGGTCTACAGAGTGAGTTCCAGGACAGCTATGAATACACAGAGGAAACCCTGTCTCAAAAATAAAATAAAATAAGTCTTTTAAAGAGAACACGTAAAATTAAGAAAAGAAAAGAAAAAGCTTTTCTGATGCAGTGGCACACACCACAAAGCCGGCATAAGGAGGTGGGGTTCCAAGTTCAAGATTAGCCTGAAACTATATAGTGAAACTCTGTGTAAAAAGAAAGATACAGTGTAGCATATTCAGGGGATATTAGGGTGCCCGTTAGAAACCAGGCCAGGAACGATTTGGGGGGAAGTCATTGCAGAAATCACTTTTCGGAGTCAACACCGCTACCCAGCCCCTCATCAGGGGAGATGTCAACCAGGAGAGGTGTAGTCGCCTGCCCGGGCGTGGGCTCCGGGGAGTCAGCTCCTGCACGCTCCCCTCCTAGCCTGATCTCCCCTCTGGTTTCCTCCTGTGCCAGTTTGACTTTGCGGACACCATGGTCCACCAGGCCATCCACACCATCGAGTACTGCCTGGGCTGCATCTCCAACACGGCCTCCTACCTGCGGCTCTGGGCCCTGAGCCTTGCGCATGCACGTGAGTGTGTCCTCTCCAGTTCCCCCTCCTCTGGGAACTCCTTAGATCAGTGGGGGCATCCCCAGCACGGGAACTCAGGAGACTTCAGGCATCAGTCCAGTTCCTGAGTCCAAGAATGAGTGCAGATAAGGTGTGTCCGCTCTTGTGCAGGTTAGCTGTTTGTAGTGATGCTGCCCCAATGCAGAGACATGGTTTTTAATGGGTGGTGGTGGTGGTGCACGCCTTTAATCCCAGAACTTGGGAGGCAGAGGCAGGCAGATCTGTGAGTTTGAACCCAGCCTGTCTATAGGACAACCAGGGTTTTACAGAGAAACCCTGTCTTTAAAAATCAGAAAAAAAAAGAAAAAAAGAATACAGTTTTCAAGGAACTCTCCAGGTTAACAGTGGCAGAGCGAAATGCAAAGGTCTCATCCTCCCTTTTGCTCAGTTCAGCTGTACCCCGTGTCTCCCCTTCTGCAGAGCTCTCTGAAGTGCTCTGGACCATGGTGATCCACATAGGCCTGAATGTCCGGAGTCTGGCCGGAGGGTTTCTACTGTTCTTCATCTTCACCGCCTTTGCCACCCTGACTGTGGCCATTCTGCTGATCATGGAGGGCCTCTCGGCCTTCCTCCACGCCCTGCGGTTACACTGGTGAGTGGAGCTGGGTGGAGCAGGGAGTGGTCCCAGGGAGTGGGCAGTGTTCTCACTTTAGCACCAAAAGTCTGTCCTCTAGGGAACGGAAGCTGGCCCTTCTCTGGTTTAATTGAGGGGTAATGGGGTTCCCCAGTTAGAAGCCAGGCCAGCAAGGATTTTTGAGGAAGTCAGCGCTGAAATCGCTTTTCAAAGCCGACACCACTACCCAGCCCCTCATTGGGTGCGATGTCAACTATGAGAGGTGTAGTCGCCTGCCCTGGCGTGGGCTCCGGGGAGTCAGCTCCTGCACGCTCCCCTTCTTTCCTGGCGCCGAGCCCTGGAAAAGGCCCCAGGCAGCCCGCTCATCTCAAGGGTTCCAGGAAAGGCTCCCACTCCTTGCTTTGTGTCCCTAGGTGCCTTTGACTGTGCTTATAAAGCTGAAGGGGATTCTGGGATAGAACTTGTTTTGTTTTTCTTTGTTTTCTTCCTTTTTTCATTTGTTTTGTTTTTATTTTTCCAGGCAGAGTTTCTCTGTGTAGCTCTGGCAGTCCTGGCTCTCGCTCTGTAGTCCAGGCTGGCCTTGAACTCACAGAGATCTGCCTGCCTCTGCATCCCAAATGTTGGGATTAAAGGTGTGAGCACTGCTACCTGGCTTGTTTTCTTTTTTAAGAGTCTCACTCTATAGCCGGGCGGTGGTGGCGCAAGCCTTTAATCCCAGCACTTGGGAGGCAGAGGCAGGCAGATCTCTGTGAGTTCGAGACCAGCCTGGTCTACAAGAGCTAGTTCCAGGACAGGCTCCAAAACCACAGAGAAACTCTGTCTCAAAAAACCAAAAAAAAAAAAAAAAAAAAAAAAGAGCCTCACTCTATATCCTAGGCTGGCCTCAAACTCACGATTCCCGTTCTTCACCTTCTCAAGTGTTAGGACACCCGTGTACAGCGAGGAGCTTGTGTTTTGTTCTGGCCTGTGGCTAGAGCCCGGGGCTGGCCCCAACCAGGAATTGCTAGAGAACACTCTATCCCTACTTTGTCCCTTTACTGTGTCCCTGTGCCGATGCTGCTTTGGTAGGATGCTAAGGACATGAAAGCAGCTTTTCCAAAGGTGGTATAGGGTTGTGGAGGTGTGCGGTGTTTGCTCTCCTTGATGGACTGTGTGACCCTTCATGGCTCTATATGAAGAAATGGCTCAGAAATAGGAGAGCTAAAGGCTGGGCTGTGACTATGACCTCAGATGAGGGTTGCCAGATTTAGCAAATAAGATTATAAGAGAAGTCTAGAGACATGCTCAGTGGGCTAAGGTGTTTGCCACCAAGCCTGATGACCTGAGTTCAATTCATTGGAACCACGTGGTGGAAGGAGAGAACACACTTTTGCATGTTGTCCTCTTGCGTCCACACTTGCATGCACAGATACACACACTCAAGATAAGCAACTGTATCCCAGAGGTGGTGGTGCACACCTTTAATCCCAGCACTCGGGAGGCAGAGGCAGGAGGATCTCTGTGAGTTCGAGGCCAACCTTGTCTATAGAGTGAGTGCCAGGACAGGCTCCTAATAACACAAGATGCTCAGTTAGGTAGAGTTTCAGATAAACTGAATAATTTTTGTATGAATATTTCTCAAAGGGGCCTGAAACACAGCCACAGTACAATCCAGGAAGCCTGTGTTTCACTGGCTGCCCTGCCTCAGACTCCTCCCCTTGGGGCTCCATTTATTCCTTTATGTTGCATTTTCCTTTTCAAGGAAGGGTCAAGGGGCTGGAGAGATGGCTCAGCAATTAGAGTCCTGACTATTCCTCTAGAGGACCCAGGTTCAATTCCCAGCACCCAGATGACAGCTCATAACTGTCTGTAACTCCTGTTCCAGAGGATCTGATTCCTGCATACAGACATACTTGCAGGTAAAACACCAATGTATATAAAATAAAAAGTAGGGCTGGAGAGATGGCTCAGCGGTTAAGAGCATTGCCTGCTCTTCCAAAGGTCCTGAGTTCAATTCCCAGCAACCACATGGTGGCTCATAACCATCTGTAAAGAGGTCTGGCGCCCTCTTCTGGCCTTCAGGCATACAGACAGATTATTGTATACATAATAAATAAATATTAAAAAAAGAAAAAAATAAATAAAAAGTAAATAAGTTATTTAAAAAAAAAAAAAGGGAGGAGGAACATGTCAAGGAAGGGTCAATCCCGGCATCTCCGGAAGCTCTAGTTGGCCCTACACGAACACTCCCTCCACACTCACTCAGTGGCCCTGCCTCGGAAACCCGTGGATGAGGTGGTGGGTGGTCGGTCTCTGAGCTCCACAGGGGATTTGTGCAGCCCTGACCCTTTGGAGCCTCTTGTCTGTGTCCCTCATCTTTCTCTTCTGGCCCCATGAGTCTCCTGTTGGTTGTACTAAGTTATGGGGGAGAATCAAGGGGTATTAAGGGTGTTAGGGGTAGGCTGTGGCTGTGACCCTCCCTCCAGGCTGCCTAGGAGGACTGTAGTAGACTCTGCTTTCTCTGAGCTGGCTCTCCCCTGGCTCCTCCGCGCCCAGTGGTTTGTTTACTTGAGCTGGGAGGTTGGGAGTGCTGCATGCTTTCAGCTCTGGCTTGGCATCCTCCCCTCAGGTTATCAGCACACTTCCGCAGCCACTCCAGTGAGGGAATGTCTGCGTAACCAGGCCCCGCCGGTGACTCACTTTTTCTTGCCCTCTTGGCCTCCATGCTTTCCTGTTCTCCTCTGTGTCTCCCGAGCTCAGGACTTGAGGGAAGAGTGACTGCCCCTCCTTGATTGCCTCCTGTTCTGGGCGGGTGAGGAGCCGTCGAGGTTAGGTCAGAGCCATCAGGCAGGTCAGCAAGGCAGGAGTGCACGGCATGTGGAGGTTGCCTGCCTTGGGTCTCACTGCCATCAGGAGCTGAAGCAGCTTGGGAAGCCATGTTTTATTGCCAGGTGAATGCCTTCGTCCTCAGGCTCCCCTGCGGCCCTCAGGTGACAGTGTCTCCCTCTGTTCTCCTAAAGGAACATGGGGAAGTGGAGAGGATGTGAGGCAGGCTTCTGAGACACACTGACTCACGGGCAGGCAATCCTGAGCTCTCTGAGACAGAAGACAGTAGCCAGAAGGCAGAGTTCCTGTGGGAACGTGGGAAATAACGTACACACCAGGTGTCTGTTATGCAGCCCTGACACACCGTAATAGGCAATGGCTGAAGGTAGGGTCCCTGTAGAGAGGACCTGTGTGGCGGGCCCCGTGAACAGACTTTTCCGGCTGGATAGAGAACGAGGAGACATAAAGGAGGTGTGTGCTGCCACCTGAATGCCCTTAGGTACAGGCTTGAGACGGAGGTGTCTCTCTCTTATTTGTCTGTATGGTAGTGTAAGTGTTGCACAAGAGGAGAGACGGAGGAAGCCTCATGCAACTTTCAGAATGCTGGCTTTGGAGGGGTGAGTGGTCCTTGACACAGCTGAGGTGGCGCCACCACTTTAAAAGTTTAATTGGTGCTTGTGTGCCCTCTACTGGCCAAATGCAGAAGTGCGCCAAGCGCGGCAGGGAGCTCAGCGTTGTGACTCTAGTGAGGGGTGGGGATGGTCCTTGCCACAGTGGCCCAGGGATAGTGCTGCTGGTTGCTGGCACCAGACACAAGCATCTTCATGCCTCTCACTTCGTCCCGGTGTTTCCCTGATAAACCACTTCTGAGTTTCTTTGGAATTGAGAAGAAAAGCATTTAATTTGATTTTGATTTATTTGATAACTAAATCACTAGTCTGGGAGTTGTGAGGTCATAAGGCCAGTGACATTTGAGAACATAATTTCTGTCTTCTGGGTTGTGTGTCTTCCCACCTACCCTGCAAGGTGTTCTTGGTGCTAATGCCCACCATAATTAGACACAAAGCAGGGATCTTGCTGTAACTGGCCATCAGAATGAGGTGTAAAGGCTGCAGCCGGGATGGGGAGCCCCTCATCTAGAGCCCTGTGTGTGCCCGTGCTCACACCTGTGTGTCCCCACGTGGGTCGATGGTTGAGGAGACAGCCCTGGGGAGCAGGCGGGAGGAATGCAGTGTTGCTGGAGTAAAAGTCCTGGGGCGATAGTCCCCGCTGACAGCATTGCCTGATACTCGAGCCGTCAGAGAGAATTCTTCATCCCCAAAGAGTGGAAAAGGCCCCATGGCCCCTTCCTCCTCCTGCCAGCTCTGGAACATGGCGGGAGCACTCACATTCGCTCTGGCAGCCTCCCTGGCTCACCAGGTGGCCTTTGCCACGAACTGGAGCTGGAAGGGGTGACAAGACAAGCCTCTGCACTCCTGAGACTCTGGGGTGACAGAAGCCCATCTGCACTCCTGAGACTGGGTTCTCGGTGCACTTCAGAGGCTAAGCAAACAGCTGAAGAGCCCTCAGGAGTCAGTACCTCTCACCCCACAAGGCGACTTTGGTCTATACTCAGGAAGCACATGTTTCCCTGGGTGGGCAGCCAGGGGGAGTTGTTTTCCATTTCTGTACTAGGAGCTTGAGGTGAGGACTCTCGGGGTGAGAGGTAAAGTAGGACTGACCTCAGGATAAACCCAAGATGGTGGCGCACCAGAGGGACCTTGTCTGTCAGTCCACGCGCCGGAACTGCAGACATGAGACGAGCAGGTTGGTGACTGTAGCCGTCCACGCAAAACTTAGGCTCCATTCGTCCTGCTGGAAATTAGAATAGTCTGTCTGTGTGATTGGCCAGCCAGGGAGTCATTTGGAATGCATCCTTAGAGCTGTAGACGTGAGCTGGAACCCCGTGAGGGCAATCCTGGGCTACATGGTATAGGATAAAGAGCATGGCTGTACACCTTTTGTTCAGTTGTTGAGGAATACCCTTGATATACGTGAATGAGGCCTAACCAACATGAACCCTCCAGACCCAAGGGAAGGGAGCTAGAGCAGGAGCCTAACCACCTCCCTACCCTTCCCATACCCCCAGCTCTGCCTTGAACTTGCAGAGAGACTTCTTAGAAGCTGGCACTGGGATGGAGGGTGAATTTGGGCCCTGGAATCCTGCAGCTAATTTGCTGGGGTCCATTTTCCCTGGGAGGCCTTGGGGCCTGGGTCCTGCCCCGGCAGACTGTGAGGGTGGCAGAGAAAGCGCCATATGATTGCTTCTGCACGGCAGGTTCTTCCCACTCCTCCTAATAGGTACAGCCCATAGCTCTGCCACTGTGTCCTCCAGCCCACACCAGAACCGAAGGAGCCCCTGGGACTCGGTACCACTAGCCCCCACCCACGGTTCTCTGGTTGAGTGATAGAAGCCCTGCATGTAGCTGAAGGGTGCACTGAGGAGCTAGATTCCTCTCCAGGCCTTGACGCTTCTGTCACCTGTCCCCTGCAGCCCACCACAGTCCCATCCCGCCTGTTCTTACAAGGGTCACAGGGTGCCTCCTGGAAATTATGCTCCAGGGCAGCTTGGCTTCCTCTGAATCAGGCCTGCGTGTTTCTGCCCATATTTGGTGGTGGTTTGGTTGCTGGGCTGCCAGCCAGGGGAGTGTGCGGGAGGAAACAGTCAGGCAGCCCTGCTCCCAACTTCTTCCTGCCCCTCTGAGCTGGAAAAGGGCCCCAAAGAGACCAGCAGGGATAGCCGCCGATCTGCCTGGGAAGGGAGTTAAGGCCCTGTTTTTCCTTTCAGACTCCAGAGAAGAATTCTTTCTCAGATGTTTTTGTGGCTGGAGAATGTTTTTGCTTCGAGAAGAACGCCCCCCCCCCCAAGCCTCCCCCTCTTTCCTGAGAGTTTCCTCTTCTGAACTGACCGCTTTCAGCATTCACTCCCAAGTCTCCCTTCTTGGGGTGGGGCAGTCGTGTTTACCCAGAAGAAGTACTCCAGGGGGTTTCCCTTTGGTGGCTGAAGGGGTTCAGGGCTTTCTTCTTCCTTAGCTTGCGGTCACACTGCGCTGTCTGTGCTGTTACACATTTAGAACAAACGCACCCAGCAGGACCAAGCTGGGAATGAGATGTGAAGACAGAGACTTCTCCGGGCATCCTGTGCGGTGGTTTCATGAGGGTGGCCCTGGGCTCTGAAAGCCTCTCCCGTGGAGCTGGCAAGCTGGCCCGGTGGTGAAGGTGTTGCCGCGCAAGCCTGGCAACCTGAGTTTGACCTCAGGAACACATGGAAAAGTAGAAGAGGAGGACCGATTCCACAAAGTAGACCTCTGACCTCCCCCCATAATACATTTTAAATGTTATTTTTAATTTTAAAAATAGCGTAGGTCATTTAGAGGCTCAGTGGGTAACAGTGCTTACCTGAAAAGTTCATGACCTACCTGAGTTCAATTCCCAGAACCCACACAAGGGCGTGTCTTAGTTAGGGCTTCTTCTTTTTTTTTTTTTTTTTTTTGTTTTGTTTTGGTTTTGGTTTTTGGTTTTCGAGACAGGGTTTCTCTGTGGTTTTGGAGCCTGTCCTGGAACTAGCTCTGTAGACCAGGCTGGTCTCGAACTTACAGAGATCCGCCTGCCTCTGCCTCCCGAGTGCTGGGATTAAAGGAGTGCGCCACCATCGCCCGGCTAGTTAGGGCTTCTGTTGCTGCAACAAAACACCATGACCAAAGCAAGTTGGGGAGGAAAGGGTTTCTTTGGATTACCCTTTACATCACTGTTCATCCTTGAAGGAAGTCAGGACAGGAACTCAAGCAAGGCAGAAACCTGGACCATGGAGGGGTGCTGCTTACTAGCTTGCTCCCCATGGCTGCTCAGCCTGCTCTCTCCTAGAGCACAAGACCACCAGCCCAGGGATGGCACCACCCACAATGAACTAGGCCCTCCTCCATTAATCGTTAAGAAAATGCCCTAAAGGCTTGCTATAGCCCAATCTTATGGGCGCATTTTCTTATTAGAGATTCTCAACAGTCAAGTGAGAATCTAGCCTGTGTCAAGCTGACATAAAACTCCAGCACAAGAGGAGGTGGAGTGAGAGAATCACCTCCACAGAGTTGTCTTCTGGAGGGAAGGTAGCATAGACGTCTGAAAAGGGTCACCCTGGCCCAGGCGCGATGGCATTCCTGGTAGTCCCAGCTATTGTGGGAACTGGAGCCATCCCGGGCAGCACGGTGAAGCACTCGTCTTTATTATTATTTAAATATTTTTATCCATGTGTCTGAATGAGGGTGTGGAGGCTAGAGGAGGGTGTCTCCAGGAGCTGGAGTTCCTGGCAGTTGTGAGCAGCCACGCTTCTGCTGGGAACCAAATTCAGGTCTTCTGCAAGAACACCAGGTGCCCTTAACCACCGGGCCATTTAACCACTTGATTTGATTTGATTTTTGGATGGGGTCTCACTATGATCGGCCTGCCTTGTCTCCCGGTGCTGGGAAGAAGCCTACACTACTACACTTAGCCCTATCTTATTTTCTCAGCGAAATGGTGACTTTACTCTTCTTTTTTCCAGGGTGGAATTCCAGAATAAATTCTACTCCGGGGCTGGTTTCAAGTTTCTCCCCTTCTCCTTTGAGCATATCCGGGAGGGGAAGTTCGACGAGTGAGTCCCCGGCAGGGCGCATGCCCAGAACAGTTCTCCCCCACCCCACCCCCTTGCCTCCACAGGGATGGTCTGTGTTCCTTTTGCCTGTTGGTTGTGATCCCTGGAAACCAGGGCATTTGTGTGACCCCTGCGACCCCTGCCCCAGCTGTGAGTCGTTTAGATAGGTGCTGGTCTTCCCTGGGTCTCTCCACCTTGTGTAATGTACAGATTTACTAGTGAGAGTCGGATGGCTGTGCCTGATGCCCATCCACCCCCGGCACCAGTCCTGGCCTCCTGGCCTCCAGACAGACAGCCCTGTTCTACTCCCTACTGGTGAGCCAACCCTCATAGCCACATGGGGGCACAGGGCCCTCAGGATGGAAGGGGTCCCTCTCCAGGCCACAGTGCTTGGTCACACCATGGAGGAGGGTCAAAACAGGTTCCCTCCTGGTAGGGGACATGGTTTATGGAACATATCCCTCCAGGTTAGGGACAATCAGGAAGATGCTCTTGTCACCCTTTGCCCTCTGCTCTCCGGTTAGTATTGATAGGGACTTCAGCTAACCCCACATGGGCCATGATGGGTAGCTTCTCCTTATCACCCCAAAGATCCCAGGATGACCAGCACCACCCTCCTAAAGAGCTTACTCTCCCAGCCCTGTTGGCCCAGCATAGCATCCCTGGGAAGGGAATGGTCTCACAGGGCTTCCCGACCTGAGATTACCCTCTACCCAGTCTGCATGAAGGGGCCTTGCCCTATACTCCATCCCAGGGCAGAAGTTAAAATTGGCGCTCTTCTGGTGCATCCCCGAGCACTTCCTCCATCCTGATCATGATGTCCCGAGGCTGTGGTCAGTAAGGTTGGTTCTGCCGGCAGACCTGCCTTATCTGCCACTGGTGGTCCCTCCCCAGCTCCCACACTGACCCCACTTTCAGAAGTGGTGTCCTGGGCGGGGAAGGTCAGTCTCCTTTTCAATTAGCTAACTGGGAGTGACTGGTAGACTGGGGGCGCAGGTTTGGGTGCAAGCGCTGTACAGCCCTGCCAAGCCCTCGTCCTTACCTCATGTCCTCCTGGCTGTGGATCTCAGACCCTTCTAATCATGTGCTGACCCGTTCACTCACTGCATTCGGGAGGCGACACTAAATCTACAAGGCCCCTCCCCTCCCCCACCCTGGCACCCACGAGAGCTGCTCAGACACTCGCCCAGGCGGGGCTGGCCCACTGGAACCCCATCCTGAACCCCTCTCCTTTTGTGTCCAGTTTACATGAAGACCTTTGTTCTGTTCACAGTGAGGCCTGAGGCAGAGTTCTTTGTCAGGGACCCTCAAGGCCTTCTGTCCAAACAGACATTCCTGTGCTGAATAAAGTGTGTTTGACTCTCACCAAAGCTGCCTGTCTCTGAGTACACAGCCCTTGTCCTCCAGCCCCGCCCTCTTGAGCCCATCTGGTACCCACACCCTCTTCCTCCTGCCAGCCTTTCTGCTTCTCTTCCTGATCTGAGAGGCCACAGTTGCCATGGCCCTGGCTAGGCAGTTAGTGAAATTAGCGCCTTATCTCGAGTTTCCCAGACACCTTCCCACTCTTGAGAGCCAAGTTAGCCTTGCAGAGCTCCAGCAACCTTTATCTCCCTTCCCTTCGCTCTGCGGAGAAGGGAGCCGGGGTGTCTGCCCCCACTTTCTCCATGTATGCTCTCCAGGGCACCACGGCTGAGCTATTTTAAGCCCTGGTGCCTTTGGCCTTGGTGTAAGTAGAGGCTTGGCAGACTCTTAGGGTATCTGGAGAATGTGAGGTGCTGACGTAGGCAAGCCATGAGCCAAAGAAGCAGCAGACTGCCTGGAGATGGCTGGGTGGGGAGGGGACCTCCCTTTTCTGAGACATACACATTCTTCCTCTGCCCCCCCCCCCAACGCAGGGTTTGTGGCACAGGAATGTAACACCTGCTTCTGAGGGGCAGGGGGAGGTGAGGGGTTCGAGACAGGGTTTCTCCTTGTGTAACTAGCAGTCCTGGCTGTCCTGGAACTAGCTCTGTAGACCAGGCTGGCCTCGGACTCAATGAGATCCGCCTGCCTCTGCCTCCCTAGTGCTGGGACTAAAGGTGTGCGCCACCACTGCCCAGCTTCATTACATATTCTTATCCCATTTTAGCCTAAACACCTCTCTCCCAACCAGCAGGGCACCCACCCCTGGAGCAGTACTCCCCACTCCAGAAGACTTTTCAAATGAAAAGTCCCAAGGGAACTCTCAACCTCTTGCTGTTTACAGGCTCAAAATGGAGGCCTAACTAGAATAGCAGAGTTGAGAATTCAGGATTAAATCCTAATTTACAGTCAGTGAATTTCAAACAAAGAGGTTGACATGATTCTATGAGGAGAGAACTGGGCATGATACTACGCCTGTAGTCCCAGCACTCTTGGGGTGGATGCAGGCTTGGAAGTTCAAGACCAGCCTGGACTACATGAGGCCCAGTTTCCAAAACAACACAACACAAGCCCTTGTATTCATTTAGTGTTAAGACAGCTGAGTGTCCATCTGCAAAGGAACACGTTTGGATTGCTCCCTAACTGTAACAAAAATGAACTCAGAGAGGCAGGTGGATCTCTGTGAGTTCGAGGCCAGCCTGGTCTTCAAGAGCTAGTTCCAGGACAGGAACCAAAAGCTATGGAGAAGCTGGGCGATGGTGGCGCACGCCTTTAATCCCAGCGGATCTCTGTGAGTTCGAGACCAGCCTGGTCTACAGAGCTAGTTCCAGGACAGGCTCCAAAGCCACAGAAAAACCCTGTCTCGAAAAACCAAAAAAAAAAAAAAAAAAAAGAAAAAGAAAAAAAGAAAAAGAAAAACAAACAAACAAACAAAAGCTACGGAGAAACCCTGTCTCAAAAATCCAAAAAAAAAAAAAAAAAATGAACTCAGACACAGGGCTTGGGCCTGTGAGCCCAGCACTTGAGAGCCTGGAATGGAAGGCTCTTGAGTTTGAAACCAGCACATGCCATATAGCTAGATGATGTCTTAACAACCACATAAAAAAATGAATTAAAACCGGATCGTAGACCTAAATGAGAGAGTTAACACTATAAAACTCCACGGACCTTCAACTGAGCCAATGTACTCCCACACGAGTGACAAGATAAAAATACCAATGTCAGCTTTCAAATGCTTGGTATGCTTTTGTGTGTCGAAGGTCGGAATCAAAGCGCCTGGAGACAGACAGAGACAGAAGAAAGATCATAGCCAGATACCCGGTCTGAGCTGCGCCATCCAAGGAAAGGGTCAGATGCCCCGAGACTGTCGAGAGGAGGCAAGGCTTAGAGATAACTGTTTCCAAGGACTGTCTGGGGCTTGTCCAGCCTGCACACCGCTCCCCACAGAAACCCGACTGTAAAGATGGAGGCTTGCTTTCCTTGCCTTTCTTTAAAAAGGAAACAGAGTGGGTGCCCCACACGCCTGTAGTCTTGGTACTTGGAGCTGGAGCAGAGGAGCAGAGGTTGAAGGCCATCCTCACCGTTGGCCACCTGGTGAGTATGAGACAGCGTCAAAAAAATGGAAAAATCTGCCAAGACAGCTCAGCCAGCAAAAACGCTTGCCGCAATAGCCCGATGGCCCGAGTTAGATCCCCAGACTCCATGTAAAGTTGAAAGGATAGGAGGAACCCCACAAAGTCCTCTTCTGACCTCCACCATCCACCCCCTACACCCCGTCATACACACAACAATAGTAAAAATAGTTTAAAATTTAGAATGAAACTTAAGCCGGGCACAAGCGGCACACACCTTTAATCCCAGCACTCGGGAGGCAGAGGCAGGTGGATTTCTGTGAGTTCAAGGCCAGCCTGGTCTACAGAGTCCCAGGATAGCCAAGACTACACACAGACAAACCCTTAAATCTTAGATCTCTCTCTGGGGGGCGGGGTTAAGGCTGGCGGCGCAGGTGTGGGTGCAAGCGCTGTACAGCCCTGCCAAGCCCTCGTCCTCACCTCATGTCCTCCTGGCTGTGGATCTCAGACCCTTCTAAACATGTGCTGACCCGTTCACTCACAGCCTTCGGGAGGCGACACTAAATCCCCTCCCTTCCCCCACCCTGGCACCCACGAGAGCTGCTCAGACACTCGCCCAGGCGGGGCTGGCCCACGGGCACCCGGACCCGAACCCCTCCTTTTGTGCCCAGTTTACAATACGCTCCTTTAAAAAGAAAACAGGCTTGGGTGGTGATGCCAGGTGGCACACACCTTTAACCCCACCTGCCCCTCTTCTCTGGGGGCTGGGGTTGTTCATGTTTACATATATGAGCACGGGTAGACACCAAGGCCAGAGGTCAATACTCTTTCTCTGTGGTCTCCACCTTATTTCAGCCTCCCTTTTTGGCATGTTTGAGACCGTGTTTTAACTGTGGTCCCTGGCCGCCGTCAACGCACTACGTAGACCATCCTGGCTCAGAACTTGCCGTGCCCTCTGCCTCTCAAGGGCGGAGATTTACGGGCGTGCCCCGTCACGCCTGACTAATCTCTCCACCTGGTAAATTTATTGGTGTGTGTATCGTTACATTTCTGTTGCTGAGATCAAACACCGTGGCTAAAATGGACTCTCAGAAGAGTTTGTTTTGGCTGCACAATGGTATTAGGCATGGCAGCAGGCCCTGGGGCAGGAAGTTGAGAGATCACATCTTTAACCACAACCAGAAAGTGAAGAGGGCAAACTGGAGGAGAGACCTCCTAAAGCAGTGCTCCTCAACCTTCCTAACGCTGTGACCCTTTGATACAGTGCCTCATGTTATGCTGACCCCCCCAATCATAAAATTGTTTTCATTGCTACTCCGTAACTGTAATTTTGCTACTGTTATGTAAATATGTGTGATGTAAATATATATGGTTTTTCGATGGCCTTAGGCGGCTCCTGTGAAAGGGTCCTTTGACCTCCAGGTTGAGAAACGTTGCCCTGAAGACTATACCATCCCCAAATGCTGACACTAACCACTAGCCAGGGACCAAGTGTTGAAATATATAAGTCTATGGCTAACATTTCTCCTTCGAAACACCGTGGTATGTAATCCAAATAGAGTAGGAGGAGGGCAAGACGTAAGACTTTCCAGGTCTGGCTGGTGGGAATGGGGGAGAGAGCAGAACCCAGGAATCCTTAGCTAGGTTGAGTCCAGAAGCTTTCGGTTTCCTCTAGCCAGTTGAAGATGGGCTGAGCGGGTCCTGGGCTGGAATGTGTGAAGAATTGTGGGTGACGAACAGGCTCTATTGTGCCTGTTTCTCAGGGGCATGTCCTTTTCCCTTTCTGATTCATCAGCTGAGAGCCTGCACCCCTGTCCAGGGAATACCCTCATCCTGAGTTGCTAGAACCAACCTCATCAGAGAGGGGGCCACGGGTCAGCTTCACAGGACGAAGCTTCACAGGAATGGGGACAATCCCATCACTGCCTTCATAATTGGAATCGGCTGCTTTCCCCAATCCACGGAGAGATGTAGACGTTATGGCGGGGCAGAGCTTGCTGGCAGCCTCTGCCCCGGAATTTAAACAATGACCCACCTGAAGAGCGTCCCCCCCCCCCAAGCCTACCCTTCAAGTCCTGTGCTGGATGGAGGCTGCTCCCTAGTGGCCACACAGGGAAGTCTCATTGCGCACAGCAAGGGGTTAGGGTAGTGGCTGGCCTTTCAGGCAGCGAGTGGATTGGCAGGGCAGGAGGAATCCTTGTTTATTCCAGAGTGCGTTAGCAGAGGGATGGTTAGAGACAAAAGAAAAGACAGATGGAGAGCAAGCTGGACACCCCAGGCAGCTTGCTTCACACTTTAGTGAAAAGAGTAATAAAGCCTGTCCCACACCGACAGGAACAAATGTACTCACGGCTCTATTATAAAAGTGAGTTCTCGCCAGGTGGTGGTGGTACACGCCTTTAGCCAGCCCGGTCTACAAGAGCTAGTTCCAGGACAGGCTACAAAGATACAGAGAAACCCTGTCTCGAAAAACCAAAAAAAAAAAAAAAAAAAAAAAAAAGTGAGTTCTATGAGGAGACAGCAGCAGGAGAAAGACAGCAAATCTGAGACCAACCTCAGCTACATAAGAAGTTCCAGCCCATGGGGCTGGAGAGATGGCTCAGTGGTTAAGAGCAGTGGCTGCTCTTCCAGAGGTCCTGAGTTCAATTCTCACAACCACATGGTGGCTCACAACCATCTGTAATGAGATCTGGTGCCCTCTTCTAGCGTGCGGGCATACATGGAGGCAGAATGTTGTATACATAATAAATAAATAAATATTTTTTTAAAAAAAACATAATAAATAAATAAATCAAAAAAAAAAAAGAAGAAGAAGTTCCAGGCCAGCCAGCGCTGTTTGATGAAATTGTCAAAAGAGAGAGGGAGGAAGAGGAGAGGAGGGAAGGGGAGAGGAAGGGAGGGGAGAGGAGAGAAAAGAAAGCTGGGCAGTGGCAGCGCACACCTTTAATCCCAGTACTCAAGAGACAGAGGCAGGCAGATCTCTGAGTTCAAGGCCAGCCTGGTCTACAGAGTGAGTTCCACGACAGCCAAGGCTACACAGAGAATCCCTGTCCAGAAAGAAGAAAAACAGAGGCCGAATGTGGTGGCCAAAAACCCAGCACTTGAGCAGCAGATTTCTGTGAGATCAAGGCAACCTGTACACAATGAGTTCCATGGTGAGACCACACCTTAAGAAAAATAAAGAAAGGAAAGAAGAGTTAGTTCCGTGCTCAGTGTGTAAGAGCACCGCTTGCTCTTCCAGAGGACCTGGGTTCCATTCCCAGCACTCTCATGGAGGCTCACAAGCCTCTGTAACTCAAGTCCCAAGGGATCTGATGTTCTTTTCTGGCCCTGCAGGTACCAGGCAGGCCTGCAGTGCATAGACATATGTGCAGGCAAAACACCCACGCACGCTTGATTACTTGACTAATTAACAAATCAATTACAAGTGAGCCTCCCATCCCCAGCACCCCCCTGTGGTACACCTGTGCACAAGCCATGATGGGTGTCTGCCCAGAGGGCCTCAGCCTCTGCAGCTCTGGCATGAGATCCTTGGGAAAGTTCAAATTTCTTCAGGTTCATTGTCTCAGAAGTCTAATAGACAAACGGGAGGGTCAAAATTGTCTCTTTAGAATACTGGTTCTCAACCTCTGGGTTGTGACCTCTCTGGGGTCAAACAACCCTTTCACATGGGGTCACATAGCAGATATCCTGCATATCAGATATTTACATTACGATTCATAACAGTAGCAAAATTACAGCTATGAAGTTTTTTGTTATTTTATTTTATTGGTTTTTCACGACAAGGTTTCTCTGTGTAGCTTTGGAGCCTGTCCTGAAACTCGCTCTATAGACCAGGCTGGCATCGAACTCACAGAGATCCGCCCTCCTCTGTCTCCTGAGTGCTGGGATTAAGGGCTTGTGCTGCCACCGCCCAGCAAGTTAGGAAGAAGCAATGAAATAATTTAATGGCTGGGGGTCACCACAACATGTCCTTTTTTTTGTTTGTTTTTTGCAATACTGTTTAGCCTATTAGCTTATTCATATTTCTAGCTAACTCCTTTTTAAATTGATTTTTATTGAGTTCTACATTTTTCTCTGCTCCCTTCCCTGACTCTACCCTCCTCTTCAAACCCTCTCCCAAGGTCCCCGAGGAACTGTCTTAAAGGGCCACAGCATTAGGAAGGTTGAGAACCACTTTAGAATATCCAGGATGTTTACGATAGCAGTTTAAATTTATTTCCTTTCCTTTTTTAAAAAAGGTTTGTTGGGTTTTTTTTTTATGTATTATGTATACAGCATCCTGCCTGTATGTCTGTCTGTACTCCTGAAGAGAGCACCAGATCTCATTATAGATGGTGAGCCACCATGTGGGTGCTGGGAATTGAACTCAGGACCTCTGGAAGAGCAGCCAGTACTCTTAACCCCTGAGCCATCTCTCCAGCCCAAATTTATTTAATTCAGTGCATGTGTGTGAATGTTTGCGCTGTATGTGTATGCGCCTGTGGACACCCATCTGTATGTGTGCAAGCCAGAAGACATCAGTACCCAGCATTCTCTGCTTGCTTTCCTTAACACCTTTCACTGAACCTAGAGGTGAGCGCACAGCCAGTCATCCCCAGTGATCCTCCAGTCTCCACCCTTCAACAGTGCTGCCCTGGGGAGGAGGTAATGAAAGAGGAGCTATTGTGACTAGCAGGAAGTTAACTTGTTAATGAACCCTGGATGGTGTCCCCAAGCTGCCAAAATAGTCCTTTGAAACTGCTTTCTCTAAAAGACACTTTGGTCCTGAAGGTAACTCAATGCAGGTTGAAAGCCTGGCGCTGTCCCCCCACTTCAGTTTTGTCGACGCCTATACTTTGGGTCAGCTGCTTTTGCTCCCTGTTAATCCCTCCTTCAAGACAAGAGGCATAGCCGGGCGGTGGTGGCGCACGCCTTTAATCCCAGCACTCGGGAGGCAGAGGCAGGCGGATCTCTGTGAGTTCGAGACCAGCCTGGTCTACAAGACCTAGTTCCAGGACAGCCTCCAAAACCACAGAGAAACCCTGTCTCGAAAAACCAAAAAAAAAAAAAGAAGACAAGAGGCATAGAGGCTGTGTGGTAAGACTTGTTTGGTTGGGTTTGTTTGTTTGTTTTGCTTTTTGGAGATAAGGCCTTGATATGTAGCCCTGGCTAGCTTAAGGCTGTGCTGTTCTTGAACTCACAAAGGTCTGCTCTGTCTCTGCCTCCCAAATGCTGGGATTAAAGGCGTGTGTTGCCATGTCCAGCTGTGGAGAGCGCAGCCTATGGAGGTCCACACAGGATTTGTCTTTTGAATGTGCTCGGTTTATTCACACAAACATTCCTTATATTATCATGCTACTGTAAAAAATAAGCACACCTCTCCCCAAATGAGGACCACTTGTTTGGGCAGAAACGCTGCTGCAGGGCTCCACTGGGGAATCTCCCACGAGGCCGCGAGGGTGCTTCCTTCGGAAGCTTGCAGGTTCCACCCACCTCCGCCAAGTCCTTCCGCTGTAGCAAGCTGGAGGTTGGCACTGATGGAGGTTCAGGAGGTCCCTGGGAGTGTAGGCCAATGGCTAGTGCTGTTAGGTGAGACTGTGTGGGCCTCAAGTTCAGTGGTCACTGGTGTCCCAAGTCCTCTTGCCAATGGGGATCAACGTAGAGGCTAGAGAAGCCGTGTCTCAGAGCATAGCAAGGGCTGTGCTTAGCTCTAGGTTCAGTGAGAGGTCTTAAGGAAATCAAGCAGAGAGTGCTTGACACCGGCGTCTCAAGGAAAGCAATGCAGACCACCATGAATACTGTTATATTATAGACTGATGTCTGTCCTAATTTGCTTCTCTGTTCCTGTAATAAAACATTGACCAGGGCTGGAGAGATGGCTCAGCGGTTAAGAGCACTGACTGTTCTTCCAGAGGACCTGGGTTCAATTCCCAGCACCCACATGACAGCTCACAACTGTCTGAAAATGCAGTTCCACGAGATCTGACACCTTCACACCAATGCACATAAAATAAAGTTAAATAAATCATTTAAAAAAACAAACAAACAAACAAAAAAAACATTGACCAAGCCGGGCAGTGGTGGCATATGCCTTTTTAATCCCAGCACTCGGGAGGCAGAGGCAGGCGGATGTCAGTGAGTTTGAAGCCAGCCTGGTCTACAAGCGAATTCCAGGACTGCCAGGACTGTTATACAGAGGAACCCTATCTCGAGGAAAAAAAAAACAAAAAACCTGTGGAGGGTGAGATGAAGACACAACTTCTGGCCACCACACATCTGCATACAGCACATTTCCTGAGGAGAGGGTGGGCCAAGGTCCCAGGCAAATCTTCCTATTCCAATTTTGGACTGGAGTGCTTCCTTGGAAAGGATGAGAATCTCCAGATAAAGGGAACTGAGAAGCAGGGGCCTCTCCTTCCATAGGAAGGACTTGGAGAGCCAGGAATGGCCTTGTTTCTCTAACCCCCACCGCCATTCCAGCAGAGCTGGGCAGAAACTCAACCGTGTCTTGAACCTTAGGTCCTCCTTCTTCAGCCTCCTAAATGGGATCTCAGGCATGTGCCAGCACACCTGGCTTAGAATCCTTTTTTTATATTTTATTTTTATTTTTTGGTTTTTCAAGACAGGGTTTTTCTGTGGCTTTGGAGCCTGTCCTGGAACTAGCTCTTCTAGACCAGGCTGGCCTCGAACTCACAGAGATCCGCCTGTCTCTGCCTCCCAAGTGCTGGGATTAAAGGCGTGTGCCACCACCGCCCGGCTTTAGAATCCTTTTAGAAAATGAAATCTTGGGGCTGGAGAGATGGCTCAGCGGTTAGGAGCATTGCCTGCTCTTCCAAAGGTCCTGAGTTCAATTCCCAGCTACCACATAGTAGCTTACAACCATCTGTAATGAGGTCTGGTACCCTCTTCTGGCCTGCAGGCATACACGTAGACAGAATATTGTATACATAATAAATAAATATTTTTAAGAAATGAAACCTTTCTCAGGAGCCCACTGCTCCCTGCCCCCACCCAGCCCCAGGCACCCTCACCTCACCTTCTGAGACAGGCAGCCTGAGCATTTGCAAGGCTTGGAACATCTTCGTGGGCCCATACTGAGCTCTGGGAGCCAGGAGTTTCCATTTTTCTCCTCCTCTGCTGCGGAGGGGTCACCTCCTCACCTCCAGGCCGTTGGGACAAGTGACTGTCCCTGCTCTGCTCCTGTAGCCCTTTGAGGATCCGCTGGTAGGCTGCTAGCCAAGCTGGGCACACGAGGCCACATTTTAGTTCCTCAAGTCCCCCAAGTTCCTCAAATCCCTCTCCCCACTCTCTTCTATCTATGTGTCCTCTGTCTAGAAGGCTCTTTTTTTCCTCCTTCTTGGAAATTCCTAGTTATCCTTGGGTGTCAGATAAAATGTCTCTGCCTGTTTGAAGACTTGGGATTCCTCACAGCCTCACAGCCCTGGGTGAAATTCTGTTATTTCTGTGTGTTCCAAGTGTGTGTGCTCGCACATGTGTGTGGGGGAGTTTAGGTGTCTGACACACACACACACATGATGGTCAGAGCTTTGAACCAGAGCTCCAGAAAAGTAGTTTCTCCTGAATCTTCTGCCGTGCTGAGCAGCTGAAGAATCTGAAATGTTGCGGGTTCAGAACCAAATTATCTTGGGCCGTCTTCAGCCTCTCTCAATAACCATTGTTACCTACCCACCCCGTGTACTTGACCTAACAGCTTTATGACAAATAAATGTCATAGTGCTGGAGTGTACAAAACACTGGAATGAACATTGGAACGCAAAGAACATTAGTTTTGCTTTGGAATGCATCAGACCACGGGCTCCCATCATCCCAGAACCCAGGATGTCATCAGAAGCTTGAAACAGACTTCCCAGATTCACTCTACCCCACCTCTCAGCAGTAAGAGCACTGGCTGCTCTTCCGGAGGACCCAGGTTCAATTCCCAGCACCCATATGGCAGTTCACAACTGTCTGTAACTCCAGTGCCAGGGGATCTGACACTGTCACACCAATGCGTATATAATAAACTCTAAGAAAAGTGTCTTGATTTATGACTTTCTTTGCTCTGTTACTGTAAAAACTTCACCAAATCATTTCCACATTGGAACATGGAATTGGGGTGTCCTAAAACTGTTCCCAGACCATGGTCACTCATATTTGGCTCCAGAACAAACTATCTCGGTCCTTTTGAAGTGAGTGCTGTGTTTGTGTGTCAATGGACAAGTCTCGAGTGTTACCTTCTACCTTGAGACAGGGTCTCTTCCTTTTTGTAACTTTGTACACCGGGCCAACTGTCTCCATCTCTCAACTCACCCAACACGGGGACGGCAGACTCCCACTACTGGGCCACTACTGGGACCTGAGGATTCGAACGCGGGTCCTCAGGTGCAAGGGCCTTACCCACTGACCTATCTCTCTCTTCACCAAGGGAAATCCTTATTTGTTTCCAGGTCTCTGGCCACAATAACAGCTGGGGCCGTCCTCCACCCGTCCAACAGTAGCAGTGGCAGCGTCTGATAGGAATAAAATACATAGTTACTAGAGGAGGGGGTTGGAGATATGGCTTAGTGGTGGAGCACTTGGCTGGCTTCAGTTCTCATCACTTTTAAGGGTGTCTGGCTGGATGAAAGCGACTTGCAAAAGGAAGCGGGCTGCACCCGAAAGGGCTGGGGCATGTGCAGCGTCCCGTGTGGCCGCGGATGTTAATGGGGTCACGCGCCCTCTAGCCACGCGCGCGGTCAGCAGACACCTTAGGGTCTAGGTCCGGAAACCAAGTCTCCAGGCGGGTAGCTGGAGCCCAACCTTCAGGCCACGTGGCCCGAGGTCTGCAGCGGATTGGATGCGGGAAGCCCCGCCCCTGGCCCTGAGCTACGTATTGGTTGTGAGCGGTCTGCCGCAAAGTTGGCATCATGGAAGCAGCTGTGCTGGCCGTGGCTCTAGGGTTCCTATTCCTGGCCGGGGACTCAGTGGGTGACGAGGTTCGGGAGGCAGAGGCCGTACGGGAGCTGGTGGCCCGGTTGCTGGGACCCGGGCCAGCAGCCGATTTCTTAGTGTCCGTAGATCGCGCGCTGGCGGCTGAGTCCGGTCTGGACACCTACAGCCTGAGCGGTGGCGGCGGTGCGCCCGTGCGTGTGCGCGGCTCCACGGGAGTGGCGGCCGCCGCGGGGCTGCACCGCTACCTGCGCGACTTCTGCGGCTGCCAGGTGGCCTGGTCCGGCTCTCAGCTGCAACTGCCCCGGCCGCTGCCCGCTGTGCACGACGAGCTGACCGAGGCCACGCCCGACAGGTATCGACGCAGTAGGTCCCAACTGGCTGGGGCAGCGGCCTGTAGCCTCCGGGCACCCACCGTTGTTGAGGCCCACCACGCAAGGGTGGGGATAGCCGCAGTTACAGACTCCTAGAAGACGGAGAAGAAAGTGGGGTCCCACCACGGTGCCTTCAAATCTTAGCTCCTCTCTAATAGATGTCCATTCTTAAGCCAAGTCCCTTAGCTTCTAGGAGCCCCTGCTGCAAATAATGACGCCCGCCACCCTGTTGAGTTGATTGAGAGTCTGCGTGCGATGGTAGAATTTCAAAAACGTTCTCGTGATCCATGCATTCCATGCCCCTCCTTTGGCCTCTCTGACGATGCTGTGGAGTGACCGTTCCCGAAGCCCCAGGCCCTTATTCTAGCCCTTGGCACATTGTGTGGGCATGATGTGTTCGCGCAACCATCTACCCCATAAAACTGTAGGAACTGGGAATCCACTTCGGGACAGAGACCAATTTTGCCTTAAGGCACTGACATCCTAGGACACCCCCCTCCCACGATGCACAGTAGAGGGTCTGGACATTTTCAATGAAAATAAAGTTAATGTATCCACAATCGCTAAAGCTTACGGAGCCCCGAGAGAAGGTCCAGCACTAGGTGTTGGCTTTTACCTGGATGGATCTGGAATGAGCAGTAGAGGGGCCTCTTGGAAACCTGTGCCCATTGTCCTGTGTGTGTATGTGTGTTGGGGGTAGTATTCCAGAGCCAGGCTGCCTCTGAGGTGCTCCAGGGTGATGGGTGAGTGGGGCATCCCATATGTCCCCAATAATGTGCCCCCTACCTGCAGGTACCGCTATTACCAGAATGTGTGCACGCACAGCTACTCCTTCGTGTGGTGGGACTGGGCCCGTTGGGAGCAAGAGATTGACTGGATGGCGCTGAATGGCATCAACCTGGCTCTGGCTTGGAGTGGCCAGGAGGCCATCTGGCAGCGGGTTTGTGCCAACCTGGCCCCTCACGCTCTCCTGCCCGACTTACACACCCTCTGGCCCTGGGGGACTGAGGCTTCCCTGGGTGGGACAAACTGGGTGCTTACTGTAGGTGAGACTCCGGCAATCCATTGAAACAACTGGAAATGGTAGTACATGCCTGCAATCCCAGCGCTCAGGTAGAAGTGGGAGGATGAGAAATTCAAGATCTGGGTGGTGGTGGAGCACTCCTTTGATGGGAGGCAGAGGAAGATGGATTTCTGTGAGTTCAATACCAGCCAGGGCTACACAGAGAAACTGTCTCCAAAAAAAACAGGAGAAAAAAAAGGGGGGGGGGGAGGTTCAAGGTCATCTTCAGCTAGGTAGTGAGTTCGAAGAGTCTGGTGAGGGAGAGGCAAGGCTCCTCTACTTCATTAGTCTTGGCTAATTCCCTTCCCTTTGGCCAACCTTACTCAAAGACCCTCTTATTGCTTTCTGTTGCTATACTAAAACACCATGGCCAAAATCAACTAGGGAAGGAAGGAGCTCATTTGGTTTACACATCCAGCCATAGTTCATCATTGAGGGAAACCAAGGTAGAACTCCAGCCAGGTAGAAGGCAAGAACCAGGGAGGCGGAGGCCATGGAGGGACGCTGCTTATATTATTTTCTCAAGAACCATGGAGGCGGAGGCCATGGAGGGACACTGCTTATATTATTTTCTCAAGAACCATGGAGGTGGAGGCCATGGAGGGACACTGCTTATATTATTTTCTTAGTTTGCTTTCTTCTTCTTCTTTTTTTTTTTTTAAAGGAAGATCTTCCCTATGTTCAAGACTGTGAGGCACCAGGTGATGGTGGCACATGCCTTTAATCCCAGCACTCGGGAGGCAGAGGCAGGCGGATCTTTGTGAGTTTGAGGCCAGCCTGGTCTACAGAGTGAGTTCCAGGACAGGCTCTAAAGCTACAGAGAAACCCTGTCTCGAAAAAAACAAACAAACAAAAAACAAAAGCAAAAACAAAAACAAACAAACAAAAAGAAACTCTGAGGCAAGTTGCCTGGGTGTCTCCATACTGCCAGACCACAGCACAACATTTTTTTTTAAATATTTATCTATTTATTTTATGTATATGAGTGACCTGTCTTCAAGTACACCAGAAGAGGGCACCAGTTCTCATTACAGATGGTTGTGAGCCACCATGTGGTTGCTGGGAATTGAACTCTGGACTTCTGGAAGAACAGCCAGTGCTCTTAACCACCAACCCATTTCTCCAGCCCCAGTTTGCTTTCTTTTTTCTTTCTTTTTTTCTTTTCTTTTCTTTTCTTTTTTTTTTTTTTTGAGACAGGGTTTCTCTGTATAACAGTTCTGACTGTCCTGGAACTAGCTCTTGTAGACCAGGCTGGCCTCGAACTCACAGAGATCCACCTGCCTCTGCCTCCCGAGTGATGGGATTAAAGGTGTGCGCCACCACCGCCTGGCCCAGTTTGCTTTCTTATACACCCAGAATCACCTGCCTGTGAATGGCACTGCACACAACAGACTGGGTCTTTCCATATCAATCATCAGTCAAGAAAATGCCCTGCTGGACAGTGGTGGTGCACACCTTTAATTCCAGCACTCAAGAGGGAGGGAGGGAGGGAAGGAGGAAGGGAGGAAGAGGGAGAGAGAGGGAGGGAGAGGGAGGGAGAGAGAGGCAGATCTCTGTGAGTTCGAGGCTAGCCTGATCTACACAGTGAGTTCCAGGACAGGCTCCAAAGCCACAGAGAAACCCTGTCTCAAAAACAAACAAACAGAAAAGGAAATCCTGCACAGGATTGCCTACAGGCCAATCTGATGGGGATATTTTCTCAGTGGAGGTTTCTTCTTCCCAGATAACCCTAGCTTAAGTAAAGTTCACAAACAAAACAAAACAAAAAACTGGCAGAGAGACTCTCCATGGGTCACAAAGCCCCTTTAGGTCCTGTATCTTCACCCGTCCCACAAAGGTGTTATTTTTGTGGATTCTCCTACCCAGCAGGTCCATTTCTTCTGGACTGGAGCTCCCTGCAGGCTGGACTCCAGTTCGTATTATAGCAGCAGCACCCAGCGTAGAGAGGCTGATGAATGGAGAGTCATGTGTTTACAGGTGTGGGGGCTCTTCCTTCTGCAGGTATACCTGGCCTTGGGCCTGACCCAGTCAGAGATCGATGAATACTTCACCGGTCCGGCCTTCCTGGCCTGGGAACGCATGGGAAATCTGCACACCTGGGGTGGCCCCCTGCCCCGCTCCTGGCATCTCAAGCAAGTCTACCTGCAGGTAAGGAGTGGAGAAGGAAAAGGCAGAATAGGTGTTGGGTGGTCTCAGACCCAGGGATGGCAATGCTTAGCCCTCAGGCACTTAACTGGTCCACAGGGAACTTCCCTCCCTGAATAAGCAAGGGCCTCTCCCAGCAGAGGTCCTGGCACATTGACCTCTGTCCCTCTCAGCATCGGATCCTGGACCGGATGCGCTCCTTTGGCATGATCCCAGTGCTGCCTGCCTTCGCAGGACACGTCCCCAAGGCCATTACCAGGTGAGGCCTTCCTTATTCAACTCAAAGGGAAAAGGTTTGCCCTGAAAAGCATTATGTAATCACAAAAGCTCTGGACATTGGTGTCTCTTGACTCCTGGTTCTGCCATCGGCCATTGCCTGAACAGATGACTTGACGTCTCCGTGACTAAGTTTTCTTGCTTGTAAAATGGGTCCATTGCTGGGTAGGATGGGACACACTCTTCTGATCTTTGTATTCAGGAGACTGAGGTGGGGACACCACCAGTTCCAGGCCAGCCTGAACTACATAGAGAAACCCAGTCTTTCTATATGTAAATTTATACCCACGGGGGTCAGGGCCCACCGCTCTTGCTGAGGACCATGGTTCAGTTCCCAGCACTCACGTGGTAGTTCACAGCCATCTGTCTCTCCGGTTCCAGAGGATCTGATGACTTCAGGCGCTGCATACACCTGCATAAATGCAGATAAACACTCATGCACATAAAAGTCAATGAATCTTAAAGTATTCCCAAATGATTAGCATCAAACTTAGAAAGCTCACCAAGTTTAAAAGGTTTAGTTTATTTTATGTGTGTGGGTGTTTTGCCTGTGTGTGTGTCTGTGTGTGTGTGCGCGTACCACATTCATGCCTACTACTGGTGGAGAACAGGAGAGGGCATCAGATCCCCTAAGGCTGGAGTGACAGATGGCTGTGAACTTCCATGTAAGTGCTGGGAATCAAACCTGGTCCTCTGGAAGAGCAGCCAGTGTTTTGTTTTGGTTTTTGGTTTTTTGGGTTTTGTTTTTGTTTTTTTGTCTTTTGAGACGGTTTCTCTGTGTAGCTTTGGAGCTTGTCCTGGAACTCACTCTGTAGACCAGGCTGGCCTCGGATTCACAGAGATCCGCCTGTCTCTGCCTCCCCAGTGCTGGGATGTTGACAGGGATTTCTGTCCTACCCGGCCCTTCAGTCGTTCAGTCCCATAGAAAACACACAGAGGTCTACATTAATTATAAACTGATTGGCCTAGTAGCTCAGGCTTCTTATTAACTCTTATAACTTATATTAACCCATAATACTTGTCTGTGTTAACCACATGGTTTGGTATCTTTTTTGGCAAGACAGTCACATCTTGCTTCCTCTGTCTCTGGATCATGACTCCAGACTGACTTTCCTCTTCCCAGAATTCTCCTGTTCTCGTTGCCCCGCCTCTACTTCCAGCCTGGCTACTAGCCAATCAATATTTTATTAAACTAGTACAAGAAACAAATCTTTCCAGGGTAAAACCATTGTCCTACAGCACTGGGATTAAAGGCATCTGCCACCACCTCCTGGCACAGCCAGTGTTCTTAACTACTGAGATATCACTTCAGTCCCTAAGTTTAATTTAGTGTGTGTGTGTGTTGTTATTAATATTATTAATAGAAGAATATTTAAAGAAAAGGAATGAAAAGTTACTAACAGGTAGTTCCTGCAAACCTTGGGTACGTGTATACGAGCACAGAATGTCAGTAAGCTGCTGGTCTTGCCAGTGACCCAGGGGCTGTGTTGGTCTCTGCCCGTGTTTTGTACCCTGTCTTCTCTTCTGTGGTTGGACAGACCTTCGAGGTCTGGATGAGTCTCCTCCTTCGTAAAGCCTTGCCAACACCTCCTGGTGCCCCCATCATGCCTGGGAGCACCTGGCTCCCCTCACAGTCACCGAGTATGGGCTACCCCTTCTTCTTGCTCACCAAGCAGTTGGAACCTCCTTCTTCTCATTCAGTGAACATCTTCCCAGGTGTCTACAGATGTCAGACCCAGTCCCGTGCTGGGTCCTGGGGTTGCAGTGACAAAGGCACCCATGGCTCTGTCCCTATGGAGAAATGATTGGCAGAGGAAGATAGCAGAGCCTGTTTAGACAGGCTACTCTTGGGGATAGTGAGGAAGAACCGGGCGGATAAGCCTTAGAGGTGGAGGAAGTGTACCAGGCAAGGGATGTAGTGTATGGAAAGACATGGCATTGTGAGAAACTCAGACACATTCCAGAAAGCCACAGATGTGAGGCTGATGAGGGGTATAAGACCAAGCCAAACACTGCATCAGCCTCTGCCAACCCTGAGCCTCTTTTTCCCCCACAGGGTGTTCCCACAGGTCAACGTCACCCAGTTAGGCAGCTGGGGACACTTCAATTGCTCCTACTCGTGCTCCTTCCTTCTGGCTCCAGGGGACCCCGTATACCCCCTCATCGGGAGCCTCTTCCTGCGGGAGCTGACCAAAGAGTTTGGCACAGATCACATCTACGGGGCTGACACCTTCAACGAGATGCAGCCACCCTCTCCGGAGCCTTCCTACCTCACTGCAACCACTGCAGCTGTCTATGAGGCCATGATTGCAGGTATGGTGGATTGGAAGCCCCCTGGGACCTCAGGGAGAGGGGGTGGGTGGGAGGAGGACCTGTACCCTGGGGATGCCACACTTTCTAGCTCAACAGGCTTTTGTGCATATATGCCATGCTACTTACCCACTCTGGGGGCTGAGGTCTGGCTGATATTGGCAAGTGATTCTTTCCCTCCCGGGGTTTGTTGCTTCATCTAGTAGAGCAGGGTGCCTAGCTTTGTTAAAAAAAAAAAAAGCCATTGAACGAGATTTTTTTTTTTTTTTTTGGTTTTTCGAGACAGGGTTTCTCTGTGGTTTTGGAGCCTGTCCTGGAACTAGCTCTTGTAGACCAGGCTGGTCTCGAACTCACAGAGATCCGCCTGCCTCTGCCTCCCGAGTGCTGGGATTAAATAGGTGTGCGCCACCACCGCCCAGTTTATGAACGAGATTTTTAAGCTGGGTAATGGTGGTGCATGCCTTCAACCCCAGCACTTGGAAAGGCAGAAGAAGCTGGTGGATCTCTGAGTTCCAAGCCAGCCTGTTCTACAGAGCAAGTTCTAGGACAGCCAGGGCTACACAGAGAAACCCTGTCTTGAATGAGCAAACAAACAAATAAGTGAATAAAAATAAAAATATTTTAAGCCAGGCATGGTGGCACAGGCCTGTAACCGTAGTGCTTGGGAGGCAGAGGTGGGAGGATTGGGAGTTCAAGGCCAGCCTGGGCTACTTCAGAAGGGGGTGGTAGCAGCAGCGAGATGCTTTGATGAGTAAAGGCCTTCAAACCTAACAACCTGAAGTTGATGCATGAAACCCACACAAAGATGGAAGGAGAGAAGCAGCGCCACAAAGTTGTTCTGCGGCTTCCCCACGTGTGTGCACACATACACACCAGATACACGAACAACAGCAATAGCAGAGCTTTTATTTGGAGCTGGTCATGGTGGCGCACACTTTTAATTTTAGTATTCGGGAAGCAAAGGCAGGTGGATCCCTGAGTTGAGGCCAACCAGTACTACACAGTAAGTTCCAGGACAACCGGGCTGAGGTGGAAAGACCCTGTCTCAAAACCAAGCAACAGCAACAATAATTTATTTGTCTCCACCTCATTGTTGGGATCAGTTGTAAAGGCCAGAGGTTCTACATCCATCCTGTCCGACAGATATGAGGCCAAGACTTCTATCTACCACTTTCTACCACTTACAGAAGAGGAGGGGCCCAAGTGAGGGAGAGCTGTTTGTCATCATGATGGGTCATCCCGAAAGGCACACATTGGCTTATGCTTCTCCAGGCATGATCTGGAGCCAAAGGCCCAAGCCTCATTTTTTTTTTCTTTTTTCTTTTTTTTTCTGGGGGGGAGGGGAATGGTTTCGAGACAGGGTTTCTCTGTATAATAGCCCTGACTGCCCTGGGGAACTTGCTTTGTAGACCAGGCTGGCCTTGAACTCACAGAGATCGACCTGCCTCTGCCTCCCTGCCTCCCAAGTGCTGGGATTAAAAGTGTGCACCACCACGGCACTGGCTGTAGCTTTTCAACTAAGGAAAAAGTAAGGGGGGGGGGGGCTGGAGAGATGGCTCAGAGGTTAAGAGCATTGCCTGCTCTTCGAAAGGTCCTGAGTTCAATTCCCAGCAACCACATGGTGGCTCACAACCATCTATAATGCCCTCTTCTGGCCTGCAGGCATACAGACAGACATATTGTATACATAATAAATAAATATTTTTTAAAAAAATAAGGGGCATGCGGAAGTCACAGGACAGCTCGTAGGAGTCTGTTCTTTCCTTCTGTCTTGTGGGCTTGTGGATGGAACTCTGGGTGTCAGGTTTAACACTAAGAACCTTCCCTAGCAGGGCCGTCTCGCAGACCTGAGTCTCCACCTTTTTGTCTCACAGTGGAGATTAGGCATAAAACTTTAATCTTTTACTTATGAACCCTGGAGAAACATACTCCAACACTATCTTAACCCAAATACTTTCAGATATGAGGATTCTCAGGCCCAACCGCTGGGTTTCCTGATTGAGCAGGTCCAGAATTTGGGGCCCAAGCATCCGTGCCTTAAACTTTCTGGGTAGCTCTGATGTCCAAGAAGCTGGCTAAGTACTGTACAGGAGGAGGCAGGTTGGGGGAGGGGTCCGGGGGTGGCAGAACAGCAGGTGGATCAGACATGGGTGATGAGTGCCCTGTAACAATCGCCTTCTTTCTTCCTGGGCAGAATAGGGTCCACATCAGCCTCCTCATCTCTTTCTTTGCCCCCCTTGCTCCCCCCCCCCCACAGTGGACCCCGATGCTATGTGGCTGCTCCAAGGTTGGCTTTTCCAGCATCAGCCCCAGTTCTGGGGCCCTGCTCAGGTCAAGGCTGTGCTGGAGGCTGTGCCCCGAGGTCGTCTCCTGGTTCTGGACCTGTTTGCCGAGAGCCAGCCAGTTTACCTCCACACCGCCTCCTTCCACGGCCAGCCCTTCATCTGGTGCATGCTCCACAACTTTGGGGGCAACCATGGCCTGTTTGGAACCCTGGAGGCTGTGAACCAAGGCCCCAGGGCAGCCCGCCTCTTCCCCAACTCCACCATGGTTGGCACTGGCATAGTCCCTGAGGGCATTGGCCAGAATGAAGTGGTCTATGCTCTCATGGCCGAACTGGGCTGGCGCAAGGACCCTGTGCCAGATTTGGTGGCCTGGGTGAGTGGCTTTGCCAGTCGCCGATATGGGATCTCCCAACCGGATGTGGGGGCAGCCTGGAGACTCCTTCTTAGGAGTGTCTACAACTGCTCTGGGCAAACCTGCAGTGGGCACAATCGGAGCCCGCTGGTCAAGCGACCATCCCTACGGATGAATACCACCGTCTGGTACAACCGATCAGATGTATTTGAGGCTTGGCGACTGCTGTTGGCTGCGGCTCCCAACCTGACCGCCAGTCCAGCCTTCCGCTATGACCTGCTGGATGTCACCAGGCAAGCAGTGCAAGAGCTGGTCAGTCTGTGCTATGAGGAGGCCAGGACCGCCTACCTGAAGGGGGAGCTCGATCTCCTGCTCAGGGCTGGAGGCCTTCTGGCCTATAAGCTCCTGCCTGCCCTGGATGAGCTGCTGGCCAGTGACAGCCGCTTCCTGCTGGGCAGCTGGTTGGATCAGGCCCGGGCAGTGGCTGTGAGTGAAGCCGAGGCCCAGTTTTATGACCAAAACAGCCGCTACCAGCTGACCCTGTGGGGGCCTGAGGGTAACATTCTAGACTACGCCAATAAGCAGCTGGCGGGACTGGTGGCTGACTACTACCAGCCGCGCTGGGGTCTCTTCGTTGAAACTCTGGCTCAGAGCCTAGCCAGAGGAGTCCCCTTCCAACAGCACGAGTTTGAGAAGAATGTCTTCCCACTGGAGCAGGCCTTCGTTATCAATAGGAAGAGATACCCCAGTCAGCCCCAAGGGGACACTGTGGACCTAGCCAAGAAGATCTTCCTCAGATATCACCCCCAGGCAGGCTCTTTGTGACAGACAGATCCAGGGATCTGCTGGATCAGGTCTTCAAACCGAAAAAGTACAGTGTGATCCCTGAACCTGGGAGAAGGAGCAGCAGGGTCAGCCATGGCTGGGAGGGAAATGAGCTACTCTGGGCAGTCACCCTACATCTGGGGGCTAAAGTACTGTTTTCTGCTAACAATAAACCGCTGAACCAGCCTGGCTCTATTAACCGAGGTGCAGTACACTGCTGGTGGTGGGGAAGCTCAGCCGATCACGTCTGGCTAGGGTGTGGCCGCCTGGAGCCAGGTAGATAAAGCTGGAGATCCACGTGCGCTCGCTCTCTGCGTGTGCGTTCGCCTGACCAGTTTGGACATCGGAACTTTTACTCAGGTCGCGTGAGTTTCCCCGTTTTCAATTATTAAACTATGTCTGTTGTTTTGAGCTGGTCTGGTTATTTTAGCGTACCGGTCGGATACGCCTTCATCCTGGTATGTCTGGAAGGGCGTGGGTGTCCATGTGGAGCCTGGTGTGGGGGCATTTCTTCCCAGGCCTTACTTCAGCATCCCCGTTTTAACACTGGTCCCCTTAGAAGCTGTACTGCAGCAAGCTGGTAATCTTCTTGAGAGATGGTACACACCTGAAATAACAGCCCTGAAAAGGTAGAGGCTGGAGGGGTCAGAAGTTCAAGGGCAACCTGAGCTATATTATGAATTTGAAGGTGGCCTTGGGTACAAGATAGCCTGTCTCAAAAAAAAAAAAAAAGGCAGGTGGATGTAAGTTTGAGGCCAGCCTGGTCTACCTGGCAAGACCCTTGTCTCAAAAACAAGAAGTTCCTTGGGCAGAAGGTTCGTCCCTGTGGCCAGCTCTCCCTAGCACTGCTCAGTTTGCACCCGAGCACCCAGTTGGTACTTAGAGAGCCTCTCCTTTACCCTGACCTACTGAGCCAGCTTGGTGACACAACCACCTTTCCTCTGCTTTGTCCCACAGCAGGGTGGGGAGAGCCTGCCAGGGACCTGGCTCAGCCTTGAGATTGCTGGCAGACACAACAAGGGGCGGGGGCACTGGCACTGGAAAGAGTCAAGCAGAAACCCAGCCCCAGCCTGCCACTAGGACCCTTCCTGTTCCCAGCATCAGTGCCCTTGGCCATGGACCGTACAGTAGTGCTGATTACCGGCTGCTCCTCTGGAATTGGCCTGCACTTGGCTGTTCGTTTAGCTTCTGACCAGTCCCAGAGCTTCAAAGGTATAGGAGGGGACAGGCATGGAGGCCAGGGAAGAGCCCCCACAGGTAAGCAGGGTGATGAGTAATTTATCCCCTCCCAAATTTTAGTATATGCCACACTGAGGGACCTGAAGACTCAGGGACCACTGTTGGAGGCAGCCCGGGCTCGAGGATGCCCTCCTGGCTCCCTGGAGACGCTGGAATTGGATGTCAGGGATGCAAAATCTGTGGCTGCTGCCCAGGCTCGTGTGACCGAGGGTCGTGTGGACGTGCTGGGTGAGCCAACCGAAATACATGTAATAGGCTTTTACCCAGTGTTCAACCAGACCGGGAAGTACCGAGTTCAGGGAACATGGGAGAACAAGCTGGGGGTGGGAAAGAGCCATGCATGAACAAGCGGTGTCTGTTCTCTCTCCCTCCAGTGTGTAATGCCGGCCGGGGCCTATTCGGGCCGCTGGAGGCGCATGAGCTGGACGCGGTGGGTGCTGTGCTGGACGTGAATGTGGTTGGGACAGTTCGGATGCTGCAGGCCTTTCTGCCGGACATGAAGAGGCGCCACTCCGGGCGTGTGTTAGTGACTGCGAGTGTAGGAGGCTTGATGGGTGAGCAAAAGGGACAGAGTCAGTAAGTAAGGGGTACTGAGCAAGGCGAGGAGCGCCAGGGCCTCTGCAACCTTGACTCCCCTCCTAGGGTTGCCGTTCCACGAAGTTTACTGCGCCAGCAAGTTTGCGCTCGAGGGTTTGTGCGAGAGTCTAGCGATCCTGCTGCCGCTCTTTGGAATCCAGTGAGTCACCAGCCTTCCACAATCTTCTGAAGTTTGGGAACCCCAAACTTGAAGACATTCTTGGGCAATGCCTCTGGCCCTCCTTTTCCAGCTCACATTGTGTGCTGGATGCTATGCAGAGAGCTTGGCACGGGTTATCTCACTTCACAAGCCTCCCTAGCTTTAAGGCATGTTGGGATGGGTAAAACAGAGCGAGTAGGTGACTAGACTCCAGAGCGCTCTGGTAATACCAGCATCTGTCACCTGGGCACAGTCCCTCTCAGTGCCCTCCCTTTGTGGAGCTAAGGTTAGGCTTGTGGTCACAGGCAATAACCAGTCACTGCTGTTGCCCCTGCAGCGTGAGCCTCATCGAGTGCGGGCCAGTGCACACAGCCTTCTTTGAGAAGCTAGAGGGTGGTCCCGGCGGGGCTCTGGAGCGTGCAGATGCCCAGACCCGCCACCTCTTCACGCATTACCAGCGTAGCTATGAGCAAGCTCTGAGCGAGGCACAGGACCCAGAGGAAGTGACAGAGGTGGGTGCAAACGGGACCTCCTCCGGGCACAGTCTCCGGGTGGGGCGTGGCGGTGCACCCCCCCAGTGGTTCCCCCACAGACCGGTGCTGCTCTTCCCGCCGCAGCTCTTTCTGACCGCGCTGCGAGCCCCGCGGCCAGCCCTGCGTTACTTCTCCACCCACCGCTTCCTGCCCCTGACTCGGTTGCGCACAGAGGATCCCAGCGGCAACAGCTACGTCGCTGCCATGCACCGCGAGGCCTTCGCTGACCACCAGGCGCAGGAAGGCTCCGAGACAGGGGCCAGAGTCCCGGGGGACCTGGACGCGGCCTCCAGCGCCCTCGTTTGCCTCTCTGGGAGCACGACCCCTCAGGTGGCATCTGAATTGTGCTGGCCTGCATTGGATAAGCCGGGTCAGAACAAACCATGCTACCAGCAAAAGAACTAAACCAGAGTCTCCTTTTCTTATTTTAGAATTTGTTTTCTCTTTGATGGGGTCTCACTATGTAGCCCTGACTGGCCTCTAACTCATAGAGATCCGCTTGCCTCTGCCTCCTGAGGGTTGGAATCAAAGGCCTGTGCAACCATGCCCTTCTCAGAATCATTTTAAATAGTGCAAACTTTCTCATGGGTCAAGATTGAGGGCTAATATATATAGTCCGAGGTTCTAGGTTAAGGGTTTTTTTTTCTTCCAATAAATTTATTATTATTGTTCATGATGTGGATGGGGACACAATCAACCATGGCACAGAGTGCAGAGGTCAGGGGACTTTGTTCTCTCCCCCACCATGGACTCCAGGTCTTCAGGCTTGAACGGGAAATGCCTTTAACTGATGAGCCAGCAAGTTGGGGGAGGTTTTAACTGTCTGCGATGACTGGGATCAGCCCAATTGTTGTCGAATTGGTGTCTCACGTCGCCCAGGGTGGCCTTGAACCAGCTGTGTAGCTGAGGATGACTGACATTTCTGATCCTCCCGAGTGTTGGGTGTACAGGCCTGAGCCGCCAGGCTGGACTTCCTAGTGTGATTTCTTTAAATGCATCCTGAGAGCAGCGAGTATACAGAAAGAGCCAGCGCTAATGCCAGCACTATATAGGTGAACGCAGGAGGATTCAGCCAATCTGGGCTGCTAGAGAGCCCAAGGGGGGGAGGTACAGAGGTAGCTGGGGGCGGGGTTAGGAGCACTGGCTGCTGTTCAATTGGGCATAGCCTGGGTTCAGTTCTTGGAACCCATATGGAGGCTCACAACTGTCTGTAACTCCAATTCTAGGGGATCCTATCCCCTCTTCTGGCCCCAGTTGGCACCAGCCATGCATGTGGTACACAGACAAAACACTTATATACATAAAATACTACAGCTACTAAAAACCTAGTGAGTAGCACTGCTGTAGTCTCAGAATCCGAGAGGTAAAGGCAAGAGGGTCCGAAACTCACGATCATCCATCCACTGAGTAGTAAATTCAAGGCCAACCTGGGATATGAGGGGCCCTGTCTCAAAAAGAACAAGCCAAGGCATTCTGGGAGGCGGAGGGAGGTCAGCCTGATCTACATAATAAATTCCAGACCAGCCAGTGCTACATAGTTAAAACCCTGTCTCAACAACAACAATAACAAAAGGGTGTTGGGGGTGGGGGAATTGTATCTGCTTAAAACACCCTTGGCTGGGCTGGGAGTCTAGCTCAGAGGACTGAGCTTGCTTCAGAAGGCAGAGTTTGATCCCTCAGAGTTTGAGGGTAGAAGATACTTTGTGCCACCTCCATCTGAGTAAAATCTAATGTTTTACCCTAAGTCCTCAAGACTTTCTATTATGTCCCTGTATCTTTTGGCTTGTGCTTGTGTCTATGTGTGTTCCCATGTATGTGGGCAGGTGTGTATACAGATATATGTGTGTGTGTCCACAGTTGAAGTCAGGAGTCTGTTTACTGGTGCAGGGTCTCACTGATTCCAGCTTGTCTAGACTAGCAGTTTGCCCCTAAGAGCCCTAGATCTCTTAGTCCCCAATGCTGGCATTACAGGAGGACATCAAGGAAACACTTTATTATTTTTTAAAATTTATTAAATATTTTCACTTCCTCCCATCCTCCCATTTCCCTCCCCCTCCCCTTCCCTCTCCAAGGAAACACTTTTATATGCATCTGGAGATCTGAACTTGAGTCCTTTGGGCTTTATCCATGATTCATCTTTCCAGTTCTTGTATCCTTTGTGACCTCACATGCCACCTTCTTCATCCGTGCACACTTCTGCTCTCCTGGCCCCCTAATACCTTCATTGACACTTGTCCCCATGTCCATCCCCCCCTCCGAGTCGGGGTCTCTCTGTGTTGTCCTGACTATCCTGGAAATTACTCTGTAGACCAGTTTGGCTTCGAACTCAGAGATCTATCTGCCTGCCTCTGCCTCCAGAGTGCTGGGATTAAAGGCCAGTGCATCACCATCCAGCTACAATTTTTCTCTTTTCTTTCTTTTTTGGTTTTTCTGTAGCTTTAGAGCTTGTCCTGGAACTAGCTGGCCTCAAACTCACAAAGATCCGCCTGCCTCTGCCTCCCCTCCCGAGTGCTGGGATTAAAGGTGTGCACCACCACCGCCAGGTAACTAGCCATCTTTTTTTTTTTTAAATATTTATTTTGTATACAATATTCTGTCTGTGTGTATGTCTGCAGGCCAGAAGAGGGCACCAGACCTCATTACAGATGGTTGTGAGCCACCATGTGGTTGCTGGGAATTGAACTCAGGACCTTTGGAAGAGCAGGCACTGCTCTTAACCACTGAGCCATCTCTCCAGCCCCAACTTGGAATCTTTTAACTGGTCCACTTTCCCCTGATCTCTGATTGTATTTTCTTTAGATCTCTGCTATTTCCCTGGGCCACCTTGCCAAAAAAGTATCCCTTCCCCTCCAGTATAGTTCCTTCCCTCTGTTTTAGTTCTTTTTATTGTCTCAGCAACACTGGGTGTATTCTGGATTTATTGTTTATCCATCCTAGGACACACACGAATCCACTTCAGCGACTTTTGTTCTCTGTTCTGTCTTTATGCCTAGGACAGTGCACCAAATAGACACTTACCTAATGAAAGCAATGCTTTGTCAGCGACACAGCGAGATGCTGTCTCAAAACAAACAAGCAAATAAAAAACGTAACTGTGCCCAATGTTAAGAGTGACACTTCCCCAACCATCGGCTCCTTAGACTCCCATCTCTGAAATCCAGTTTTAACTCCTCCTGCAAGAAGGAGTTAACAGATTCGTTACTTTATAAGGCCAGATTTCTGGACCACTGCACACATTACAGGTCCTACAGCTCCTACCACGTTCACAGCCTTGCTTTGTAACTCAGGCTGATTTTGAACTTGCAGCGATCCTTCTGGGATCAAAGCTGGGATCGCAGATCAACGCTAGGCTCTTTTAGGAATCTTGAGGCTGGGTTGCTCTCCTTTTTGCGATCTCCGTGGATGATTTACCTGAGATGTTTTCTGTTTACATCTGGCTTCCCCTCCACACTCTTGACTACCAACTCGACTCTCTAGCCCTCATGGTTTTCCAGCCCTCGTTAACTTCGCCGGGTATCCTCACCCCTAGGTCTCCCTTTTCCCAGGTCAAAGATTGCCCCCGCAGCGTTACTGACCTAACAGCAGAGATCGCTTTCTTGCCTCTCCCTGCAAACGAGAGTTCTAGGAAGCCACGAGACCCGCCCCCAAGTGTTCCAAAACACTCAAAAGCCCCGTTTCCCTTATGTGAAATGGATGTCCAGCAACATCCCTGGGAACGCTGGCCCGGAGCAAGCACAGCAACGCGACCCCACTCTCCCTGTCTCTCTCATTGAGAAGGGACGCTGGGAGGGGTCCTGGCTTTGTCACGGTCTCTTAGCAAGCTAAGGGAAGCAAAGGTCAACGGGAATCCGCAAAACGGGCTTTGCAGCTCGCTCTGCCCGCTTCCTGCCAGTTCCAAGAGAATCCGGTGCCAGGGTTCCGCGCAACCCCGAAGCCTCTGCGCCCAGCCCCGCCCCGACGCGCCCCTCCCCAGAGGTCTTCTCGAGAATTCTGCCACAACCTCGGAGTTGCACCGTTTGACTGCTTCGGGTTCCCGTAGCTCCGCGCTCTGAGATCTGAGGGTAGTGCTTCCGGGCCGCAGCCTAGGACGCCTCCGCGGCGGTGTAAGTAGAAGCAGAATCCCAAGAACTCAGTGAGTAGGGAAGCGGCCCGAGCCACAGCGTCCCCTCTAGTCCCCGTATTCGAGTCTTCGCAGATGCCGGTTCAGTTTAACCAGAGGGACTAGGATTCCTGAAGCCCCAGCCCCCATGACTCAGGGGTTCCCGGCCGGTTCCCCCTGCCAGGATTCCAGTTTCTATCAGCGAACGGTCCCCAGCCCTGCTCCAGGTCCCTCCTGCATCCGAGTTCCCCTGCAGCCCTCGTCAGCGAACGGTCCCCAGCCCTGCTCAAGGTCCCTAGCCCTGCTCAAGGTCCCTCCTCCTGCATCCGAGTTCCCCTGCAGCCCTCGTCCTCAGCCCAGCTAGTCACTCTCGCTTCGTCTCCCTGTCTGCAGGCCTGGGCAGCATGGCCGTATTCCGCTCTGGCCTCCTGGTGCTGACAACGCCGCTGGCCACCCTGGCCCCACGCCTGCCGCCCATTCTGACCTCGGCGGCCCGCCTGGTCAATCACACCCTCTATGTGCACCTGCAACCGGGCATGGACCTGGGGGGCCCCGCCCAGCCCCAGGCCAGCCCTGTGCAGGCCACTTTTGAAGTTCTGGATTTCATCACGCACCTCTACAGCGGCGCCGACCTGCTCAGGCACCTGGACGTCAGAATTCTACTGACCAATATCCAGACCAAGAGCAGTTTCCTCCCTGTTCTGCCCTCGGTCCAGAATCTGGCCCACCCTCCAGAAGTAATACTTACGGACTTCCAGACCCTGGATGGGAGCCAGTACAACCCTGTTAAACAACAGCTAGAGCGCTATGCCACCAGTTGTTACAGCTGCAGTTCGCAGTTGTCCTCTATCTTGCTGTACCCGGATTATGGAACTGGAGAGCTGCCTGTGGAGTCCCCGGATGTCCCCTTACCCTCCACCATAAGGCCAGCTTCCCCGGTTGCCAGATCTCCAAAGCAGCCTGTGCGTGGCTACCACCGTGGGGCCGTGGGTGGCACTTTTGACCGCTTGCACAATGCCCACAAAGTGTTGCTCAGTGTTGCATGTGTACTGGCCCAGGAGCAGCTTGTGGTGGGAGTAGCAGACAAAGATCTGTTGAAGAGTGAGTGGACCCCGGAATAGGGCAATGGAGGACACCCGTTAAATTTTTTTTTTTTTTTTTTTTTTGGTTTTTCGAGACAGGGTTTCTCTGTAGCTTTGGAGCCTGTCCTGGCACTAGCTCTTGTAGACCAGGCTGGCCTCGAACTTACAGAGATCCGCCTGCCTCTGCCTCCCAAGTGCTGGGATTAAAGGTGTGCGCCACCAACGCCCGGCCCCGTTAAATTTTCTTGGCTCCCCCCCAGTGCCAAGATCAAGGAAGGGTAGGGCCACCTCTCACCCTTCCAAAATGCCACAACACCTGGCACTGTTACTGCTCTGGGACTTCTGATGAATACATGTGGCATTCTTAGTGTGCGGTTCAGTCATCTTTACTGAAGTCAGAACTCCCCAGATGGGAACCAAGGAATTTGCCCTTTATGGTTCTCCTAGTGATCAGCTCTGAAACACTGAAAATGTTTGGGAGATGAGTTTAGGTGACCTAGTGGTGCCACGGACAGCGAGGGGGCGCTAAGAGTGGGTAGCTCTCGGAGTTCCCCACCTAGCTGATACCTACTGGCACCGCTTCGTCTCTGTGGTCATTTCTTGGTGGCCCGTTTTCTGGGTACATGCCAGCCCCTGCAGTGTCTGTGCTGCTTGTTTGTTTCCTCCCCTTTGTCCCCCTCCCCCCAAACTCCCAGTTTCACCCTTTCTCGCTGCCACTGCTTGGGGATATCTCAGTGCCTAGGGGCATTCTTCCCCAAGTGTGCCCGTGCATCTGTCTGCCTCAATGGGAAGATCTCACGGTTGCTCTCGGCTCCTTCTCCAGGCAAGGTACTCCCTGAGCTGCTCCAGCCTTATGCAGAGCGTGTGGACCATCTGAGTGAGTTCCTGGTGGACGTCAAGCCCTCCCTGACTTTTGATATCGTCCCCCTGCTGGACCCTTATGGGCCTGCTGGGTCTGACCCCACCTTGGAGTTCCTGGTGGTCAGCGAGGAGACCTACCGTGGGGGGATGGCCGTCAACCGCTTCCGCCTTGAGAATGTAACCCCTGAAGGAGACTGGCAGAGGGAATGGGACGGGAAGGCCTGTTGGAAGTACTGTGGCCCCAGGGCCAGGAAGGGAGGGTTCGGGGTGGAGGAAGCCGGAAGGATCTTGCCTGTGGAGGTGGAGGAAGAGGGCAGCTGGGGCCTCCAGAGTCTCGTCTTTTCTCTTACCCCGCCTCACCTCAGGGCAAGGAGGAACTTGCCTTATACCAGATCCAGCTGCTGAAGGACCAAAGTCACAGTGAAAACGAAGAGGATAAGGTCAGCTCCTCCAGCTTCCGGCAGCGGATTCTGGGAAACCTGCTTCAGGCTCCAAACGTAAGTCTGCCTTCCCTAACTCCTCACCGAATGTGCATGTTGGAAAGGCTGGAGGGTAGAAACAGGCCGTCCGTGGGAAGTGGGAGCCTGAACTCCCTGGTAACTGAGGTTCCCGCTTACCTGTCTGCAGCAGAGGCCAGAGATCCCGTCAGGGCTCTATGTGCTCGGGCTGACGGGCATCAGCGGCTCTGGGAAAAGCTCAGTAGCCCAGCGGTTGAAGAAACTGGGTGCATATGTCATTGACAGTGACCATCTGGGCCATCGGGCCTATGCTCCTGGGGGCCCTGCCTACCAGCCTGTGGTGGAGGCCTTTGGAACAGGTACTGGCTGTGGAGGGGTGGAGGTGGACGAAGGTAAGAAGATGGGCCGGCCTCTGTACTTAGCCGTCTTTCTGTCACCCAGATATTCTCCATAAAGATGGCACCATCAATAGGAAGATCCTGGGCAGCCGGGTGTTCGGCAACAAGGTAAACACGCAGCTGCTGCCAACCGGCGGAACCCTCGGTTCCCGAATCTGGCACAGGAAGTCTGTTTCTGCTCATCTGCTCCCAGCCCCCACCTCCTCAGGGACGCTAACCTCTGCCCGCTCTCTGTCCCCCTCCCCAGAAGCAGCTGAAGATCCTCACAGATATTATGTGGCCAGTTATCGCGAAGCTGGCTCGAGAAGAGATGGATTTGGCTGTGGCTCAGGGTGAGTGGGCGGGATGACGGTAGCGGCCAGAGTGGGGAAATTACGTGGAGTCTTCTGTGGCCCCATGCGGTAGCAAGTGTCAAGGTGCTGCTGGCAGTGACTAGGGCTTCCCCACAGGAAAGACGGTATGTGTGATTGATGCCGCCATGCTGCTGGAAGCCGGCTGGCAGAATATGGTACACGAGGTGTGGACCATTGTCATCCCCGAGACCGAGGTATCTGGACCCCACTCTACCCCGTCTGAGCTCACTGCAGGTAGTCTCCTGCTGTGATCCAGTAGACTGAGCTGAGGTCCTTCCTGATCGGTGTGCCCTCTGTGCCCAGGCTGTACGACGCATTGTAGAGAGGGATGGACTGAGCGAAGAAGCTGCTCAAAGCCGGCTGCAGAGCCAGATGAGCGGGCAGCAGCTGGTGGAGCAGAGCCATGTGGTTCTGAGCACCTTGTGGGACCCACGTGTCACGCAGCGACAGGTTGGTGCAAAGGGAAGTTGTGGGGAGGGAAGGTCCAGTGGTCATCCTCCTGACCCCGTCTTTTCTTCTACCATTCTGGACTGGCCAAAGGTGGAAAAAGCCTGGACTCTTCTACAGAAGCGCCTCCCTAAGACCCATCAGACCAAGAACTGACAGCGAATTTTCTGTGGCACCAAACTGCCCCCCCCCCCAGACTAACATCCAGTGGTGAGGAGGAGTGGGGGCCTCCATGTTCGCCCTATGGCAGGCTTAAGAGGCTTCTAGCTTAGCTGTGCAGGACACAGAGAGAAGCCTGGAAGTCTGCCTAGATGCTGGAATTTGGCCAGCAGGACATAGCTAAATGGGGGAGCAGTCCCCTCTAGGGTTCTGTTCCCTCTTCAGTGGCGGATGTGTGATGTCTGCCCACTGTTGATGGGTCGTGCTGAAACACTGGACCCAGTCACCGAATTAAAGCTGTTTCCAATGCTGCCTGTGTGGTTTCTCCTTCCTGCTGCAGTGCCTCTAGGTATCTTTGGATATTTAAGCTCCAAATTCAGGGGCAAGGCCTGAGCTGGAAGCCAGGGATTGTTGAGCGCAGCCTTTGAGGCCTATCAGTGACGAGCGATGTGCTTTTGAGTATGTTAGATTTTTCTACTGTTCTGCCAATAAGCCTGACTTCAAAGGCCCCTTTACAGAAGGTTTAATTACACAAGCGCTGCATCAGACACCAGCCGGGTGTGGGGTGGCATTGTGCTCCCATTGGATCTGATCATGTGACATAGGGGAAGTTCTTGACCCTGCTGTGGTTGCCAGCCCGATCAGCTGTGCGCGTGCGTACATGATGTCTCACTGTTTAGACGCTTTTTTGTGAGCAGTGCTGGGGCTCTCGCGGGTTTGGGGCTCTCCCCCAAACTAGTACACTTCTAGCCCTTTTAACAATCTTTTTTGAGAGCTCCATTGAACAGAAAATTGCCTCCATTCTAGATTCTCATTTGGAGGCAAGCAGGACCCACGAGGGCTGACACTGCCTGCATTAAGAACGCGAATTGGTCAGGTGTGGCCACCGCCAGCAGGCGTTTAATAACTGGAGCCGCGCAAGCGCTGCGCTTTCGCCCTGCCCATGCCCACGGTTGCAGATTGGTGGGCTGGATCACGTGATTGAGCCTCGCCTCTTCCTGGAGGCTGGGGGCCAGTCCGCAGGCTCGTTTCCGGTTCGGTAGGTCCACGATGACGGAGCCGGGCGCCTCTCCGGAGGACCCCTGGGTCAAGGCAAGCTCCGCGGACGCGCACGCCTGCGAGGGGAGGGCGGGTCGGGCTCGTGCACGTAGGGGGTCCGGAAGACGCGGGGCTCCCCAACTATCCCCAGAGTCTCCCCTGCTGTCCGGGCCCCGGGGCTGCAGAGAAGACAGCTCTCACCCGGCGTATGCCAAGGTGGGGAGACAAATGAGGCGTGTGTGCGGGAACAAGGGGGACGTGCCTGGGAGGTGGGGCGGGAACGGCAGGGGTCATACAGAGGGGGCGGCGCCCCTGCGGCCTAGCCAGGCTCGCCTTGGGAGAACCATTCAGCGGTCCCCGCATCCGTGATGCGTGCATCCGCGGATTGCGCGTGCCTTTCCCAAGAGGCAAAGGTCTGACAGGCTTCTCCGTTGCTTGATGCTGCAGGTCGAGTATGCCTACAGTGACAACAGCCTGGACCCTGGTGAGTGGCTTCTCCACTGTCTTCGCGTCAGGAATGACCTGTTTCAGCTCTGTAGATCTTTGTGGTCTTGCCAGCCACACCTGAGCACAGTCCACTGTCACTGCGCCAAGGCCCTGGATTGAGAAGTGAGGGAGGAGCTGGAGGATAAGCAGGAAGCAACCATGGGTCACACCTGGTTTCTCTGCTCTATAACGGGAAATGATGGAAACAGTGACAGCTGGGCGTGTTCATTTCATCCAGGTGCCCCTGTGTGAGCCAGGAATTAGGCCTGTGGGCAGTGTTGACACTAGAGACAGGAGCTTGCAGCATGAAATGGGTGGCCTGTGGTGGCTGACTTTGGAGTTGGTGGGGAGAGGTTAGCATTTGAAGCCATTGTGCCCATTGGTGACCGAGGGCCTAGTCATGTTCCCCACTTCTTAGTGATTGAGGCCTCTTTTTTCCAGGGCTTTTTGTAGAAAGCACCCACAAGGGGAGTGTAGTGTCCAGAGCTAATAGCATCGGTTCCACCAGTGCCTCTTCCGTCCCCAACACAGGTAGGCAGCAACACACTTCGCACACACACGCGGGGAAACGCAGCTATGCCATCATCTTAGTATCCTTCCTAATAGGGAGCGCCACAGTCCACGTGGGGCGGCTGGAGCAGTGCCGAGCCTCACCTCACTATCGTTCATCTAAGACACTAGGTTCTTCCATTTGCCATCTCTGGGCAGCAGGTTCTTAAACTAGGGGTAGGTGGGCTTACTGGACTCAGTGGACCCTGCATGACCTTCCCCTGCCTCCATCTGAGCGTAGATGACGAGGACAGTGACTATCAGCAAGAGTCCTACAAGGAGTCCTACAAAGACCGGAGGCGGCGTGCACACACTCAAGCTGAGCAGAAGAGGAGGGACGCTATCAAGGTGACTAGGGGCCTGTATTCCAGGAAGCAAGGGAGGACTCTGCGTGGTTCTTATTCACCCTGCCCTGAGCTTAGTCCCAGCAGTCTGCAGGGCTAGTCCATTGCCCCTACCCCCTCCTTCCGGCCCTCTATGCTTTGAGTTTCTAAGCATGGAACTGGTATCAAGTTTGCGCTAGTCTGTCTTGTCCCTGAGTTAAGAAACGCATCTCACTGCCATTTCCACAGAGAGGCTACGATGATCTGCAGACCATTGTCCCTACTTGCCAGCAGCAGGATTTCTCCATTGGCTCCCAGAAACTCAGCAAAGCCATCGTTCTACAGAAGAGTATGACCAGGGCGACAGGGCAGGGGTAGTAGTAGTGACCAGGACTGGCTGGTACCTGGTCTGACCCAGGTGTGGTGGCTGTGCTGGGCAAGTTGACTTCCAGGGGAAGGGGAAACAAAATGAGCCATCTTCCTGGTTCAGACTTCCTCTCTGTTCCCAACCCTCTCTTGACCAGCCATCGACTACATCCAGTTTTTACACAAGGAGAAGAAAAAGCAGGAGGAGGAAGTATCCACACTGCGCAAGGATGTCACAGCCCTGAAGATAATGAAAGTGTAAGAAGGGTGGGGAACTGAGGGGCGTGCAAGTCAACCCCAGTGCACTTTCTCTGTTTAAAGGCTGTATCGGAGCCGGGCGGTGGTGGTGCATGCCTTTAATCCCAGCACTCGGGAGGCAGAGGCAGGTGGATCTCTGTGAGTTCGAGACCAGCCTGGTCTACAAGAGCTAGTTCCAGGACAGGCTCCAAAACCACAGAGAAACCCTGTCTCGAAAAACAAAAAAACAAACAACAAAAAAAAAGGCTGTATCGGAGAATGTATGCAGGCAATGCCGACTCAAGGTAGTCGCTGTAAGGCAGGGCTGTCTGTCCCCATCAGCCTTTTACATAGAGCAGACATACAGGAAATAAACACCGGTCAGGGGCCTGGTGGCAGTGGGGCACGCCTTTATCCTAGCACTCAGGAGGCAGAGGTGGGTGGATCTGTGGATCTGAGTTTGAAGCCAACCTAGTCTGTACAGTTCCAGGACAGCCAGGGCTACCCAGAGAAACCCTGTCTCAGAAAAACAAAAAAGAAAGAAAAGCACTTGTAGGTTGCAGGAGTCACAGTTTTGATTTAGTAGTGTTTAGCTGTTGAATGCATCCCCGAAGGGCTCTATGAATCCTCTTCTGGGGCGACCACTGGGCTATCTCATGCTTCTCAGGTTGGTGAAGCTGTGGTAGCACCTCAGCTTTGCTTGCTTGCCTGCTTCCAGGAACTATGAGCAGATTGTGAAGGCACATCAAGACAACCCTCACGAGGGGGAGGACCAGGTCTCTGACCAGGTCAAGTTCAACGTGTTCCAAGGCATCATGGACTCACTATTCCAGTCTTTCAATGCCTCTATCTCTGTGGCCAGCTTCCAGGAGCTGTCAGCTTGTGTCTTCAGCTGGATTGAGGAACACTGTGAGCCACAGGTATGTGGCAGCAGGGGTCATGGGGTCTGAGGCTCTCTTATTACCTCCAAGCAAACGGATCCAAACCATTAGAAAAGCAGTGTAGTTGTCTTTGGGATTCTACAGGGTGTCTACAAGTTTAGTATTCTGTTTCTCCTTGCTGCCTAACCCAGTGAAGGTCTCATCTGGCAACCATAATGTGAGCACTCAGTGCCAGGTCCAGCTTTGGCCCACGTCACTGGTAACTCATTAGCCACTCTACTCCTTGGTTGTCCTGTATGGAAAAGCCAGTAGCAGTTACTGGAAGTTTCTAGACACCCTCACCTCCCTATAGTCCCAGGGCTTTTATTGTGCCATCTTCTGCTCTTGAGGCCTATTTTTTCTCAGAGTTCTACCTTTTAAGTTTCTCAACACTTTGATTGTGAAGTACTTTAAAGACTGTACCAGGGAACACCCATATCTACCATGTCAGTTATACCGATGGCATACTCATCTGTCTCCATGTTTGTTTCAGGAGTAGGAGTATTTGAAAATTAAAAGTAGACAACATTCCATCTCAGGGAAAAGACAAAACAAAACACATTTTACGTACATGTGTGTTGTTTGCATGTATGTGTGCATCATATGTGTGTGCCAGAGGCCAAAAGAGGGCATTGGATCCCCTGCAACCTGAGTTGTAGGTGGTTGTGAGTCACCATTTGGGTGCTGGGAACAAGGCCTGGGTCTTCTACAAGAGCAGCAAGCACTCTTAACCAATGAGACATCTCCCCCCCCCCCCCCCACAGCACATATGGAGAGGGTGGAGGACAACTTTTTTTTTTTAGTCAGATCTTTCCTTTCACTTCTATGTGCGTTCCAGGGAGCTGGAACTCGGCTCACCAGGCTCACATGGCTAGAGGCTTTACTGTGAGCCATCTCCCAGCCCTCCTTTGCTTCCATACCCCAAGCTCTATGTCCAGCCCTTAGGTGACTATTTGAAATGCCCTGTTCAAGAGCACACTTGGTCTAGGCAGGCATCTTACAGGTCTGCACTGACACCTGACTGTTCTTTCCTAGACTCTACGAGAAATTGTGATTGGAGTCCTACATCAGTTGAAGAACCAGCTCTACTGATGGCTTCTGGAAACCTGCAGGGCAGAGGTCTTTGGTCTGTTTGGCTGTGGAACTGCTGGGCCTGAGACTGGACTGCAACACCTCACACCGGTCAGCTGGTTTCTACTTGGTGTTTGGTTTGCCCAGCCCCACTTCAGTGAGGCTGTTCTCTGAAGGCCTCTCATTAATTTATTATATTGCCCAGTGTTGGACCCACCCAACTTCCCCCTTCCCAGGAAAAGTGTCTAGAACAAGAGCCTGTTCAGGGACCCTCACAGAAGCCGTGGCCCCTCAGCCCTTTCTCTAGCTGCCGGGTTTATGCTCACAATCTCTATATATAATTTGGAAATTGTTTGCCTCTGCTTGGTCTCTTGGGCAACACTTGGCTCAAGTTGGAGTATTTTGGCAGTTTTTGACTTGGGAAAAAGAAGAAAGAGTCTTGTGGCCACGAAGGGTGAAAGGCCACCTGTGCCTAGGCTGGTGCTGTGTGGTTAGCACTGAGCAAAGCCAGGGCTTTCTAGCCAGCTCAGGGTAGGGTTCCCAGGGTCCTGCTGTCCCGCATGTTCAGCCACTCTTCCGAAGGCAGGCATCTCACAGCATAACACATATGAATTTATTTTCTAAACACCAACAGCGTGCTTTTGTTATAGTTTTCCCCAAATTCCCAGTGACCCCCCAGAGCACCCAGCCGTCTCTGTGTACTGTGTACCAGCACCAGTGTTGGCCTACATTCCTCCTAGGACTTGGGGATAGCTACAGAAGACACTTGGGTCACCTGGGGGGTAGGCCTTAGGGTTCTCAAATGTTGGGTGTATGAAAACCTTTCTGTACTTTTTTCTCCGGTGTTCCCTGTTGCCTTCCCCAGGTTTGACATCTGGGAGGTTTGATAATCCAGAGGAAATTAAGTATTTTTATATCTAATTATATTGCAATAAATATTCTAGATAATTTCCCTTAGGATTGTTCTAAGTCCTTGGGGAGGCCTCGGTAATACAGACAACAAAATGGACATGAGCATCTCTTTCTGATTACCAGCTTTGTACTTCCCTCCCCACCACTCAAAGGTGAAGACCAGCAAAAACAATAAGGCCACCTAAACAAGGCAGCCAGCCCGGGACATCTGCTCCCAGACTCCACCAAGGGCCCCTCAAGGGTCTGGGAGTGTGACATTATGATCTTCATCTGTCTCTATCCCAACTTCTTCCTGTGGGGCAAGGAAAGGAATGAAGGAGTCCTCTGGGCAAAGATCCCAGGGGAGTAAGAGCAAGCGTCACTTACAAAGAACTGTTTCTTGCTCTTGGGGTATCCTTCAAGGATGGCATCACACAGCTCGGTGGTCTGACAAGGAAGAAAGCCCCTTTCAGTTGGGCAGAAGCAGCACAGGGTGCTGCCTGCTGCTGCTGGATCCTTTTGTACAGAAATGTCCCTGGTGATCGTCACTTCCCAGCACCTCCAAAGCCACCCTTGGAGCTCTCACCATTCTCTTCCGCTTCCTCCACTCTTTACAATACTTCTGTCTGTCTTTGTACACCTGCAAGGAAGAACCACAGCCGTCTGTGCACCTCATGTTCACTCCAGACCTGCACAGGCAGCCTCCAGCCTCCCCGCTCACCTCCTCTTTCTCTTCTGGAGTGATATGGTTGGTGGCTGCTTTGATGTTCTTTAGCCTCTCTGTATAACGGGCACATTCATTCTTTAACTCCTGGATCTCTTTCTGCATCTCAGGAGTGGTCAGCGTATTTGTTAATTCCTTCAGCTCTGAAACCACACACCCCCAGTGTTACCAGGGACATGCGAGGAATGGATTCCGTCTTGCTCAGCAGGTGCTTCCCAGAGGTGGGAGGTCAGCTTCCATCTTGCTCTGGGACCTCTCCAGAATAGGACCCCACATTCTGGAAAAGCTCAAGAAAAAAGCTTACAGCATAGTTTTCTATTTCTCTTTCCTTCTCCACCTAAAAGTAACAGTGGCATATAAAGTTGGGCAGACTGATACACAGGTAATTAAAGAAGCGGAAATAAAATGTGGCGTGCTCATACTGCGGCAGGGAAACCAAGTGGCTTCTTCTCTTGCCTTTTTGTACACAAAAGCCTTAAGTAATTCTGCACTTCTTTCAATGTAATAGTGTAGGCACCTGGTAAAGGGGTTCCTAGCTGCAATAAGATGCTGCAGATAAGAAACCATTGTCAGCAATTTGTGACTTCCAAACCGTGGCATCCTGGAAGGGGTTCTGGTCTTACCAGCCTCCATGTGGCGGCAGCTTTGCTGTAAGCTCTGCACCTTGGCAGTGAGGGCTGCAATTTTGGCATCCAGGCTGTGGAGGTCAGCATCACTCACTGCGTCAAACTGGTCCTGCCAGCCAAGAGGAGAAATACAAGCAAGTTCGTGTGAGGCACAAAGATAAACAAAAGGTGAAATGCCTGTCCCCAGGAGCCTGAGGTTGGCTCAGAGTGTAAGGGCGGGTGTGACGGCCCACGCCTTTAATCCCAGTACTAGGGAGTCACAGAAGGTGAATCTGAGTTTGAGGCCAGCCTGGACTATATAGTGAGTTCCAGGACAGCCAAGGCTATGTAGAGAGACCATGTCTCAAAAGAAAAACAAAACAAAAAAACCAACATGAGAAATATATTTCCATTTAGCAATAAAACCTCTCATCATCTAAAAGAATGAAGCAACATGCCTTCTGAAGTGGAGGACCAGATAGATCTCCAGTGGAAGAGGCTCAGTGGGTCCTGTGTAAGGAAAGGCTCCTTCTCTAGGAGATATTGCGAGAAGAGGGCCGCTGGGGATGAACGAGAGCCTCCTCAGCTGATGCTGGGAGTAGCTAGAAAAGGTTGGGCACGCCAGACCATGTAGTGCGACGGGAAACTCAGCAAGGTGAGTCTGAAGAACAGGAGCCATTGCTCAACTCGCGCATGTAAAATGAAATTTTGCAGCCATGTCTGTTCCTTTGCATCATCTACGGCTACTTTTGTTTTACAATGGCAGGGCTGAATAGTGAGAACAAATGCTTCAGAAAGTCTAAAACTACCTCCAGGCCCCTCAGCCATTTACCAGCCAAATTTGTGTTTAGATAGATCATTCTGGCTACAATATCCAAGAGGGTCTGATAGAGAGCCGTGAAGACAGGTTAGATTCAATAAAGAAAACCTTGAGCCACCCTGGTAAATACACAAACACTTATAAACTCAGCACTCAGGAGGCCGAGGCAAGAAAGCAAGTTTGAGGCCAGCCTGGGCTACATAGTGAGACTCAGTCTCAACCCTTTGCCCTCCCCCCAAAAAAGGGTTAGGTCGGGGGAATCGGATATAATTCGTAAATAACCACACATGTCAGATATGCAAGGTAAAAGAAACCAAGAATTGGGGGAAAGTGTTTCTCTTACAAAAGAATGCTAGAAAGCCAGTTTGGCGGGCGGAGAGGGGGGCAGAGATCAAGCATTCTACTTCGGCCATATTGATACTGATGCTTAATATCTGAGAGGCACCCAGAGAGAAATCTAGGTGGAAGAATACAAATTTGATGTTTGTGGTTGTGGGCAGAGGGTGGGGCTAGACGAAACAATAAGTGTTCCCAAGCGGAAAGGAGGCTGGGAGCAGTAACAAGCCAGGGTCTTCTGTCTTTTGTCCATACCTCAAATGAACACTGGTGAAGTGTGATCACAGGCAGTGTGCCCATGATTTAGGAATGCCTGAGGCCAGCCGGGCAGTGGTGGCACACGTCTTTAATCCCTGCACTTGGGAGGCAGAGAAAGGCGAATCTCTGAGTTCGAGGCCGGCCTGGTCTACAAAGTGAGTTCCAGGACAGCCAGGACTGTTACAGAGAAACCCTGTCTCGAAAAACCAAAATAAGTAAAAAAAAAAAAAGCCTGAAGCCTTTTCTGGCTCAGGTTAGGCTAATTTTATGAGGTGCCTCAACACTAGTTAATGCTGGGAGTTGATTCGCTCAGCCAGGTTCTCAGGTGGGGGCTAATCTGCTGGAGTTCTCACCTGATCGGCAAAATAAATTTTCTGCTTGCCGTACGTCTTCTCTTTGATCTTGCCTTCCTGGGCCAACTGATCCAGAGCCTTCACCACCGCCTGGCCGAGGGAAGAGTGGAGCAATGAGAGGACATGGGCTGGTGACGGAAAAGGGGACCCACGCCTGAAAAGGGAGTTCAGCGGGGTCTTACCGCCTTGCCCAGTCCATGTTCCTTCTGCAGGTTTCCGAATACGTCCTGCGCGCTGTAGGGCCGGTTTTGTTCCTGCAGGTACCTCAGGATGATCCCGGGGGCTGCGAGAGACGAGGTGGGAGACCGAGTCACCTCTAAACCCCTCGCCCGCTCCCCTCCCGTGTCGTCCTACGGGCGCCGCCGTTACCTCCGGCCGCAGCCTCGGCCCGGCTTTTACTCATGGCCTTTTCCCGCCACCAAACTGAAGACAGCGGTCTGGTTGGTTGCTCTGGGAGACAGCGCCTTCCGGTGAAGGAGGAAGGTCTTAACGCTGATTGGCTGCAGGAGAAGTCTTCCGGAAATGCGCCCTTACCTTCCGGGACCCCGTAGGCCGCCCCCCACCCACCCAACCGGCGCGGTCTAGAAACTGAGCGTCAGCCTTTGCGACAGGTCGTCCTGGGCCTCCGCGCTAGCTGGACCGAGTGGCCCCTTCCACTTTAAGCTGCCGTATGTGAGCACTCGTGATCCTGAACTTGGCCCAGGGGTGGGAAGGGGAAGAAACTTCAGGGTCCCAGCTCCCGCGCCGCTCAGAGTCACAGGGTGCACCCCCGGGAGCGTGGCTAGGAAAAGGAGCACCAACAGCGTCCGTTTCCGTGTGTCGCGTGTAGGGGGCGCTCGACACCAGCGGTGGTTTGAACGCCCAAAAAGGCGGTAGGGAGTAGAGGCTACTACTCAAGCCACAAGTCGCCAGTTAGCCCCCGCAGCAACACCTGACAGGTGCTTTCCATTCCTGACCTCGGTGGTCAGTCCGGTGGAGCCTGAAATAAATATTTCTAGTTTCTGAGGTCTGCTGAAGGTCAAAGAGCAGCTGTCCTTGCAGCTCAGAGTCCCGCGGAAAGGCAACAGTATTAATTTTTCAAGTCTTCTGCTACGTAAAACTTATTAGCGTTTGTTCAGATCATGTTTTTTTTGTCTCCTCTTATATAAGGGGCAGTGTTAAGAATGAAACCGGGCAGTGGTAGCGCACGCCTTTAATTCCAGCACTAGAGAGGCAGAAGCAGGTTTATCTCTTAAAGTTTGAGCCCAGCCTGGTCTACAAAGTAGCTAGGATATCCAGAGCTGTTAAACAGAAAAACCCTGTCTTGCAAAAAGAAAGAAAAAAAAAAGCATTAAAAATGATGGACTAATGAGGCTGGAGAGATGGTTCAGCAGTTAAGGGCACTTTGTTTTTTCAAGACAAGGTTTCTCAGTAGCTCTGGAGTCTACCCTGGTACTCACTCTCTAGTCCAGGTTGGCCTCAAACTCACAGAGATCCGCCTGCCTCTGCCTCCCCAGTGCTGGGATTAAAGGTGTGTGCCACCATCAGGCATATTTGGTTTTCTTGGAGACAACCCTGGTTTGGTTCCTGCACTCAAGTAACTGCTAATTGTAACTCCATTTCCAAGAGATCAGACCCTCCCCACCCCCCAGGCACCAGGCAAGTTGTGGTGTGTGTGCATGCAGGCAGGCAAATGCTCATGTACATAAATAAATCTAGAAGAAAACAAAACCCAACGGGACAAGTGCCAGCAAGGGTGTTGTACTGATGTCTTGGTTGTAGGAGGGGAAATGCTTTCATGAGGGAGAAACAGGAAGGGGCAGGTGGGCCCCTGACACCTACCTGGGCGTCCCCTTCTGAGGTGGTCACGGCCCCAAATTAGCTATTACCAGATTAGTAAGAGAAGACCTATCAAAGGAGTACACCATGCAATGGCAGTCTCTTAAAGATTGTTCTCATACAAGATTTATTCCCCAGCACCCACCCCCCACCCCAATTCACAGTGGAAGATTCGGGAGATTCAGAGCAGGGTCCCACTGGTACAAGAAAGACCTTCTGGATTTTGCTCTCCCTCCCTCCCTCTTCCTCTTGCCAACTCCCAAAGCATGAAGTTACACACGTTCATGCAAACACACAATATTCCACTCCTTTCCATCACCTCCCATTTTCTCCAGAGAGCTCACCTGTAACACAGCTGGCTCTAAGGAAAGAGATGTCCAGAGCATCTGAGAACCTCAAAGTGGGGAGATGCCATTACTCCTCCCTAACTTTCACACTCAATGACTATGAAACAGGCACCTAGCCGTTGCCCTTCTCACTGTTAAGTATTTTCACTCCCTGGCCTCTCTACCTTGTCCATCAACCAAGAGCAAACATGTTAGCACAACCCCCAACCTGCAGCACATGAAAATGGGCTCTGTCCAACGTCCCTCACCCAAATATGGGGGTGCTGGGGGAGTGGTCCCTGAGGATCAGCAAAGGGTTAATGCAAGAGGGAAAGAGGATAGAGAATTTGGCTTGAGCTCTCATTTGGGAGACAGAGAGAGGCAGTAGGCTGGCAAAGGTTTAGAACCAATGATCATTTACAGGGCTTTGTTTCACATGATTTGACCAGGGACTGCTAACACACACCCTTCAGAACAGTGTCTGCTGGTTACCAGCACATCCTTACTTTGAGGGTGAGCCCTCAAAGGAGTTAGGAAGCAGTGTGGGAAGAAGAGCTGCTGGCTCCTCGGATGAATGCCACAGCCATTTGTAAAGTGCTACTTTGCCACCTACCCCTTGCGGAATTATTGCTTCTCCGGAGGAGGAGCAGGGGAGGAACTGGTACATAAAAATGGGTATGATATTGCTTTGCTCGCTGCTCAGATGGATGGTCAAATGGAGCCAGGGGTTAACAGCACCAAAGACAACCACACAGCTCCAAAAGATTCCATGAGACCTCAGGACAGAGAGGCACTCACCAACCCTGTCACCAGCTGATCCTACAGCTCATGGTGACAGAGGCTCAGCCCACGTCACATTCACATTTCTTACGTTCTGCAAGCACTCTGCAGTGTTGAGGGTCAGTCATCGAGAAATGAAGATGGGCTCAGGGACAGGAAGTGGGCCTGCTCTGCAGAACCAAAGGACAAACTTGCTTTGAGAACACAGATCAAATCATGGTAAAAGACAAAAATGGAAACTCTTGTAGCTGCTGCCTGACTTCTGTGGCTCCCGTGAGGTGAGAAGAGATGGGCTCTTACATCAGTGAAGGCCCCTGAGCACCCAGACCTAAAAGCAAACAGCACTACCACCTCAATATTGATTCCCCAAGGGGAACCACTATTCCTCCTTTCTTGCCTGCAGTACCGCCCTGTGGAGAGACGTCTCCCTCGGGGCAGCATGTGCTCACTTCAGTGACTAAGCACAGAAATGGTGTCTAGCTGGCAGCAAGGTAATGAGTATGTTCTCTCAGCAGGCCTCTGCATCAGCCAGGCCACCCAGCACACAGATAAAATTCAGGGGACAAGACCGGGTTCTTCCCTTGCCCCGTCACAGTAAGTGGGGTGGGGAGAAAAAAACCCTACATCACAGTGACCCCCTCAAAGGAGTCTCTCCTCAGTGGCTCCTGGAACTGGCAGGGTCTAGCTGATTCAGCTCTGATTGGTCCAGAAGTTCAAAATCATCTCCCTCAGCATCAGTGTCAAGGTCTGAACTAGGAGCCCGGAGGAGGCCTCTTGTTGCTCTTCGGGGAGGTGGGCCAGAAGGGTCTGTCTGGGAGGCCCCTGACAAGGCCAGCTGGATCATGCCCTGGGAGACCAGGCTGGCAAGGTTGCTGGTAAGGTTAGATCCTCCAGGAAGGGACCCAAGCAGGAGCTCTGGCAGTGCAGCCTCATCCCGACTAGCAGGCAGGACCTGGGTATCCCCAGCCCCTGGCGGGGGGCGGTACATCACGCTGGGCATCCCAATGCTGGTGTCGTCTTCATCATCCAGGCCAGCAGGATCCACATTAATGGAAGGGAAGTCTGGAAGGTCTCTGGCAAATGATTCCTCAGGATCACTGTGACCATCTAGGTCTGAGAGAACACAGGTATGTGAAAATGGTGGCTACTTGGCCCCTTGTGCTCCATATCCCAAAAACCAGGTTTTCCCCTACCCTGTACCTTTTTGTTTTGTTTTTCGAGACAGTGTTTCTCTGTGTAGCCTTGGCTGTCCTGAAACTCACTCTATAGACCAGGGTAGCCCTGAACTCGGAGCTCTGCCTGCCTCTGTCTCCCAAGTGCTGGGATTAAAGACATGTTCCAGTACCACCCAGCTTCCCTGTTCTTCTTCTTCTTTTGGTTTTTCAAGACAGGGTTTCTCAGTAACTATGGAGCCAGTTCTAGAACTCGTTTTGTAGACCAGGCTGGCCTTGAACTCACAGAGATCCACCTGCCTCTGCCACCCAAGTGCTGGGATTAAAGGCGTGTGCCACCACCGTCTAACTTCCCTGTTCTTAAGATAAAGCAAAACCTGTGGGACTGGTTGGCTTTTCGTCATCACTCAGATGACCATTTGCCAATTAGATGACTAACTGCCACGGAACTGCCTGTCTTCCTCTACTGTGCCCATGAGGCCAGAGGCAAAGATTAATAATGGACTGGGGGCTTCAAGAACAACAGCAGTGCTACCACACCCTTGGGTGACTCTGCTACTTGAGCCACAAACCCAGGAGAGGAGGCAACAGTAAGACTCCTGTCTAAGGAAGCTGTAACACAAGAGTCAGAGTTACTATCAACTCAAGTCAAAGGTTCTCACCTTCCGAGCCTTCTGTGAGAGGTGTCTGGCCCCTTGACAGGTTAAATGTGCCGTTGTCTGTACAGGAGACCTCAGCATCAGAGTGCTCCGAATCTGTAATAGCCAATTCCCTGGCCACAGCAGAATCATCCAGCTTACAAAAAGAAAGCAGCAACAAGTCAGAGATGATGCCGCCACCAATTTGCTTTACTAATGCAAGCCCTAGAAGAGACCCAAGCCCACCAGTGAAATCAAAGAGAGATGGGAACTACGCCCACCATCTTGATGCCTGTTACAATGCTTCCCTAAAAGAAACATTCTTTCTCATCAACCTTTTGATCTCAGACAATCCTGGGTAACCAGAAAAATATACTTATTAACCAAACCTCTAGGAGGACTGGCTGTTGAAAAGTTTCTGTCAGCTCCAGGTTTTCCCCTGATGGAACATGCTGTTCACCAGGCTCAAACTGAGTTCTAAGGCCCCATACAACACCAGGTTCTGTTCTCAGAACTGCTATTGAGAATAAGGGGAATCTAGGGTCTTTGAGGGTCCTTGATAGGCTTAAAACCTGGTTACCATCTTAATGTGAGCTGCCAGATGGATAAAGAGGAATTAAGAAAATGGGCCCGGTAGAGCAGCTTCCACACAAGATACCTGAGGACAGAAGGCAGCAAGCTCCTCTTCACTGTCACTGTGGTTGTCCAGGGCACGTTCTGGGTGTAGAGCTCTGCGGCGTACTATGTGGAAAGAGCAGAAGAGCTTGATGCCTTCAAGGGAAAAACTCCCTTTGAACTCCAAAAACACCATAACACAGGAAAAGACCCTCTAAATAAGGTTCTAAGTCTACATAGCAATGTCTGAAGGTAAGGATGCTGAGGCTAAGTAGTAACATGAGATTACATCTTTCCTCCAACATCCCTCCTTCTTCCAAGCCCTACACATCTCTAGAGATTCTTGCTAGAAGATAAACTACCAAACCACCTAGCAACTCTGAGGATTTGCCAGGGATAAGAGGGCACAGTCATAAGCAAGAGAAGGGAGGCGCTCACCTTGGCTTTTAGGACTGAGATTTTTCAACTAGTTGGCCCAGATGAAGCTGGTGACCACATATGGGATTCTTTGAAGGCCAAGGTTTAATGAAACACCCAAACTGATAACAGCAGAGAACGGGGCATATTGGTGCTCCCTTTTGTGTCGGGCACCTATGCTGTGCACTTCTGGCATCTATGGTGGCTGGTTTCAGTCCACTTTGGAAGACAGCTTTCAGTAATGGAAAGAGGCTAACTTTAAAGTGCAAAAATCCTACATTAACATTTACCCAGTTCAAAACCACTTGAATCTCAAGGTTGATGCAAAGATTACTTAAAACTGTATATGGAAGCAGTCAATATGGTGCTCAGACTCTTGGAAGGTGTTTCATAATAGCAGATGGACTACGGACATTTTCAATGTCTTTCATTAAACTTGGAGCTTTTCTCAAACTGGTTTATAATGAAGGCCTAAGGATTCTAAGTCAGAAGAATTGGCAAGCCTGCCTAGGTTTCTCAGAAATAAGATATTACACTTCCTTACCACTTTGTATTCCTACCAACCATCCCCTACTTCTACTTGAAAATTTTAAAATTACTTTTATCTAGTTATTGTTTCTATATACATGTGAAATAGTATACCTGTAGAAGTGAGAGCACAACACACTGTGTGTTCTCCTTCCATCCTGAAGGTCTTAGGGATTAGACTGAAGTCATCAGGCTTGGTGGCAAGCTGCTGAGCCATCTCATGGACCCTATTTCTTTTGCTTCTAAAGACTTATGCAGTATGTGAGGCCTGGCTTCTCCTCTTTCTCAAACTGTCACATAGAAGAAAGCCACCCCATGACACTTACATTGTCTTTCTCTCTGCTTGGACATCATGTAGCCACGGACACTGAAGTCCAGCCGCTGCAGAGCTGGCTTCAGTCGCACATAGGCTCGATCCCACAGCCGGTGATAGACAGCCAGAGGCCACATCATGACAGTGACAACTAAGAGTGGAAACAGCAGGAAAATGGAGACCGCACAAAGCAATCCTGCCTACCCTCTGCTATTGTGTCCTAATTCAGAAGGGGCAGAACAATTCTGCTTCTTTCTGCTGGTCCCCTCACTAACAATGCCTGTTATATATAGTTTTTGAGAACGGGACATCTGTAGCCTCCACAGGGTACAGGTCATGGCTATAAACAATATAATACGCCACAGACAGCACAGGGACAGAACCAGGAAGTGTGGACATATAAAGCAAAATGGTGACAACCAGTGATTCTGAGATAAATTATGTACAAAAATAGTACACCTAGATGCCCATCGTGATGGCACACAGCCTTTAATTCTAGCACTTGGGAAGCAGAGGCAGGTGGATCTCTGTGAGTTCACAGCCAACCTGCTCTATGCGGTGAGTTCCAAGACAGCCAGGGCTATGCAGAGTCCTTGTCTCTAAACAAACAAACAAACCCACAAAAATATAAGCAAAATAAAATACCCAAAATTTCTTCCAGCCTCAAACAGTACATGTCAACAAAAAGTAACTACATTATAGAAATGTACTTCAGAGGAGGGAAAAGTCCTCCAGAGCGAGAACAGAGAAGGAACTCAGAACTGTCCGGAAACCTTCTCCATACAGAGCCAGTCCTTCAGGGTGGGACACACGTGCATTAGTGAACCCTCATCAACGTCTACACCTAGGTAAATGGGCTGGGGACATACGTGAGCGGCACAACACTTGCCTGACATGCATGACATGCTGGGCTGCATCCCCAGTACTGCAAGCACCCCCCAAAGGAAAATGGAGTTTATGCCTTTATATGTGGAGTACCAGTTCCATGTGAAAAGACATTTAACGACACTAATCGTGCCCTGAGGATATGAAAAAGTCATTGTTGGAGAACAAAATATTAATAGCACTCTTCTAAGACCAGTGGTCCTCAGCCTGTGCGTTGCAACCCCTTGGGGTCAAATGATCCTTTCTCAGGAGTTACATATTAGATATTCTGCATATCAGATATTTACATTAGGAGTCACAACACTTATGAAAATAACTTTATGGTTGGGGTCACCACAACATGAGGAATTGTATTAAAGGGTTGCAGCATTAGGAAGATAAGAACCAATGCCCTAGACCCAAGGTTGACTATGACTGGAAAGTTCTGAGCGGCGTACAGCTTGTAAGGGAAGTACATTTATACTTACGCATCAAGTAGGACAGCAGGAGCCCAGGGATGTAGCGGCCCAACATGGCCAAAAAGGTAAGTATCCCACAGCTCAGCAAGCAGAACTGGAGAAGCAAGAAGCAGTAATAAGTTTCTGCCACCTAGCAAAGGACTGGGGTGGGGTAGGGATTAGTGGAGATGTGACTAAAGGTTCTTTATGCTCTGAGTGAAGCATGGACATGTCTGAACAACAGCTACGGTTACTCGAGTCCAGTAGGGATTCTCCCTGGGCAGTCAAGAGAACATTCCCTTCTACTCAAGCTTCTTGTACATGGCTAGCCCCATACAGCTGACCTTTCATGCCAGGAAATTGCTTTGAGTAAGTTTGAGCCAAAAATTCTCTCAGAAAACGCATATTAGTGGTGTTTTTTTTTTTAAGTAAGAAAGCAAAAATATAAAACCCTACAATTTATCATATTTCATATGACAAAGAATGCCCACAAGCAAGCTTTCCTTCCCTTCTTGAGACAAGAAAATGGCCTGCTCTGTGGGGCTGGAGATGTAGCTCAGTCGTAGAGCTTGCCTAGCATGCAGAAAGCCTTAGATTCAATCCCCAGCACAGAAAGAAATTTAAAGAAGGAAAAAAGAAAGAAAGAAAAGAAAACAGCTACTCCAAGTGACAAGCACACCAAACACGGAGTCCTGCTCTTGCCTTCATTTTGATGGCCAGAAGGAACCCCTTCCTATAACCTCCCTTTGTTTCTACGAACCTCAAGTCTCTTCTTCCCTGAATGAGGACACATCATGAAATAGGGTTTCAACTTAACATGAGCTGAACTGATGGTCAGAGCTAAAAGTTAAAAGGGAGGTCTTACCTTGCCTGGGTTTTGCTTTTTGAAAAGCAAAAGATTCCTTATGAAAATGGTCCCACTAACCCAGACTTCAGCTACATGGTGGCAGAGCTCGGGGACGCTGAGCAAACGAGGGTGCACAAAGCCCCAACTATGGGAGAGAGAAGGGGGAGCTGTGAAAGGAGGCTGTTTAGGGTTCCCTACCTGATATGCAGGAAGCCAATGCTTCGGGTTTAAACAGGTTGGGAGCGGCTAGTCCCAGGTGCTTTGGATGTGAAACGTGTCTTTCTTCTTGGCTTACGAGGCTGAAACTTGAATTTGTGGACTAGGAAGACAAACTTGTTCTGACAACTCCACCCTATGAGCAAGTGGCTCAGTCCACAGGTATAAACCTGCCACTAGCTCCAAGGCCCTTTGTGCTCAGAACACCGCCTTCACCACACTTGGACCACTGCAACTCCCTGTGACTGCAATCCAGGGACACAGTAAGAGCACAGTCTGACGGACTCCACTGCAGCCAAGAGGGAGGCAATGTGAGGGGTAAAGCAAAACCAGAAACAATCAGCAGAGGAAATTCCTCTATCAGACATGTGGGGTGGACGGATTAAGGAATGGAAGCAGAACTCGAAGACACACAGGGAGGGATCTCTAGCACTGCTCTGCTGATGCCAGGAACCAATGTTTTCTGACCCAGAACTTAAAAATAGCCACAGGTCACAGAAAACACCAAGGATGCAGGATAAAAGCCAGGAGACAAATTAAATTAGCTCCCTCTGTGTTCACGCTGCGGCTTACTAACACAGCTACTTCCCGGGCATGTCAGGTTTAAGTCACCAATGATCCTTCTCCAGAGTTCTCATACTATAAGGGCGAGAAGACACTGCGTATTCTCAACCTGAACTTTGGGACTTGTGATTATTTCAGAACGGACTAGGCGTCTAATGCTGTGTCCAGAACATGGGGCTAGAGACATGTAACCAGAACAATACATCAGAATCCATCAAAACAACAAAAAGAAGTAACTGGTATTCCATACCTCTCGTTGTCTAATGCGTCAGGTCTTGGCACTACAACAATAACACAAAACAAACACCAGTATTAATTGGTAGACAAAACTAAACATGAAAATATTAGGCTGTCTCTTGGTCTGACTGTTCAAGTTTTAACATTTAAGAAAAAGTAAATTGCTGGGCAATGGTGGCGCATGCCTTTAATCCAAGCACTCGGGAGGCAGAGGCAGGCAGATCTCTGTGAGTTCTGAGTCCAGCCTGGTCTACAGAGAGAGTTCCAGGACAGGCTCCAGAGCTCCAGAGCAACCCTATCTTGAAAAACCAAAAAATAAATAAATAAATTAATTAATTATATTAATTGTCAATAAAAAAGAAACCCCATGTTATACTACCAGAATTAGGAAGCTGCAGACAATGGAATAATGGTTTATGTGTCTTCAAACGAGAAAATAAAAGATTTTCCATGAGGAAAGAAAGAAAGGACACATATGTACCATTAGAGCTGTGCTAACTACTTCAGCCTACAGCCAAGGGGTATGAGAACACAGTCCCTCCATCCCTGAGTATGTCGGACTGCTCAAACACATCACCTGCCAAACTTCTAAGGCATGCTGTAACTACTCCACCTCTAGAGATTTGCCTGTGCTCTGAATAATGTGGTCTTTTGACATTCAGACATGAGACAGGCTGACTACTTGAGGACTCTATAAAGCAGCAATGTACATAAAGCTCTATGCTGTGGTCTGAACGTCCTGCTAACACTTCAACCCTGACATGTCCAGAATCCACATCATTTTCCCTTTCAGGGTCCCACCTGACCCAATCTCCATTGCCTCTGCCCACCTGTGTTAAGTGCATGCCAGTCCCCCACTCTTCCTATTCTGACCCTATCCACTAAGGATCAATACTGAGACTGAGCTATCTTTCTTCTTCATGCTCTCCAAACACCCATCACTGAGTTTCATGGACAACATATTTCTTCCCACAGAGATACAGCTGTAGTTTCCCAATAGCTTCTGCCTTTCCCTTTGGTTTATTCCATCCACCCTATAAAACACCATCAAATTAATCTTTACTCTCAACTCAGTATGTATGTAGCTCTTTTTTGTCTGTTTGTTTATTTTTCGAGACAAGGTTTCTCTGTAGTTTTGGAGCTCGTCCTGGAACTAGCTCTTGTAGACCAGGCTGGACTCAGAACTCAGAGATCCGCCTGCCTCTGCCTCCCGAGTGCTGGGATTAAAGGCGTGCGCCACCACTGCCCAACATAATCGTAAAAAGTTTTTAAATGATTGATCTTTCACTACCTAAACATGTAAGCCTAACTTTCAAGAACTTATAAACCTAAGTTCTCTTAAAAACAGACTTCTCATTCCTACCAAAGTGTTCAGTTCTGTTCTCAGGAGACCCTTTGCAAATTGTGTTTCTTTTGTTTGTAGAGAGGATCTCGTATACTTAAGCTAGCCTCCAATTCACTGGACAGCCGAGGCTGACTCTGAAGTCCTGCTGCACGGGCTGGCGTAACAAGGGTATGACACCACGCTGCACTACTCTGGAGTGCTTTAATCAAGCTACTGGCCTGCCTAGAAATGTATTCTTTCTTTATCTTCCATATATTTTGCTTCATTCAATGATTGAAATAGGCAACAACTGAAATGGGGATAAATACATGAATATATCAGTCACACACTGCATATATCGCTGATATTGTCCCTTGAGTTGCCATTAATTTTTCTTTCAATAAGTATGTTAATTTTTCTTTCATATAAGTTTTTGAAAAGAGAAACCATATCTTTTTTTTTTCTTTTTTGTTTTTTGAGACAGGGTTTCTCTGTAGCTTTGGAGCCTGTCCTGGAACTAGCTCTTGTAGGCTAGCTCACAGAGATCCACCTGCCTCTGCCTCCTGAGTGCTGGGATTAAAGGCGTGCACCACCACCCAGCTCATATTTCTTTTCCTTTGGGGGGTGTTCAAGACAGGGTTTTCTCTGTGTAATGCCACAGCTGCTCATAGACCAGGCTGGCCTCGAACTCAGAGATCCACCTGCCTCCTGAGTGCTGGGATTAAAGGCATGCACCACTACACATGGCAAAAAACCGTATTTATTAGAGGTTATTATATAACTTAAAAGAAACTCTTGGGGCTGGAGAGATGGCTCAGGGGTTAAGAGTACTGACTGCTCTTCCAGAGGGCCTGAGTTCAATTCCCAGCAACCACATGGTGGCTCACAACCATCTGTAATGAGGTCTGGTGCCCTCTTCTAGCCTGCAGGCATACACACAGGCAGAATACATTATATATATATATAAAAAGAAACTCTTGGGAGGTAAATTGATGCTACCTCGAGCTATATATGGTAGTATGTACCTGTAATCCCTACATCTGGGAGGAAAGGCAGGAGGATGAGGAGGTGAAGGCCATCCTCAGCTACACAGTAAACTGGAAGCTAGCTTGGGCTACATGAGACAATGGGTATTATTTTTGTTTTAATTGATGACCAGGCATGGTGGTGCTCAAAAAGGAGAGGTAGATGAACATCTGTGAGTTTGAGGCCAGCCAAAGCAACACAGTTAGACCCTGTCCCAAAAAAGGGATGGAGAGATGGTCTGGCAGTTAGGAGCACTGACTACTCCTCTAGAGGACTGGGGTTTGATTATCAACACCCATGTGGCAGCTACCAACTCTCTGTAACTCCAATTCCAGTGGATCCAATGCTCTGTTTTGGCCTCTGTGTGCATTAGGCACACAAGAGATACACAGACATACATGCAGGCAAAACATCCATTCACATAAAATAAGAATGAATTGATGCTATCTCAGTAGATAACAGTATCCAGTAAGATCATTTACGTCTAAAAGACAAAACAAAACAAACAAAAAACTGTTAAGACTATATTCCTCAGGCCAGTTATACTGACATCACCACCACAGGTGGCAGACACAGATCTGCTGACATTAATGTAACCACAGGGAGGCATAACCCAGCTCTATGAACCCATACATGAGGCATAAGCTTTTCTTATTTTTTTTGAGACAGGGTCTCTCTACATAGCCCTGGCTGTCCTGGAAATCACTATATAGACTAGGCTGTCCTTGAACTCATAGAGTGCCTCTCTCTGCCTCCTGAGTGCTGGGATTAAAGGGGTGCTCCACCACCTAAGGTGGTGTAAGGCCTAAGGCTTATGTTTTTTTTTTTTAAACATTTATTTACTTTATTATGTATACAATATTCTGTCTGTGTGTATACCTTCAGGCCAGAAGACGGCACCAGACCTCATTACAGATGGTTGTGAGCCACCATGTGGTTGCTGGGAATTGAACTCAGGACCTTTCGAAGAGCAGTAAGTGCTCTTAACCGCTGAGCCATCTCTCCAGCCCAGGCTTATGTTTTTCAAATGTCTCCTAAAACAAGCAATTCAGACTTCAGGTATTAGTCCCCAGCAACACATATCCCTCAAAATCAAACAAACAAAAAACCTACAGGCAAAAATCACATAAAAAGTTGTTGCCAGTTCAAATTGTTCTAAATACTACAAATCTTACCTGTTATCTCAGGCCAAATTTTGTTCTTCCATTGATCAATACAGACAATGATCATCAAGCTGAATGCAAGTAAAAACACAAAACGAAGGGATGTCAGTGCAAAAAACCTACAGAGAAAGAAAACAGAAGAGGGTCACTAAGCACTGAAGCCAGTTAAGAGAGATCACATGTGCACTATGGGCTGCAGGAGGACACCCTAGTTCTAGGCTTTTGGTGGCTGCTCAGATGTTAACCAGTAAGACGCCTTGGTTAAATCACACCAACTTTCCAGACCTCAGGTATTTTCCTAGGGAGACAGTAATTTGCTTCTGTAAGGGAAAAGGACTAAATCAAATATCCTTTCGACTGTGCGGTCTATCCAGTTCAGAGACAAGTTAGGGCGACAGCAAGTACTGACTTACTAAAGGAAGTGCTGATACCAGTCAATGCAGCCTATCCCACCCCTATGCCCACCCGTCCCTGCATCCCTCACTCGTCTCCCCACCGTCAGTTCTCTGTTCCTCCACTTCCTCTGTCAAGTCATACACACGTCTTGATATAGCAATACACAATCTAGGAAGCACAGAAGAGAGAAAGTATATGGTACTTGTTTAATATGGTTATCCCCAGTTGTATGGAGTATGTCTAAGTATCATTTTAGATAGGTCTTCCTATAGAGCCCTGGTTATCCTGGATCTCACTATGTAGTCCAGGCTGGGCTTGAACTCACAGACTACCTGCTTCCTGAGTCCTGGGATGAAAGGTGTGCCTCAACAATACATGGCATTCCACTTTATCAGGTTTCTCAATGAATTCAGACCTCATCACATCAACTGGATAGATTTCTAGCCAGTGACTTTCAGGGATTTGTCTGTCCCTGACTTCTTAGCACTACGGTTATAGATGTGTGATTTCTTAGCACTATGGTTATAGAGCTTTTACATGGATGCTGGAGATCTATGTTCAGGTCTTCCTGCTCGCATGCCAGGAAGTTTACATATGCAGCTCCCCATCCCCAAGTGGGGTTTATCTGATGACAGCAAGGATGGCAGTTCAACATACAGAGATATGTATAGCACATCACATCAATAAAACGAGGGGTCCTGGGAATATAGTTCAGTTGGTAAAGCGCTTGTCTAGTATGTATGGGACCTTGGGCTCAATCCCCAGTACTGTATAAACCAGGCATGGTAGGGCATGCCTATATCATCTTTCAAGAATGCCCTTTATTTTTTTGTTTTCTAGGTGGTTTGAGAGAGAATGGCCTGCAAAGAGGGTGGTACTGTTAGGAGGTATGGCCTTGTTAGAAGAAGTGTGTCACTGTGGAGGCAGGCTTTGAGGTCTCATATATGCTCAAGCCAAATCTAGTGTTTCAGATCACTTCCTGTTGCCTGTATGACACCATGATGCACCATGGTGATAATGGACTAAACCTCTGAAAATGTAAGCCACCACCACAATTAAATATATCTCCTTCATAAGAGTTGCCTTTGGCGTTGGAGAGATGGCTCAGAAGTTAAGAGCACTGGCTATTTTTCCAAAGATCCTGAGTTCAATTCCCAGCATGGTGGCTCACAACCATCTAGAATGATATCTGGTGCCCTATTCTGGTGTGCAGGCATACATGCAGGCAGAACACTGTATACGTAATAAATTTAAAAAAAAAAAAGAGTTATGATGGTCATGGTGTCTCTTCACAGCAAATTTAGTTAGAAACCCTAACTAAATCAGAACTTGGTACCAGAGACTGGGATATCGCTATAAAAGGCCTGATCATGCTTTTGTTTGAAGGAATATGAATTTGGGAGTTTGGATTAGGAAAGCAGTAGAATGCTTTAAGCGATGCTTAATGGGCCATACCAGTAGGAACAGTGATGCTAAGAGTGATTTGAACTGTAGGGGCTGGCTCACGAGGTTTCAGAGAATTTTATCTGTTGCCTACACATTGTTCTTGTGATATTTTGGTGAAGAATGTTACTGCTTTTTGCCCTATCAGAAAAGTTTGCCTGAGGCTAAAGTAAAGAGTTTTGGATTAATTCCCTTGGCAGAGAAAATCTCAAAGCAGCCTAGTATAGACTTTGTTATGTGGTTACTAGTGTTAACTCTAATGAAGATACATAAAAGGAGCAAGAAAAATATGTGAAGAGAAAAAGGAGCACCAGGAAGAAAAACAGAGCTAAGTTCTGTATCCAAGGGGAAAAATAGATTAAGAAATGGAATAAAGGGAGTAGTGACCTCAGGGCAAGATCCCACGTAAGACTTAAGAGTCTGGTGTGGTGGTACACTAACTCCAGCACTTGGAAAGCAGTGCAGAGGCTGAAGGATCTCTTTGAGTTGAGGCCAGTCTGGTCTACAGAGAAAGTTCTAGAACAGCCAAGCTTCGATAGTGAAGGAAATCATGGGAAACAGAAAGTTGGTTGTTGGGGACTGTAGACCCTCAGACCCTGAATTTCTTTGTAAACAACTTGTTATGCCTGCAGCTGCTCTGAGCAAAACAACTTGTTTTTCTATGTCGGCCACTTGTGGAGGTGCATGCCTATAGGATTTGCTGAAGGAGGCAGAAGCAGGAGGATCTGGAGTTCAAGGACGATTGCAGAGCTGTCCTGGCCGAGACTTCGGGATCATGCCGCTGGCCCCTACTGTCACCAGCCAGATGGCTGCTGTGACTATCTTGTAGCCGGCACCAGCATTTAATTTCTTGTTGACCACAGAATGAGCATGTTCATTAGGGCATTTTCCAACCTATTGCTATCATATTTGTACTACACCCATGCCAGTCCAGAACCTTGGTCTAATTATATAGAAAAGCTGTTGGGAGCTCTGGACCTCCAGACCCTGAATTTCTTGTAAGCAACTTGTGTTTGCAGCTGCTCTGAGCATGAGACCCTCAGGAGTTCCTAATGGCAGGGGAGTAGTTTCTGGTGGGTTTGGCTGGGGCATGGCTATCAGTTAAGGATCCCTATATAAACTGCCCTGGAACAGAATAAAGGGGCCATTCTTGGGAAATTCAAGGATGACCCGTGTCTCTTCCTCTGTGTGTTTAAATCTCCAGGCCCTTTCCCAGCTTATGAACCATCCTGTAGTGCAGGCGCCACACTACAGGCATAGTACAGGCAAACAGTACAGTTGGTGAAGTTGTAATTGATTAGGGGATACATGTTCCAGTTCCAGTAAGCAGAGAACTTGGCAGCTTCGGTCACATGGTTCTGGAATTAAGGACAGAAGAAAGGAGCTATGGGATTTGCCTCTACGACTAAGGAAAGCTGTAGTGCCTGCTACGGGATGGTATGTGAGCCAGGAACTAAGCTGGAGACTTAAACACACACACACACACACACACATACACACACACACACACAGACATGGGTCATCCCTGATACAAGAATGCCCCCTTTATTGTACTCAGGGGCAGCTTCTATAGGGCTCTGGCCATGCCCCAGCTCTCAGGATCTTTCGGCTGCAGTCTCATCAGAACCCACTCCCCTGCCATCGGGGTCTCGTGCTCAGAGCAGCTGCAGGCTGCTCAGAGCAGAGGAAAACAAGTTGTTTACAAGAAATTGAAGGTCTGGTGGTCCGCAGTCCCCAATAGAAAGCCGCTGAATCCAGGCATGTGTCGGGGTGTCCCTGGGTAGAGGCCTAGAGAGGCCACTATGTGAAGCTGAAGCCTGGATTGTCTTGGAGACCCCAAGATGTTGGAGATGCCAGAGTTGTGGGATACCTAACAAGAAAAACTGCTAATAGGGAGTGGACCAGTCTAAGAGAAAGAAGTGTGTTTCAGTCAACAAAGCTGAAAGGAGTTGGGGATTTGAAGAACCTTGCTGCGGAATATCTGTGTACACGGTAAAGATGTGCCTAGGATGCCTTCTGATTGGTTTAATAAAGAGAATGGTCAATAGCTAGGCAAGAGAGAACAGGTGAGATTTCCAGGGAGAGAGAAAATTCTGGGAAGAAGAGAGGTGGAGAGATGCCAGCAAGATTCAAAACAAGTCAAACATACAGTACAGAGAAGTAATGGAGCCCCTTGGCAGAATGTAGATTAATAGAAGCAAATTATTTAAGTTATAAGAGCTAGTAGGACAAGTCTAAGCTAATGACCAAGCTTTCATAATTAATATAAGTCACTGTGTTGCTATTTGGGGCTGGTGATCTAAATATTCTGATAAAAAAGTGTGCTTCAGCTGGGCGGTGGTGGCACAGGCCTTTAATCCCAGCACTTGGGAGGCAGAGGCAGGTGGATCTCTGTGAGTTTGAGGTTAGCCTGGTCTAAGAGACAGTGTCAGGACAGGCTCCAAAGCTACACACACAAACCCTGTCTCAAGAAACAAAAAAACAAAACAAACAAACAAATAAATAAAAGCTTGCTTCAGAACCTTATGACATCTGTCATGGAGTTTGCCCAGCTGGTTTTCCGTCTTGCTTTGGGTCAGTATTTCTTTACTACGCTCCTTTCCCTACATCTGGAACCGTAATGTATATCCTATGTCATTACATGTTGGACTTGTTTTTTAATTTTGATTGGGATTACAGTTAAGGGACTGCATGAATCTCAGAAGAGACTTTGAACTTTGAAACACTGTTGGGGACTGTGATTGCCTATGGGGACCCGTGAAATTGAACCGAATGCATTTGCACATTACAACATGGCTACAAGCCTTTGGGCACCAGTAAGCGGAATGTTGTGGTTTGAAAGAAAATGGCCCTCAAAGGGAAATAGAAATCCTAAGACAGTTTTGGGTTTTTTGTTGTTATTTAATTGTTTTTTGAGACAGAGTTTCTCCTGTCCTAGAATTCTCTCTGTAATCGGCTGTCTTGGAACTCACAGAGATCTGCCTGCCTCTCCCTCTTGAATGAGGGATTAAAAGTGTGCACCACCACCATCTGGCGGCATGTCACTGTAAGAGTTAAGATCTTGTTAGGTTGCCTTGGTTGTTCTACTTTTTTTCCCCAAGATTTACTTATTCATGTATTTTGTGTATGAGTCCTCTGTTCATGCACACCAGAAGAGGGAATCTGAAATCTGATCCCGTTACAGATAGTTGTGAGTCACCATGTGGTTGCTGGGAATTGAACTCAGGAACCCTGGAAGTGCAGTCAAGTGCTCTTAACCACTGAGCCATTTCTCTAGCCCCATGTCTCCATAGTCAGGGGCTGAAGTAATCTTGTTTCAGCCTTCAAATTTTGAGACTACAAGCAAGTACCATTGCATCCAGCAAAACACAGCTTTTTGTTTGTTCATTGGTGTTTTCAAGGCAGGTTTTTTCTGTGTAGCCCTGGCTGTCCTGGAACTCACTCTGTAGACCAGGCTGGTCTCGAACTCACAGAGATCCTTCTATCTCTGCCTCCCAAGTGCTGGGATTAAAGGTGTGTGCCACCACTGCCCAGCAAGACACAGCTTTAAGGTTAGAATAGGAACAGAGAGATGGCTTGGCGGGTAAGATGACTTGTAGCACAAGCCCAACAACCTGTGTTGGGTCCCTAGAATCCACAGTGGAAGGAGAGAATAACTCTGACTTCCACGTGTGCACACCCACACTGACACACACACAAACAAAAAGCAGACACTTAGCCAGGTGACTGTGGTGGACACCTTCAATTCCAGCTCTTGAAGAGGCAGGTGATCTCTGAGTTCAAGGCCACCCTGGTCTACAGAGTGAGTTTCCAGGTCAACCAGGAAGTATACAGAGAAAACCTGTTTTCAGAAATCAAAAAACAAACAAACAAAAAAGAATACACTTATATACTAATATAAACAAAACAAAAATTAGGCCAGACACAGTGGCACATGCCTTTAATTCACGTACTTTGAAGGCAGAGGGAGAATCTTTGAGTTTGAGGCTGCCAGCCTGGTCTATATAGCAAATCCCAGGCCAGCTGGGACTACAGAGTGAGAAACCTGTCTCAATAATAATAACTATACAAATAAAATTTAAATAAAAAATAAAGTTAGATGACCTTGAGTTTGATTCCCTAAACAGAAACATTATGTGAACTTCATTAGTTTCCTCACGGCCAATGCGATGTTAACCCATCTTGAGCCAGAGGGTTAGCAGAGTTGGTAAACTGCTTGACTGAAGCCCTAGTCTGATCCTCAGCACTAGAAAAACCACCTACAATCACTTGGGAGGGAGTGGTAGGAGGTTCAGAAGTTCAAGGTCATGCTTAGCTACCTAGTGAGTTAAGAGGACGGGCAACCTGGGTTATCTTATAGACCTCTTCTTTTTTTTCTTTCTTTTGTTCCTTTATTAAAAAGGGAAACAACAGACTTAACCACCTATGAAATATCACATTTGATCCTGCCCCCCTCAAAAAAAAAAAGCCAAGAGGAAATGCAAGGCACCAACACCCACCTATCACAGTTCTGCTCAGCTGTCATTCACCTGGTCAAACAGGTCAAGGTCACCAAGAGCTGGCCGTCAATAGTCAACACCTTGGAAACACCTTCAGATCAAAACTTGCCTAATAACATTATGTAGTCACAGAACGAGCTTTAAGGATAGTATTCCTATATTATAAAAAACAAAAAGGCTAGGGACGGAGCTCAGCTGGCAGGGTTCTCTGCATGCACTAAGGCCGGGCTTTGATCCTTAGGATTTAGGAAGTAGAAGCAGGAAGAGCCAAAGGACTTCACAGGGAGTTTAATACCATGCTAGGCCACATCAGACAGTCTCCAAAGCTGGACATGGTGGCACATGCCTTTCATCCCAGCACCTGGAATGACAGAGGCAGCAGCCAGACTGGTCTACACAGTGTGTTCCAGGACAGCCGGAGAGACCATCTCAAAACACCAAAAGATAATAAAATTTTTTAAAAAGTAAAAGTTTGTATAAGACAGATTAATTCCTAGCATCGAAAATCAAGAAGCCTTACCTAGGCATACACATGAAGACAAACACACCCACAGAATTGGTAAAGGAACTTCAGATTCTGTCCACAGACATTTCTGTACAACAAACAGCAATGCATACCACCTGTACACTTTAAAGTACAATACAATAAACCGAAGGATGAAAGAAAATGAGACTCAGAAACCCAGTCACCAGTGACAACTTGATTCCAATGTTCCTATTCCACCACTTTCAGGCACAATAAAAGGGCACAATTATTCACGCGATTAAAGAATGAAGGCAGCTTAGCAGGAATAAACTCAAGAGGTGCCCCAGGTCACTAATCTCCTCAAAGCCAGCACCCCTTCTCAACAACTAAGCAAACTCAACCAGGCACACTTCAGTCAAACCCTGTCACAAAATAAACAGAAATAATAGAGAGACATGTGCCCTACCCAAGTGCAGTTGTGTTTACAATATGACACGCCAAAGTAACAATAAGGGAGGGGGACATGTGAAAGAAAGAGAGACAAGTGGTAAGGAATCTGAACAAGAGGGAATAAGGAAAAAGACATCCAAACTAGGAGCAGGGCTGCACACCTATAATCCTAGTACTCAGAAAACTGAAGCAGGGGGGATAAACAGTTTGAGGCTAGCCTGAACTATATAATGAGACCTTTCTAGAAAACACACACACAACTCAAACCCCAAATCCACAAAGTTTGTTAAAAAAAGCATACAAAACATTTTTCAGCAATTACAATCAGCATAAAAACTTTCCAACTAAGCAAAAAACAACTGCAAATACAGCCAACTCGGACTATGAATTATTTAACTGGGGGCTTTCTTTGTCTGCTAGTCTTTCTGCTTACTACAGACTCATCCATATTTTTCCTTAATGACTTTCCTTATTTCTAAGGGCAAGCGTATTTGGTGAAGGTTTAGAAAATGTAAGAAATAATAAAATGCCGAGCGTGATGGCACTCAGGAGACAGAGGCGGAGGCAGAGGCAGGCAGATCTATTTGAGTTCGAGGCCAGCCTGGTCTACAAAGTGAGTTCCAAGACAGCCAAGTCTACACAAAGAAACCCTGTCTCGAAAAACAAACAACACAACAAAAGAAAATAATAAAAATGAGTATATCACTATGAAACAACCTGGTTTGCACCCCACCTTACTGTTCACCCCCAGTACTAACACACATACCATTCCCGCCTCCCCCCGCCACACACACACACACACACACAGAGCCAAGCATAGGGGAAAACTGAGGCAAAAGAATCCTAAGTTTCCAGCCTGGGCTAGCTAGCTACCTAGTGAGAAAGGAAAAAGGAAGAGAGAGATGGTGAGGGGACAGTGTGGGGGAGGGAAGGGAGAGAAAGAAAGAAAAGAGAAGGGGCCGGGCGATGGTGGCGCACGCCTTTAATCCCAGCACTCAGGAGGCAGAGGCAGGCGGATCTCTGTGAGTTCGAGACCAGCCTGGTCTACAGAGCTAATTCCAGGACAGGCTCCAAAGCCACAGAGAAACCCTGTCTCGAAAAACCAAAAAAAAAAAAAGAAAAGAAAAGAGAAGGGGAGAAAAGGAAGAGAGAAAGAGAACTATAAACTTGAATCTGATCATGCTTCTGAAATCAACCCAATTTACAGGAAACATGAGGCAGGAGTGTGCTAAGTCACAGGGACCAGCGGCAAAGTCTCAAGAGCAACCTCTGGACAATGGATCTGCTGGGAGCAAGCAGACACAACCACACACTTTAACTATTAACCCAAGAGAAAGGAGATTTTTGGTCACTTGTTTTTAACGCCAAAGCATCCTTTTTGAGGGGAAAAGCAGACATCTCAACACCGCACAAAATCATTTTTCCATATGATAAAAATAACAGCATCTTAAACATCTATTTTTTACAGAGGCATCTATGAAATTAAAGTTTTGAAAATGGTCCACCACCCACATATATGTCCTGAAAAATTAGTACTTTATTTTAAAAATATTAACATATAAAAACATTGGGAGGCCAGCAAAATGGCTCAGGATAAAGGTACTGGCTATGAAGCCTAGCAACTTGAGTTCAACCCCTGGAGAACACATGGTAGGAGAAGACAGACAACTCCCACAGTCTCTTCTGACCGCCACACTTGTGTCCCTGCGTCTGTACACACACACACACACACCCCAACACAAAACAGAAGCTGGAAAGATGGCTGGGCAGTTAGAGCACTTGTTCATGCAAAGGATCTGGGTTCGATTCCCAGAACCTACACGGAGGTTCACAACTATCTGTAACTTCAGTCCCAGGGAATTCAACACCCTCTTTGGGCCTCCGAAGGGACTAGGCATGCACGTAATATACATACATACACACACACACACACACACACACACACACACACATATACATACACACACACGTGTAGGCAAACCACTCATGAACATAAGATTAACAAGTCTAAAATAAACAAATATAAACAAACAAACAAACACACAAATCACTGGGAAGTATAATTTAGTGGTTTGAATGAGAATGCCTGAATGCTTAGTTCCTAGTTAAATTACTGAAACTGTTTGGGAAGGGTTAGGAGGTGCGGCCTGTTGGAGGAGGTGTGTCAATGGGGGTGTGTTTGTTTCAAAAGTCCATGCCAGTCCCAGTATCTCTTTCTCTACCTGCTGGCCCTGGATGGGGAGATAAAACCCTCAGCTACTGCTCCAACAACATGCCTGCCTGCTTCCCAGCATGATGATCATGGACTAACACTCTAAAACTTTAAGCAAGTTCTCTGTGAGTTTGAGGCCAACCTGGTCTACAAGAGCTAGTTCCAGGACAGGAACCAAAAGCTACGGAGAAACCCTGTCTCGAAAATTAAAAAAATTAAAAAAAAAAAAAAAAGATGTGCTTCTTGGAATAGCAATCTAGTGTCCAAAAAAGACCATGAGAAATTATAGAAATAAGCAATTTTCTGGGGGGCTGGAGAGATGACTCGTGGTTAAGAGCACTGGTTGCTCTTCCAGAGGACCTGGGTTCCATTCCAAGCACCCAGCAATTCATAACTGTAATTCCAGTTCCAGGGGACCTGACATCATAGCTAACACTGATATTCATAAAATAAAAATAAAAATTTTAAAAACCTGCAAATAAAAACAACAACAACCAGTTTTCTGGGAGTTAACTATATAGCATGGCTCTTCAGTACTAACAGAAGTTAGAATTTGTTATAAATAATGTTGCCTAGCATATAGGAGGGTCTAGGTTCAGTACATTCAGTATACACAGTAACATATACAATCATAAATGATGTCACATATATTTTCAAATTTGTTATTTCTAGGCTCCTGTGTCATTACAGAGCATGCCTGTCTCTGCGGCACTTCAGAACACAGCATCCCATTCTATAGGGACAGGGAGCCCATTATTGTGCAGCACTTGTGACTGCCTAACGAGTTGATGAGCCTGTCACTGGTAAATGAAAAGGAAAAATTAACCCAACCTATATCACATGATAGCTGCTGCTTGCACAAAAAAACAGAAGTGAAACCACCCGACCCTAAAACAGAGAAAGTACCATGCAGACAAAAACTGAAGGTAAGGCTGGCGGCAGCTCAAGAGACAGAGCGTGTGCCTAGCCTTCATGAAGCCCAAGTTAACCCCAGCTCTAAAACAAACAAGTGACTAATCCCCCTCGTCTGCAAAGGGACACAGCTGAGGAGGACATTATCAGGAGCCTTCTAGGCCACCAATGAGACAAAGGAGGCCAGCCAAGACAACAGACTCCCAAGAGCAGAGAGGGCCAGTTTTGACTACCTGGACCCTGTCTTTAAGCAAAAACAGTAGGAAAAAAGAAAGAAAAAGAAAGAACTGATCAGCAGAAACAGTCGACAGTGTTTTCATCTAAAATTTGCTTCCCCCCAGACAGTCCACTTCCCAGCCAGGAACTCACTACACAGAACAAGCTAGTCTCGATCTCAGAGATCTCCCTTGCTGAGTGCTCGGGCTAACAGCCTGCACCACTCTGATCCATCCATTTGTGCCCCAAAGAACGATGTCTCTATCCAAAGGGGCTTTCCTTGCCATTTAAGGAAATATTAAAGTTTTTTTTTTTTTTTTTTTTGGTTTTTCGAGACAGGGTTTCTCTTTGGTTTTGGAGCCTGTCCTGGAACTAGCTCTTGTAGACCAGGCTGGTCTCGAACTCACAGAGATCCGCCTGCCTCTGCCTCCCGAGTGCTGGGATTAAAGGCGTGCGCCACCACCGCCCGGCTAATATTAAAGTTTTAAAACCAGTAATGTTTATTTTTCTAAATAAAACATTTCCAGAACTCATTCAAGAAGAGGGTGGGGGCCGGGCGGTGGTGGCGCACGCCTTTAATCCCAGCACTTGGGAGGCAGAGGCAGGCGGATCTCTGTGAGTTCGAGACCAGCCTGGTCTACAAGAGCTAGTTCCAGGACAGGCTCCAAAACCACAGAGAAACCCTGTCTCGAAAAACCAAAAAAAAGAAAAAAAAAAAAAAGAAGAGGGTGGGGTTCCCAAAGGGATGGGGGTCCCCTCATTTCCTAGTCCTACCATTTTCTAGCTGCATCTAACTCCGTAAATCGGAACTCTTGTACACCCTTAGCCACTTGCAGATCACTTTCAATCTTGTGTTTTAGGGAAGGATAACTTTTTATTTGCTTAGGTAATATATGGGAAGGATAACTTTTTAAGTCATGCAAACAACACAGTCTACAAACACACATCCCCCCTCAGACCTCCCTGTAGAGAATGGTTAACACTGCCATAGTGCACAATCACACACCCTCACACGCAAGTAAAGAATGGATAACCCTGGTAACAATGGTGATGGTAAAAGCAGTTCTCATGAGAGATCGACAATCAACTGTGGGTTATGCCATTATCCCCAACAACCACCCAGAATCAGACAAGGTTGGAAAGGAGCCCCGAGGTCCATAACTCTGTGAGCCCAGAGCTGCTAGTGAAGTGGGGGAAGGAGCCTGCAGCTCCCACACATTTCTTGGGCTCCTTATCACCTGTGAGTCAGATCAAAGTCACAAGAGCCTGTTCCTTTCAGACCCTGTCATGAAAGTCTTGCTGACTTTCATGGTCTCCCTGAAATCACCCACCTGCCGATGGTGCCGAGACTAATGAAAATAGAGGGAGGCGGCTCCTATCCCAAAGACAGGAACAGGCCAGGACCAGGGGTGAGGTGTGCGGTAAGACTTCTGATAGGGCCACCATAATTTCTCTGGAACCTGGGGAGGGGGCTGTAAATACTATGATTGTATACTATATACATGATTTCTTTTATGAACCTATTATGTGTAGGAGTTAAGAGACCATATTCAAAAACAACCTGAACCTACACAACACTGAAAGAACTTTGTTCTCTGAGTTTGGATGACTTGTGTGTGTGTGTGTGTATGCGCCGTGTGCTATGTGTGTGTGTGTGTGTATGTGTGTGTATGAGTGTGTGTATGTGTGTGTGTGTGTATGAGTGTGTGTATGTGTGTGGGGGTGTGTGTGTGCGCGCGTGCGCACAACTTGCAGGAGGTAGGTCATCAGGCTTGAAGGTAGGTTCTAGTCCTCTGCCCAATCTTCTGACACCCCAGAATGCATAAAACACCCCAGCTTTTTTTGTCATTAGTCCCGACAAATAGTGAAAGAAAAGTTTTTCAATTTGGTTCTTCTGACCTAAAGTAATGACCCTTTCTCAAAAAGTCTAAAATCTAAACAATCATTTTTTACTTTCCTAAGTGAAATGGCAGCGCCCACAAACACGAGTGCAATCTGTTCAAACCTCAAAGGAAGCTCATTTCTCCCCAAACCATCCTACGACCACCAATGCCCAGCTACTCTCAACTATTTATCCCCTTCACAAGGTGTGACTCCCCTCCATAAATGCCGTGCTCAATTTACTCTCTAAGTCCTAAACCACCAGGCTCTCCCCCAGCAGAATTCTAGTGCGAGTTGGGAATGTAACCAGAATAACTGGATTGTGGCTACGCGGCAGGCAAAATACCAGGAAACGCCAAAGATAAACACCAGCCACAAGGTTTTAAGAGATACAGCACACAAGAGGGGTTCTAAGAAAGATTCTAAACACAGACTTAGCTTAAGTAAACACTACCAGGGTCCAGGCACAGTGTGGTGGCCAACGTCTACAGCCTAACCTTCAGGAGGTAAAAGCAGGAAGATCAGAGTTCAAGGCCAGCCTAGTGTACACAGGACCAAAAAAAAGAATACACTGTTGGAGACCAGCAAATACCGATGCAGTTTAAAAAAACGTTGCAGTGCTGGAGAGATGGCGCGATGGCTAAGAGCACACACTGCTCTGCCAGAAGTTCAGTGTCCCAGCACTCACAATCACCTGTAACTCCAGCTCCAGGGGGATCCAACGCCTCTGACCTTCATAGGCACCTGTACTTGCTGCCCATACTCTCATCTCCTCTCTCTCTCTCTCTGTCTCTCTCTCTGTCTCCCTCTCATACACACACACACACACACACACAGATATAATTAAAATAACAAATATAAATCCTTAAAAACACGTTCCATGAGTCAGGCACAGCGGTGCACTTCTTTAATCAGTTGGTCTACAGAGAGTGGTCCAGGCTAGCTAGCTAGGGCTATATGGTGAGGCCCTGACGCCGTTTTAAAAAAGGGCTGTTTTTGTGCTGTCTCTGATGTACACCTCAACCTCACATTCTACAAACTGGTTTAAAGTAGCCCGATTTCTTTTCCCTGGGAGTTCTGCCTGATAAACACTAATAATGGGGGGGGAGGGGGGCCTGATATCTGAAGCCAAGAAAGAAACAGTACCAGAAATTGATGACATGGGCCTGAAGCGTACCTCCACCGCTAGAGCACTTACTCAGCATGCACAAGGTCCTGGGTTCGAGCCCCAGTACCTAACACACACACACACACCCCACTTTGTTTTCTCAGACTTAACTCAGGATAGTCTCATCTCACACAGCTCTAGAGGCCTCAGTAATGTGTCAGTTCATTCCCTTGGAATTTGATCAGTACTTTGGTTATTAATAAACCCAAACCGTGCTTGGTAGACTATGAAGCCCGAAGTCCGCATAGGAGGTTTCACTGTCCCAGAGAATGAAACAAACAGATACTTAAATGCAGTGCCTCTTGTGCGGCTAGAGAGAACTCCCAGCTCGCAGACATCTTCAACCCCCTTGACTGTAATCCACGGCTAAGGATGCCTTCCTAACTCCTCGGAAGAGAGATCCTAAATGGCCCTGAGAAGGCTGACATCTCATCATTGTTTCCTAGTCCCCTTCTTTTCTTAAGACTTCTAATTCTCTTCAGGCTGAAGCTCCAAACTGACTTCACCAACTTGACTAAGTGAGACGGTACCTACCTAACATGCTAATTCATGCTAACCGGTTCAAGCTCGTTTTTCTCCTCACACCCATGGATACCTTTCTACAAGACCTTCTGCTTCTCCTCCCACAGTAAGTTAAAAATCTCTGGAAACCACACTGGGGCAGGCAAACGAAACACAGGAGATAGTCTCAAAGTGAACTAGCTTTTTTTGGCCAACAAGAGGAAGAACCCTGGCTCACTGCGAGCGACTCAAGATGTGACCAGAAGCTCCTGGAGAGTGTGCGGGGCGAGGGTGCCGGAGCGGGGAAAGCAGGGAAGACGGGAAATCAAGCCCTGTGAGGATCCGGGGTGCCAAAGCCTGGAGGCGGGCGGACGGGCGGGAGAGGGGCAAGTGAAGCATCATTAGGCGAGAACGAGAAGCAGCCAGGGCGGCGAAAGGAAACGGGGCAGGGCAGGCGAGAGGTAGACCCCGAGAGCAAAATGACGAATCCGCGCCTTGTAGGGGTTAGCTAGGGTCCCGTCCGGGTCTCTCACCAGAACGCCGCGTTCAGCCCCAGGCAGCACAGGGCGCTCCTGGCCGGCCGCTCCCACACCAGGGCTGCCTGCACCCGGCTCAGCAGAGGCTCGTAGGGCCCCAGCACCTCCACCAGGGCCCGCTGCGCCGCCTCAACTTGCTGATCGCGCTCCCAGGAGCCGGACGTAGCTCGGCGGCCACTGAAAGCCACCCCCGAAGCTGCGCCCGGGGCAGCAGCCACCCCTTCGGCCTCCTCCATCTCCCCTCCAGCAGCCACAACATCCGGGGCCACGGCCCGGTAGTCACAATAACACTGACTGCGCAGAAGCGCGATTTGGCTGCGGAGGGGCGGGGGATTAGGCCGAATCGACCCGTGCGCGCGCATGCGTACAAACGCTAGCGCGCAGCGCTGCGTCGAAATAAGTTCCAGGCGGTGAGCGCGATCGGCAATCGCGCATGCGCAACCTGCATGACTGAAGCCCAATGAATGAGGAAATTCCTTGTGCAGAGCTTAGTTCTCATTGGAGCGGAGAAAGTTCAGGGGTGGAGCGGGTTGTTTGGCGCCTGCGTCTTGCGGCGAGCGCGCTAGCGGTCGGCGGCGCTGCTGGCGGGAGAGGCTTCAACGCCTCTGTCTGAGGAGCGATGCCGAGGGAAATCATCACCCTACAGTTGGGCCAGTGCGGCAATCAGAGTGAGCGAACCTCCAGACCCTCCGCGGGACCCTTAGATTCAATGGGCCCTCGCAACGAGAGCCTAGATTCTGTCTGTTTTCATCTGTCCTTCTCAGAATCGTACTCCCTCCTCCCCCAGAAAGGCGATCCCGACCCTGTACCCAAAGCCAAAGGGTCTTCGCCTGTCCAGTCGCTGGGCTAGACACTAGGGAGTCGTAAGATTAATTTCTGATCCCTAGACCCATGCGTTCCATCTGCCACTGGCTACTTGGAACCTACCCAGACCCCCGTATTCTTTTTCTTCCCCGCCCGCCTCCCTCTCTTAGTTGGGTTCGAGTTCTGGAAACAGCTGTGTGCTGAGCATGGCATCAGCCCCGAGGGTATCGTGGAGGAGTTCGCCACTGAAGGCACTGATCGCAAGGACGTCTTTTTCTACCAGGTGCCCACCACATGACTTGATCAAGGGCAGTGACCTGATGCTGGGAAACTCACTGGGCAGGATGGGACCAGAACGGCTGTCTTAAGGGAGGGCCTGCAGGAGCCAGAGTTGGGAGGATGCAGGACTTGACCCAGCCAGGCTCACGGGCCCATCCTGGCTTCCTTTTGGCAGGCAGATGATGAGCATTACATCCCCCGGGCTGTGCTGCTGGACCTGGAGCCCCGGGTGATCCACTCCATCCTCAACTCCTCCTATGCCAAGCTCTACAACCCAGAGAACATCTACCTGTCTGAGCACGGAGGAGGAGCTGGCAACAACTGGGCTAGTGGATTCTCCCAGGTCATTTGCTGTTCCCCCGAAGGGCTCTCAACTCACTGGGTGGGCACAGGCCCTGTGATGAAACTGTCTCCAGATGAAACTGGGTCAGAGAGTAAGAGTGCCAGAGCAAGACAGACACGGCTTCAGGAGCTAACTGGAGCGCTAAGAACCCTTTCTAGCTAGTGCTGGGTCGACAGCCATTCTAAGTACTTTATACGTTAGCTTCATAAACCTCTGAATAATCCTAGAAGTACTATGGGTCTATGGTCTTTTACCTCCTTTTTCATACTCAAATAGCTCTGATACCAAAAGATATTCCAAACTCTGCTTAGCAAAATCAACACTCAAAGGAGATAGGCTATGTTGATGTTTCCGTTCAGCTTACTGTCATTACTTGTACCTTTCCCTGCGTTCATTAGCCCATTTGATAGTGCACCTCCGACCTCTATGGTTGTATTTGCGTCGTTTCTCTTGGTGGTTCCAGGTCAGAACCTAAGGCCTTACATATACTAGACAGACTTACACCACTGAGGTATAAATCCCCAGCTTTGACATGGTCTTTTTGCTTAATGTTAACTTATTTACTTTTTGTTTTGTTTTGTTTTGAGACACAGTTTCTCTGGGTAGCCGTAGCTGTCCTGGAACTCTGTTTGTAGATCAGGCTGCCCTTGAACTCAGATCCACCTGCCTTTCCCTCCCAAGTGCTGGGATTAAAGGCGTGTGCCACCACTTGGATAATATGTGTTTTATATACGCATACATAAAACTACCTTTCAAAAACCTAAAATATTTTGATCCCTAAAAATACCTGGCCTCTCAAATTTTAAATAATGGACTGTGGACTGTCTTTTACCTTCATTCTACAAATGAGGAAACTGAGGTAAATCTTCCCAAAGTCACATAACTAGGTAGAAATGCGATCCAGTAGTAGACGTGGGCGGGGCATAGCGCTCATTTAGTAGATCACTGACTGTGTATGAAGCCCGGGCTTCAGTTCTTAGCAGCTGCATAAAACTGGGCAGACGTGCACAGTAGAGGTGGAGGCAAGGGGATCAGGATGTCAAGGTTATTCTCGGCTAAATACAGAGTCTGATGCCAGCCTGGGCTACGTGAAATCCTGTCTGAATTGTCGAGCCATTCCTAGCTCAAGCAAGGTCCTGGTAATGAAAAGCTGTATGTAAACAAATCATGTGGATTGGGAGGCAAAGTACTTGCATGTAAAGCACGGTAGCTGTGGTCCAAATAAGAATCAAGGGTGGCTATCATGAGGTCAGTCCTTGTCCCATGCTCTGTCCCATCTCACCCTTCTCCATGTCTGTCCAGGGAGAAAAAATCCACGAGGACATTTTTGACATCATAGATCGGGAGGCAGATGGCAGTGACAGCCTAGAGGTGAGTATCCCAGGATGTCAGTGGAGCCGGATACGCGGAGGCTTGGCCACGCTACTTAGAAATCAACCTGTTAGGGACCATTGAGATGGTTGAGCAGGTAGCACTGCTTGTGTTCAAGCTTGACAAACTGAGTTTGATCCCTAAAATACGTAATAGAAGGAGATGATGTCCTCTGGTCTCTACACGTACACAGTGGCACACTCATACACAATAATTATAATACTTTTTATTAAAGCTGCCTGTTAGGTATGAGATCTATTCATTTATCCTCAGCATTAGACAGAAGCCACTGGGCCTTATTGAAGACGGGCAGAATCTCCTAGGCAGTGAGGGGACTTGGGAAGACAAGAGTCTAGGACTTTGTGGGATATGTCTAGCTTGAAACCCTGCCACAGAAGGCAGGCTAGGGAGATGGCTCAGTGGTTAAGAGTGCTTGCTGCTCTTGTAGAGGACCTGGGTGGGTTTCGTTCCTAACACATATGGCTCACACTCGTCTATAATTCCAATTCTAGGAGACCTGATGCCCTCTTCGGGCGCACACATGTAAGCACATGTATATTTGTGTGTGCATACATGCAGGCAGGCACATTAAATTCTGTCACTAAACACCTGGGCACTTAGAGCCTCTTTCCTTTGCAGGGCTTCGTGCTGTGCCATTCCATTGCCGGGGGGACAGGCTCTGGCTTGGGCTCCTACCTCTTGGAACGTCTGAATGACAGGTAAGCCTGTGTTTGGGGGAACTAGGTGAAGACAGGGCCTTTATTTTGTTTCTTAAGGTCCTTGGGGCTCAGCAGACATAGCTCCCTATTGGCTGGAGCCGTAAAGAGCCCTTCCATTCCCTCTTACTGTGAGGAAAGCGAAGTTACCCTGGAGAAACCCAATGATACTCCCAGAGGTCAGAGCCCGGGATGGAGGCCCTAGTTTGAATGTACAAGGAATCTGTCCAAGTTGGGAACCTAGGATTTTATAGTGTCTATTCCCTTGCCATTTTGGGGTTTTATCTTTTCAAAGCTTAAACCCAGCTTTTCTATGGCTTGTGGTCCCATCCTAATTTCACTAGTACAGACAAATGCTTTAGACACGTTCTGAAGGTTGATGTTCTCCTAATCTTTAATCTTCTCCCAATGCACCAGGTACCCCAAGAAACTAGTGCAGACATACTCGGTGTTTCCCAACCAGGACGAGATGAGCGACGTGGTGGTGCAGCCCTACAACTCCCTCCTCACCCTAAAGCGGCTGACCCAGAATGCAGACTGTGTGGTGAGCTCTGGATTCTCCTTCCTACTCCCATCTTCCTGTCGGTATCTATTTTCATTTGAGCCCTCTTGTGGCTTAGCTTAAGAGTCCCTTGTAAATGAGTGTTCTGGCTACTAGACTCAAGGCTGGACTCGGACCCTGTCTCCATAAATTTCCAACCCTATGCTATCCCTCCCAGGTGGTGCTGGACAACACAGCTCTGAACCTGATCGCCACAGACCGCCTGCACATCCAGAACCCATCCTTCTCCCAGATCAACCAGCTGGTGAGTCCCACTCTTGGAAGCCCTCTACGAGAGGGTCATCAGACAAGGGATGTCCCACACCCTTCCCATCCCACAATATTGTATCTCTGTTACCAGGTGTCCACCATCATGTCAGCCAGCACCACCACCCTGCGCTACCCTGGCTACATGAACAATGACCTCATCGGCCTCATTGCTTCGCTCATTCCCACCCCTCGGCTCCACTTCCTCATGACTGGCTATACACCTCTCACCACGGACCAGTCAGTAAGAGCTCTCGCGGTGTCCCCAGACTGTGGCCTTTTCCCCCTGCTGTGCCATGAGCTGCCCTTGGAGTTCTTCTGCGCCCAGCTTCCCCAGGTTCTGTTCTCAGGGACCGACACCGTGCCACTTGCTTGCTGCCATCTCCGCTTGGCGCAGCCTCTGGCTTCTGCAGGAGCAGTGCTGGCTGGGATCTGCTTCTGCCCATGCACAAGGGCATGGGTTTGCTGAGCTGAGGGCCGAGACCCTAACCCCATGGCAGAGACTAACACAGACCTGATCTAAAGATTCCCCAGAGACCAAGCCACCTCCAAACTGATGGGGACATAGTAGACTCTTCTCTGCGCATCCATGCATCTCTGGGTTGCTCCCTGACTGCTCACATTGTCCCTGCAAACACCCCTTCCCTCAGGTGGCCAGTGTGCGGAAGACAACGGTCCTGGATGTCATGAGGCGGCTGCTACAGCCCAAGAACGTGATGGTGTCCACAGGACGGGATCGCCAGACCAACCACTGCTATATCGCCATCCTCAACATCATCCAGGGAGAGGTGGATCCCACCCAGGTAAGGGAGGCCCCATCACCCTACCCTCTGGTCCACAGTGTGGAGGAGAAGCAGCTACCACCTTCTGTCCACCCTAGGTCCACAAGAGTCTGCAGAGGATCCGGGAAAGGAAGTTGGCCAACTTCATCCCCTGGGGCCCAGCCAGCATCCAGGTGGCCCTGTCAAGGAAGTCCCCCTACCTGCCATCAGCCCACCGGGTCAGCGGGCTCATGATGGCTAACCACACCAGTATCTCCTCGGTGAGCAGTCTCCTTTTGTCTGTGTGTTAGCCAGGAACAAACCCAGGTCTTCAGGAATGTTAAGCAAAGCTGCCACCTGGGAGCCACACCCCTGGCACCTGGCCACTGTGTTCCACTGTGTACTGTCATCAGCCTTCCCAGTCTGCCCCTAGTTGGTGTCCTGAACTGGACGCCATTCTGAAGCTCTCTCCTCCCCAGCTGTATAAACTCCCTGTGCTTTGCCTGTTTGCATCCCTGCCTCCCCTGCTCTGCCATCTGTTTGAGGGGATAACCCAGTCTTGGTTCCCGGGCTCTAGGGCCGTACTGTCCCTTGATTTCCTGTGACCTCTGCTGTCTTCATACCCTAAGCTCTTTGAACGGACCTGCCGCCAGTTTGACAAGCTGCGGAAAAGGGAGGCCTTCATGGAGCAGTTCCGCAAGGAGGACATCTTCAAGGACAATTTTGACGAGATGGACACATCTAGGGAGATTGTGCAGCAGCTGATTGACGAGTACCATGCGGCCACGCGGCCAGACTACATCTCCTGGGGCACCCAGGAGCAATGAGTCCCCAGGACAGGGACCCTCATCTGCCTTACCGGTTGGCCCAGGCTCTGCCTAGCTGACCACGCCTCAGAGCACAGATCGGGGACCTCACAAATACTCATATACATACATATGTACATGCACTGTCTGTTGGCCTGGGGATGGATTACTTCTTCTCTGAGAGTATTTATCTTTAATAAAGCACTGGATGGAAATCAAGTCACCAGTCTCTGAACTCAGGCTTTGGAGCTGGGGACAGACGTGCCTGTCTGTCCTTCATCTCTGATGCTTTTCTCCCGCACTTCACACTTGCGACAGCTCTAACTCCGGGCAGAAGCCGCCTCTGGCTTTGCCTTTAGCCTAATTGTGGAGGACACTGATGGCTCTGGACCCTGCTCGATTCCTTCCCACAGTGAAAGGTCGCACAGATAGGATCTTTTCTCTGTCGGCCTCTGGCCACTGTTCCCTCTCCCTGTAGCAGGTGACCATTCCTGTACTTCCGTATTTCCACACTGACTGTCCTGCTGGTGACAACAGCATGCCTGGGGCCACCACTGTCTACCCCTAGGTCCTAACCAGGCATCCAGCCCAAGTGCCTTTCCCCTTCTGGCCAGCAGGGCAGTGCTGGAGAGCTTGTCCCAGAGAGCCCAGACTAGAGTGTAGGGAACAGCAGGAGACCATGGCCAAGGCCTGGACTAAGCAGACCCAAAAGTGATTCCAAAATTAAAATCTGTAATCCTGTTCCCAATGGTCTTTATTTATGTAAAGTTTTTATTACATTTAATCCTTCTGTATGTGATTATGGGTATGTGTGAGCCTTGGGGTAAGTGTGGAAGTCAGACAGCTTGGGAGAATAGATTCTCTCCTGCCATGTGGTTCCCAGGGGATAGAACTCAGGTTGTCTGGCTCAGGGGACAAGTGAAGCCATCTCACCACCCCACTATTTTTTTTTAAATACATTAATTTTGATTTTAGATGTTAGGGTAGCTTACCTGCATGTATGTGTGAGCACCACTTCCTTATAGGGCTGTAGAAGCCAGAAGACGGTGTCAGGTCCCCTGGAACTAGAGTTACAGACAGCTCTGGGTTGTGTTAGTGCTGGGAATTGAACCCGGGTCCCCTGGAAGAGTGCCCAGTGTGCTTTAACTGCTAAGCTGTCTCTCCAGCACCCTCTAGTTTTTAAAAGGACAGTGGGGGAAAGATTCACAATAGTGAATTTACGGTTCTAAATCTTTGGAGTCCAAAGGGCAAAGTGGTTCTCTAGATTGTGCAGGACTGTCGGGGGCCCCTAACCCTATAGCCACAGGTAAGAGCTGCGGGGACCATGACTATCATGCATCAAGCACATGACTTTGTTTCATCCTCATTACAATCCCATGAAGTGGTGGATCTCATTGCCAATCTAACTGTATAAACGTAGAAACAGCAAAGTAGACTCCTGAGTCACCCAGCTAAGTGCCCATAGGTGGCAGAGTGGAAACAAGCTCTGATGTGACTGACATGTGTTTGTCTAGTTTTAACTAATAGAAAATGTGGTTTGAACAGAAATGCCACCGTAGACTCATAGGGAGTCGTATTTTAGGTTCAGCCTTGGAGGAAGTGTCAGAGGGGTGGGCTTTGAGGTTTTAGAAGCCCAAGCTAGGCCTCATGGCACACACTGCCTCTTCATGCTGCCTGCTGATCCCGATGTAAAATCTCAGCTACCTCTCCAGCACCATGTCTGCCTGTGTGCCACCAGGCTTCGCGGCATAATGATAATGGACTAAACCTCTGAACCGGAAGTCAACTCCAATTCAATGTTTTCCTCTATAAGAGTTGACATGGTCATGGTTATCATCTCTGCCCAGCAACAAAACACTAACACAGGCAAGCAAACCATTTTAAAGATGTATTTATTATATTTCTGCACGTGTATGTGTATATTGTGTGTATCTGGTTGCCCACAAAGATCAGAAGAAGGCACTGGATCCTGTGGAACTGAGTCCCGTACGGCTACATGCCACTATGTGGGTGCTGGGAACTAAACCCAGGCCCTCTGCAGGAGCAACTAATAGTTTTATTCATGGCCCCTCCTGCATATTTTAGATAATTTTACACTAGTCGAGGCTGACCCAAGACTTGCTCTGCTCACCCAGCCTCCGCCTCTGCCTCTACCATCTTTACTGGTGCACACACACACACACACACACACACACCACTTTTGTGTGGAAACAAGCTCAGGGCCTGTGTGAGCACTGCTGTGCGGCTGAGCTGTGCTCCTAGCCCAGTGTCCATCTCTACCCATTGGCTCTGTGCCTACTTTGTATCTTCCAGGTTAGTATAAAATCTGTTCACCTCCTGGGGGCTTCTGGAGCTATGAGAGAAGTCCATGGTTTGCAAGGATGTGGGGACCTTGAATACTTAGGGAAAGAAAACACATTTGATCTCTGTCTCGAGAATATCAGCTTTAACTGGCTTTGGATCCAACTGCCCAGTATACTGAGGCTACTGAAGGACCATGGTTTACAGGCCCACATCTAGGTCACAAACAGCACCTAAGCCTGCCTTTGCCAGATCCAGTTAAGGCAAGTATAGATTCCCAGGCTTGTGCTAGGTATTGTGACACACGCCTTTAATCCCAGCACTCAGAAGGCAGCAGCAAGTGAATCTCTGATCTGAGGTCAGCCTGGTCTACAAAGGGAGTTCCAGGACAGCCAGGACATCACAAAGAAAATCTATCCCAAATAAATAAATAAATAAATAAATAAATAAGAAAAGGAAAGAAAGTCGGGTTGCACAGCAGTGTGTTCCCAGTCCGCAGACAAGACTAAATTCCCCAGCAGGGACAAGTGACTCTGCAAAGATGCCACCTTCCCTGACTGCTGAGTACCAGGTGTTAGGAGCATGGACAGACACTTGAACACCAGCCTCAGCCAGGCCCCTCCCCCAAGGCTATTTCCAGATCACCCAACACCCCAGACAGGGCAGCCCCTCCCAGTTCTTGGCCAGCAGCAAACCCCAAACTGTGTCAACCAGAGGGCAGTGCAGAGGCCAGGTGGAAAGAGAGAGGCCTCTGGGACTCTGGCAGCAGGTGGTACTGGTAGTGAGAAGCCCTTGTGGTCAGAGATACTGCAAGGCACAGACCTCAGAGTCCTGGCTGAAGGACAAGGGTTGTTTGAAAAGGCTGGAGAGAGAGAGTCAGACAGACAGACAGAGAGAGAGAGAGAGAGAGAGAGAGAGAGAGAGAGAGAAGACTGCCCAAGCTTAGACCAGGGATGTCTTTAACCAATTGACAGGAGAAAGTTAGTCACAGAAAGGTGATGTTCTCAGAAGACTCCCTGGGGGATGGGGTGATATAACTCCAGGGCCCTGGACCGTGGGTGAGACAGAGCAGTGGGGCAGGAAGCCCATATCCAAAAATAGACCTGCAGACAAGAATCTGGAACACAGGGACAGTAACTCTGGAGAATGTGTTGAGGTTAGGTCAAGAGGTGACAAGCAGAAATGGTGGTAAGGGTGAGCATAGCCACTGGACAAGGAGGTGATGGGTTAGTTAGTTAGTCCACTGGGCCTCATCCAGGGTCTCCACCAGCCACAAACATTCCCAGTCTCCCTAGAAAGCGGCACTCCTCCTCCTTGGAGAGTCAGTCCAAATCCAAAAGACAACAAACCCTCTAGTAATGGCCACCTCCAATCCTCCTCCCCTTCATATTTCCTCTGCAGTAGGTTAAACAAGGAAGTATTCCCAAAAAGTAACAAAAGCATTTAAGAATGGTGTTTCAGGAGCTGGAGAGATGGCTCAGGGGCTAAGAGCAGTTGTTCTTACAGAGAACCTGGGTTCGGTTTCCAGCACCCACATGGCAATTCACAACCATCTGCAACTCCAGTTCCAGAAGATATGATGCCCTCTGACCTCTTCTTTTGAGCTCCTCATGCACCAGGCATGCACGCGTGCACACACATGTATTCAGGCACAATACTCACATACAGAAATAAATCCTTAAAAAAGAAAGGACTGAGCAGCGGTGGTTGCGCACCCCTTTAATCCCAGCACTTGGAAGAGAGAGGCAGACGGATCTCTGTGAGTGTAAGGTCAACCTGGTCTACAAAGCGAGTTCCAGGATGGGCAGGGCTACACAAAAACTCTGTGTCCAGAACACCCAAACAAACAACAACAACAAACTAAAGCACTGGCCAAAGAACTTAACAGATAAGTAGTTTTTAAAAAATATTTTTCATTTTTTAAGATTTATTTTTTATTTACACAGTGTTCTATCTGGATGTATGCGGGAAGGTCAGAAGAGGGCAGCAGACTTCATTACAGATGGTTGTGAGCCACCATTGGTTGCTGGGAATTAAACTCAGGACCTCCGGAAGAACAGTCAGTGCTCTTAACCTCTGAGCCATCTCTCCTGTGCAGCAGATAAACACTTTTATCAGCATACTGGCTTTCTGGATGCTTCCTGTATCTCCCTGTGATCTTCCCTCATGCCAGTCTCTTTCCCTCTGCTCATGTGAGTGCGGGTATCCATAGAGTCCAGAAGAGGGAACGGATCCCTTGGAACTGGAGTTACAGGTGGTTTTGAACAGCCAGACATCAATGCTTGCAACTGAACTCAGGTCCCCTGACCTTCTACTAAGTGCTCTTAACATCTGAGCCATCTCCGCAGTCCTTTTCTTTTTTTTTTTTTATTTTCTTTTTTAAAACATCCTAATTAAAAAAAAAAAAGGAAACAAGCTCTTTCTGTGGAAGTCTGATAACCTAAATTAAATTGTGCAACCCACAGTGGAAGGAGAAAACCAACTCCCAAGGCTGCCATCTAACTTCCACATGTACCATGATATGTGTTCTTTTTTTCTCTATCTCACACATATACATATACACACACAAAACACACACGGGTGCCCACATACTAATATGTCAAAAAAGTATTAAAACATACTTAGGATTTATTATATTTTATGGGAATACCTGCTTCTTCCTGTACATGAAGTCAGATGTAGGCAGAGCCTGTGCTTTGTTTCTCAGCCACCCAGCCCTGAAGAATCACACAGAAGCTATATTAATTGCAACACTGCTTGGCCAGTGGCTTGGGCGTATTCTCAACTAGCTCTTACATATTAAATTAACCCATTTTTATTAATGTGTATCGCCATGAGGCTGTGGCTTGTGGAAAAGGTTCCTGCGTCCTTCTTCGCAGCTACTTGGCATCTCCCTGACTTCGCCTACTCTCTTTCTATGTCTCCTTTTAGATTTCCTGCCTGACTTTACTTTGCTAAGTCATTGGCCAAAACTGCTTTATTCATTAACCAATAAAAGCAACACATACACAGAAGGACATCCCACATCATCTTCCCCTTTTCTTTTTTCTTTTTTTTTTAGATTTATTTATTTACTATGTATACACCATTCTGCCTCCATGTATGCCCGCACACCAGAGGAGAGCACCAGATCTCATTACAGATGGTTGTGAGCCACCATGTGGTTGCTGGGAATTGAACTCAGGACTTTTGGAAGAGCAGCCAGTGCTCTTTACCACTGAGCCATCTCCCCAGCCCTCCCCTTTTCTTTTCTGTCTAAATAAAAAGGAAGGTTTTAACTTTAACATAGTAAAATTACATATACAAAACAGTTATTAAGCAATTATTATTGTTATAAGAGTTAGTCCATTTACTTTTGGTAAATAAAGAAAAATATACTATTATCTACCCTATTTTTGTGAGTCTAAAGATTTATATTTAAGTGATCTTTTATCATAACTAAGGAAAACTATACCTATTTGTCTTTAATTCTTTAAAGGCACCAGAAGGATATATTGCCTAAGTAAACAGGAAGTGCATTGTAAGCAACTTCCAAAGTTTTAGAATTTATAGAGACATCTTGCTGCCTGAACAGTTATTTGAAGTTTTTTTTTTTATGACTTTGGGGCTTCCATCTTCAGTCTATAGGTCTATACTATCCTGAAGATTTTTTTTAAAATATTTATTTATTTATTTATTTATTTATTATGTATACAATATTCTGTCTGTGTGTATATCTGCAGGCCAGAAGAGGGTACCAGACCTCATTACAGATGGTTGTGAGCCACCATGTGGTTGCTGGGAATTGAACTTGAGATCTTTGGAAGAGCAGGCAATGCTCTTAACCTCTGAGCCATCTCTCCAGCCCCATGAAGAATTTTTTTTTAATGAAGCAGGAAATTTGAAGATCTGCTTTGCCTTGTAATGGCAGAGTTCATTAGTTGCTTTCTTCTGTGTCTTGCAGAATATCTGGCAGATTTTCTTTTTGTTGTTGTTGTTTGTTTGTTTGTTTTTGAAGCAGGAGCCCTGAAGGACTATCCCGTCTTCTGTAAAGTTTAGCAGTTGCTTCTCTGTGGATTCTGTATGTCCAGTTCATGCAGCACAATTAAGCAGTTCAGGCAAGAATAGTTTTTTTAAAATATTTATTTATTTATTATGTATACAATGTTCTGTTTGTGTATGTCTGCAGGTCAGAAGAGGGCACCAGACCCCATTACAGATGGTTGTGAGCCACCATGTGGTAGCTGGGAATTGAACTCAGGACCTTTGGACGAGCAGGCAATGCTCTTAACCACTGAGCCATTTCTCCAGCCCGCAAGAATAGTTTTTTTGCCCATGTCTAGCCTTGTCACATTGAAGGCAAATTCCATAACAAGTTTCTTCAGTGCCCATCAACCTCTCTGAAGTAACTGGTGCTGTCAGAAGCAGACATGGCTCGCTGTCAAGAAAAGTCTAAACTCTTAAAACATTTTGAATACCATATTCTGTAGGTTTTTCAAGGGTAGAAGATGATCTATCTAATTGAAATATGTCTCTGTATATCTAGAAAACCTAATTAACATGACTACAAGTTTGACTATTATAAATGAGTATTAATCTGTAATTTTTAATTACACATTACATTTTAAAATGAGCTATATAAACTCAATATCTTAAACAAGAGTAGAAATATATATACACAGTATAACAAATTGACCTTAAATTTTGTATCAATAGACCAAGGTTTATACCAATGCAAAGTATTCATATCATATCTCCCTCCCTTGTTTTTTTTTTTTTTTTTTTTTTTTTTTTTTTTTTTTTTTGGTTTTTCAAGACAGGGTTTCTCTGTGGTTTTGGAGCCTGTCCTGGAACTAGCTCTTGTAGACCAGGCTGGTCTCGAACTCACAGAGATCCGCCTGCCTCTGCCTCCCGAGTGCTGGGATTAAAGGCGTGCGCCACCATGGCCCGGCCCCTCCCTCCCATTTTTTAAGAAAGAGACTGAATGTGACCATTTAACCATTTATAATAAATTACCTTTAAATGAAAAAAATTATAAACAAAAATTTGTGTCTCTGCTTATAGTTAGATGGCGTTGGCTCCCCTGGATCTGCAGTTATAGACGGTTATGAGCTGCCATATCAGTGCTGAGAACCAAACCTCAATCCTCTGTAAGAGCCACAATGCTCCCAGCCACTGAGGCAGCTCTCAAATCATCCAAATAACAAGTTTAAAAGGCAATAAAAGCTGGAACTTGGTTGCAGGGTTAAGCTTCATAAGGGGCCCCACCTAAGGGATCCCAGTTTTACCGGGAGAGGGAGAGTGTAGAATTGCTACCCTTTTTCTGGGGCCCTTCACCCAGCATGGCGCCCTTACACAGGCTCTAATCATCTGGGCCTTTAGGAAAAATATTTGTCATCTATCAGCAGAAGGAAATGGGCACAGGAAGATAAGGAACTTCCTTGAGTTCACACACTGGTGGGTGAAACACTGTGGACCTCAGAACTTCTGTCTCCACGTCATGGCACCCCGCTGATCCAGTGTCTAGAGAAACTTATGAGCATTTGGTCAGCACTGAAGTTGAAGGTTCTTGATCTGGGAGGAGGCGTGGGAGAGCCTGTGCTTTGTGATCGTTCAGTTCATCTGGAGCTGCCTCGGAGAATGCTGTGACTTGGATCTGGAATGTTCCCTAGACTCATGTTTTGGACACATGGTTGACAGCTTGTGACTGTGTGTGTGTGTGTGTGTGTGTGTGTGTGTGTGTTTGTGTATCTTAGCATTTTGCCTGTATGTATGGCTGTGCTGCACATGTGTGCCTGGTGCCCATGGAGATCAGACACACAAATAAAATTATTTTTAGAAGATTCATCCTCTTGGGATCTCAAATCAATACTAACAATTCCTGGTAACAAAAATTAAGGACACCTCTTAGCAGACAAGAAAGCAGAAGAATGAAAGGCCATATTTAAATTTTATTACAACTTTTATTCCATTTATTTATTGTGTGTGAGTAGATGGGTACCGTATAAAAGGTTGGAGGATAACCTCGAGGAGTTGGGGTTTTTCCTTTCTTTCTACCATGCAGGTCCCAGGGATGTAAATTCCATCCCTGTCAGACAGCAAGTCCCTTCTGTGCCATTTCCCTGGGCCAAACACTTCGTTTTATCTTTCTCTATTGTTCCCCAAAGACATAAGACCCAGCAGAACAATTGAAAACAAAAATTAACTCATCAACTCAGGCATTGTGGGATACCTACAGTCCTAGCTATAACTGTGGGGAAGCTGAGACAAGAGGATCGTTTAAGTACATGGTTCTCTCTCTCTCTTCTCTCTCTCTCTCTCTCTCTCTCTCTGTCTCTCTCTCTCTCTCTCTCTCTCTCTCTCTCTCTGTCTCTCTCTCTCTCTCTGTCTCTCTCTCTCTCTGTTTGTGTGTGTGTGTGTGTTGACTAGGAATGAAGCTCAGATGACAGCATGCTTGCCTGGTACACACAGACCTCTGGGCTCAGTCCCTGGAGCACATAAAACTGGGCAGGACTGCTTGTCTACCATCCTCACACTCATTGAGAAGGTCAAAGTTCATGGTTATCTAAGGCCACATAGTGAGTTTAAAGCCAACCTGTGTCACACATCAGGACTTCATTTTAGGGAGGAGAAAAAAAAAAGAGTTGTTATGAAATCCATGAGGCACTGCTGTCTGTCCCTTGTCCACTGAGCTCATGCCACTGGTACCTACATTGGGACCAAATGAGCAACATCTGTTCTCCTAGTCTGACACAGCTGGTCCTCCTGCCCACACCAGTACACTCCCACCTGTGGTTCCAGCCCAGTCCATATTCACTTTCCCTCCAGCCCAACGGGTCCCCAGGCTACCCAGGCCATCCAGGTCACCCAGGAGAGTCCACTGCTCAATTTGTCAGTTTTGAGGAGGGTGGAGAGGACTCGCAGTCTGCCAGCACGCTGCTCTGTGCATGTGCAGTCTCCTCTGCCTCTGTCCCTCACGCCCCCAACTGCAGAAAGAGCAGTAAGCATGGGCACCTGCACGTCCTTGGGGCAGATTTTCTGGAATCTATATTCTGGGAATTCTCCGCTGAACTCAGGGAGGTCACCACATGGCCACTGGCCAGATTCCATTTTCTGGGTCACTTTGACCTCTTCAAAGGCCACAGCTACCACGATTCTCCCACGCTGACATCCTCTTCCCACTCTACCTCAACTAAACCAAAGGAGCCTTTCCATTCCGGCAGCAGCCCGGGTTGTTCATCAAGCAGAGGGTCAGTCCAGCCTTCTCCAACCTCTGCCCTAGAGGACAGTGGCAGTGCCCCCTTTATGTGATGCACGGCAGCCTTCAGTTCAGTCACCTGACCTCTAGGCTAAGTGTGGTGATGTGTACCTATGATCCTAGAACTCACGAGGCAGCAGCAGGAGAAACAGTTCAAGACCAGCATGGGCTACAAGAGACCCTGTTATAAACAAAAGAAAAAAATCAGTGGCCAGAAAATAATAGCTGAAATTTCCAGAAAGAAGAAGTTCTTCCAGTCTAGCCTTTTCCAACTGTGAGAAGTCAAGTAGCTTCTTCCACAAACATGGATCTATTCTGTCAGGTAAAGACAGCCCCAAGAAGCCAGCATGTTGTTGACTATCACATGACATATTTTTAAGTGATTTAAAAAAAAAACAAACCTTTTTCTTGAATGTTTTTTGTTTTGTTTTGAGACAAGGTTTCCTTGTGTAGCTCTGGCTGACTGGCTGCTCTCAAACTTACCCTGTAGACCAGCCTGGTCATGAACTCCCAGAGATCTGCCTATCTCTGCTTCCCAGGTACTGGAATTGAAAGTGTGCACCACTACTACCCAGTAGCTTTGATTTCTGTGTCTGGGGGGGGGGGGTGGGGAGGTGGAGATATCACATGCTGCCCAGCCTGGCCTCAAACTCCCTCCAGAACCACAAACTTAAATGCTTGCTCCTCTTGCCTTCCTCCTTCAGTGCACTAGAATGACAAGGTGCCCCACTAAGAATAAGTTTATAGAATTGTTGTCTTTTGGTTTGCTTTGCTTTTTATTTTTTCGAGACAGGGTTTCTCTGTGTGGCTTTGGAGCCTGTCCTCGAAATCACTCTGAAGATCAGGCTGGCCTCGAGCTCACAGAGAGCCAACTGCCTCTGCCTCCAAGTGTTGGGATTAAGAATTGTTTTATGAACATGTCGCCTGCACGTGTGTCTCTGCGCCACATTCCTGATGACCTCAGAGGTCAGAAGAGGGCATTTTGAACTGGAGCTGGAGTTAATGACAGTTATGACCTGCCATGTGGGTGCTGAGAATCAAACCGGACCTCTGCAAGAACAAGTACTCTTTACTGCCGAGCCATCTCTCCAGTCCCAAGCCAGTTTTTTTTTTTTTTCTTTTTTTGATTTTTCGAGACAGGGTTTCTCCGTAGCTTTTGGTTCCTGTCCTGGAACTAGCTCTTGTAGACCAGGCTGGCCTCGAACTCACAGAGATCCACCTGCCTCTGCCTCCCGAGTGCTGGGATTAAAGGCGTGCGCCACCACCGCCCGGCTGATGCAGGATCTTATTCTATAGGTTAGGCTGCCCTGGAAGTCACTTCATAACCCAGGCTGGTGTCTTACTCACTGCGATTCTCCTGCCTTGGCTTCTCAAATGCTGGGATAAAAGGTGTGAGTCACCACACCCATCTCAAAATTTCTAATTCTGTGAAAAACCTACCACTAAAATTGTATTCCAAGATACAGTCCAACAAGTTATGATGTTTTTAATCTCAGCACTTGGGAGGCAGGGGAAGGTGGATCTCTTGTAAGCCTGAGGACAGTCTGGTATACAGTGGCCAGCTGGGGTTATTGGACTAGTAGACCCTGTACCAAAATTAAATAAATAAATATTCATGATACAGCCCAATTCTGACTTCTTTTTATTTTTTCAAAGATTTTATTTATTTGTATACAGTGTTTTGTCTGTATGCTTGCTAGCCAGAAGAAGGCACCAGATCTTATTACAGATGGTTGTGAGCCACCATGTGGCTGCTGGGAATTGAACTCAGGACCTCTGGAAGAGCAGTCAGTGCTCTTAACCTCTGAGCCATCTCTCCAGCCCCCCAATTCTGACTTCTTACTATAACATTATCCCCCTTCTCCCCTTCCTCCTTCCTTCCTAGAACCAGGGTTCCTAGACATACCCATACAGCCTGACAACTCAGTTTCAAGTAGTGCAGTTCAATCAAAATGACTTGGAATCTCGCTTGCTGAAAGTCGTTACTAACTAGATTTGTGATCTTGGGCAGGTCACTTCCTGTCCCTAGCTCTTGATTTCATCATTCATTCATTTAACAAACATTTATTGAGAGGCTGCTAATTCCTAGGCACCTGTTCAGTGCTGACGACAACAAAGATGGACAAGATACCCGAGCCCTGGAATTCCTCTGCCCATTGTTGCCCTGTCACTAAATAAGTCATCGTGTTGCTGTGTCCTCAGGGCTCTGATGAGGTGGCCAGACAGGATGCTAGAGGACCCGGGCAGGGCCTTAAGCTCAAAAATAAACAACTCAAAGTAACTTCAGGAAGTTCCTGAAATTGACCAGGGTCACTAGACCCTCCCAACACTCCCACTCCCGCCAGATTAAACAATAAAAATGGAGCGTTCCCTCAGAAGAGCAGTCAAACCATAAAGAAAACTCTCAGGCCAGAGCAGCTGCCCTGAAGAAGCAGAGACTAGCTGAGCTGACTGGAAGAAAGGGTTTAGCCCAACTGAGGCACAGGGAAAGGACCTTCTCCAAGCAGGTGGGCTGCCTGCAGGCTGTGCAGTGTGCTCCAGGTCCCCAGCTGTGTGAGATGTCACCCATGCTGGGCTGGTGATGCAACTGTCTTTGAGTAACCCCTCACCCGTATTCCTGTCATCCAGGGGTTCTCAACCTTCCTGACACTGAGACCTTTTAACACAGTTCCTCATGCTGTTGTGACCCCAGCCATCAAATTATTTTTATTGCTTCTTCCTAACTGCAATTGTGCTATTGCTGTGAGTCATAATGTAAATATCTGTATTTTCTGGGTGTCTAAGGAGACTCCTGTGAAGAATCCTCCGACCTGCAAAGTGTTTGCGACTCACGGGTTGAGAATTGCTGCATTAGTAACCCCAATTAAACTCATTGTTCACCAACTTGGACTTTGGTGTCACCCTGACTATTGTGTGCCGTGGGCGCCCTGTCTGGGCTGAGCAGATGTGCGTGGTGTCACCCTGACTATTGTGTGCCGTGGGCGCCTGTCTGGGGTGAGCAGATGTGTATTTGCTTCTCCCCAGGAAAAGTTTTGTCACCCAGCAGGCAGACAGGCAGGATGACCGCACCTTGGTCACCTTCTGCCCAGATGAAATAACAGGAAATCACCTTTCCAGGGGAAGAGGTTTCATTTGGCTCCCAGGTTTGGAGAGTCCAGTGCGTGGGCTCCTGGCCCTTTTGCTTTGGGCCTGTGGTGAGGCAGCATATCTTGGTGGTGGAACAAACCATTTACCTCACGGCGAGAGAACAAAAGAGGAAAGCCCTGGTTCCTGACATGCCTCTCTAATGTGAGGAGCCCTCTCACCGGTCCCCGACTCTTATTTTTCATCTCTGGTTCTCTTGTAAGCCAGGCTGCGATCTTGTTACGTAGTAAAGGATAACATTGAATTCTGATCTCCACGTCCAGTACCTCGGTGCTGGGTTTACAGGTGTCCACCTTTTATTCAGAGCTAGGAATCAAACCCAGGGCATTGTTGTGCATCCTAGGCAGTCTATTTACTTCTTTGGGGGGCGGGGTCTCACATTGCATAGGCAGTCTTCAGACTTGCTACTACATAGCTGAGAATAGCTTTGAACCTGTCCTTGTGCCGTCACCTCCCGAATGCAGCGAACACACGGCTCAGCACCAGGCCTGGCTCAACCCCTGCCTCTTTGTCTATTCAGTTGTTAGTAATGTGTGTGTGTGTGTGAGCGACTGAAGCTGCGCCTGTGCCGTGGAGGAGGTTAGAGGACGGCTTTCAGGAGTGAAGCCTCTGCTTACCCTGTGAGTTCCAGGGACTGAACTCAACTCATCAGACGTCAGTGTCGTCCCTCGGAGCACTGCGCCATCGCCCAGCCTGCTAACCATGGTCTTTGTTTATTTTTCCAGACTGGGTTTCTCTGCACAGGCCTGGCTGCTCTGGAACTCACTCTGTAAACCAGGCTGGCCTCGAACTCAGAGTTTTGCCTGCCTCTGTCTCTTATGTGCTGGGATAAAGGCGTGTGCTACTCCTGCCCAGCTACTGGTCTTAATCTCAATGGCTCTTCTATTTCCCAACAGTGCCTCCCTGGGAACCAGACTTTTATACGTTTGGGCCTTTGGGGATATTCAAGGTGCAAACGCTAGCAGATCACATTCTCTTGCTGGCTTCCTGAGCAGGTGCCCCAGCCTTGTTCTGTCTCAGGATTTAACAAGTAAGAAAACATCTACTGTGTGCTGTTTGCTTAAGCTGCTGTTAATTGGGCATTCTGTTGACTGCAGCCCAGTGAATTCCTGCCTGGTAGAGTCATGGGCCAGCTAGGAACAGAGGCAAAGCTAAACCCAGGTTTTCACCCTCACAGTCTGGAATCTTTGGAGGGCAGCTGTGATTCTAAGTGTGGTCCCCTGCAGGCAGCATCTGCACCTCCTGGAAAGTTGCCAGAATCACAGTGTTTTGGACTCTCTCCCCAGGAGCCTGGGCATGGGATTCAGCAACCAGGTATCAGGCCCCATGCAGGTGACCGCCGCACCTGACGACCGAGAGGCAGGCACCATTTCCGTCTCCAGTCGAGCTTGACACTGTGAGCTTCTACATCAGCAGCGGCAGCAGCGGCTAGCAGGGCATCCTGAAACTGCTGCGTCTCAGAGCCACTGCGGACCTCCTGGCTGTGAATCAGAATCAGGAGATCCGTGGGGCATATGCGCACGCACTGCGCCACTCAGTTTTCTTTGTTTGTTCTGAGGGTTTCTCCCTGTAGCAATGGCTGCCCTGGAGCTTGCTCTGTAGACCAGGCTGTCCTCGAACTCACGGAGATCTGCCTGCCTCTGCCTCCAGAGTGATAGTATTAAAGGCGTGGACCACTACCACCGGCTTCCCACCCTTTCAATACAGTTTTGTATAGCCTAGGCTAACTTCAAACTCACTTTGTTGCCATGGATGAACTTGAACTCCTGCTACTTCTGCCTGCTGTAGGGACTATAGACACTTTGCCCGACTGACTATGAACATTTAAGAACTTGGTTTTGGGCCAGGAAGTGGTTGCACATGCCTCTAATCCCAGCACATGGGAAGCAGAGGCAGGCAGATCTCTGTGAGTTCAAGGCCAGCCTGGTCTACAAGAGTTCCAAGACAGCCAGGGCTGTTTTGCAGAGAAACCCTGTCCTTGAAAAGAAAAAATGCTTTTGTTAAAACTTTTATTTTATTTTTATTTTTTTATTTTATTTTATTTTTTTTTGGTTTTTTTCGAGACAGGGTTTCTCTGTGGCTTTGGAGCCTGTCCTGGAGCTAGCTCTGTAGACCAGGCTGGTCTCGAACTCACAGAGATCCGCCTACCTCTGCCTCCCCAGTGCTGGGATTAAAGGCGTGTGCCACCACCGCCCGGCTAAAAATTTTCTTTTATTTTTTATGTGTCTGCTTGGTGCCTTCTGGTTCTAGAAGAGGACGTTGGATTCTGCCAAACCAACATGATGCATGATGTGGGTGCTAGGGACCAAACTCAGGTCCTCAACAGGAGCAGCGAGCTCTCAAAACCACGGAGTCATTTCTTCAGCCCCTTAGAACTTATTTCTTTACCTTTTTTGTAATGTAGCAAGACCCAGATTGATGGCACATGACTGCCAAATCCACAAGTTGCCCTCTGATGTACACACACACGCCATGGCCTGTTCACCTACATACACACCAAATAAATAAATGTAATAAAAAAAAAAGTCAGGTGGCTGTGTTGCATGCCTTTAATCTCAGCACTTGGGATCCCAGCCCTCAGGAGGCAGAAACAGATGGATCTCTGTGACCAGGCCAACCTGTCTACAGAGTGAGTTCTGGGACAGCCAGTGCTACACAGAAAACTCCTGTCTCAAAAATCTAAAAGAAGGAAAGAGAGAAAAAGAAACGTATTGAGGGGAGGGGATGATTTGCCTACCTTGCAGAGGACACCCGTTCCTTCATGTCTCACAACTGCCTGTAGCTCTAGCTCTAGACAATCTGATACCCTCTTTGCCAATGTATGTACCAGCACACATATGCACACAAATACATACATACATATAGACACAGACACTATGACATACTCAAGTAAAAATAAATATTTTTTAATTGAAAAAGAAAAACCAACTAGACTTAGTGGTGCACGACTTTAATCCCAGCACTTGGGAAGCAGAAGCAGGGAGATCTCTGTGAGTTGGAGGCTAAACTGGTCTGCAGAGTGAGTTTCAGGACAGCCATAGCTACAGAGTGAGACCCTGTCTCCAAACAAACAAGAATTGTATAATTTCACTTTGTACACTTCTTTTTTGTTTTTGTTTTCTGAGACAGCGTTTCTCTATGTAGTCCTTGCTGTCCTGGAACTAGTCCTGTAGACCAGGCTGGCCTCAAACTCACAGAGATCCCTGACTACTTCTGCCTTCCTCGTGCTGAGATTAAGCACATGTACCACCGCTACCTAGTAGATTTTCAAAATCTTGATATTCTTTCATTGTACCCAATGAAAATGTAACTTTCGAGGGATGGCGCTGTTTCTGTCATTCTCTGCCTGGTCTTTGTGTCGACGAGGATGGATTCTGTCTGCTCTAGTGCAGCGTACATCCTGCTGTTGATCCACTGCAGGGTCAATGACAGCATGCTACAGCTGAGCCGGACTTGGAGAACATTTATTAATAAGGTCTTCCAGCCCTGCCCCCAGTGCTCACACAGGAAATGATGTCAGGCTACATCCCAAGGAAAGCAGGGAGGTAGAAGCCGTTTGCCCTGGATGGGCTGCTACAGGCAGCAGCCATGCAGATGAGGAGTCTCAATGTCATGAATGAGAAAAAAAGAGACCCTCCTTTCTTCTTTTCTGGACAGGGGCTTATGTAGCCTAGGCTGGCTTTAAACGCCTGGTCCTCCTGCCTCCTCCTCCCAAGTTCTGTGACTACAGTCTCCTAGCCACTACTCCCAGCTATCCCGGAGATCAGTGGCTGTAGATGGCCCCCCTAGTGACTTACCTACTCTGTAGAAGACGTGGCTGTTTACCTGGAGTGCAGCATGTCTGCCTGAAGAGACGGTGACAGTGGATCTGTGATTCCTCTGGAGAGCACTATTACGGTCTGCACACCAAAGCGAGCCAACCAAGAGGTTTCCAGGATGGACCAACACTGAGCAGGCTGATACAGATCGCTGATTCAACCATCCTGTACTCTAGTAACGAACTGATAAACCAAATGACCCGGAAACAGAGCCGCGTGCAGGAGAAGGCTGCTGTCTTCTGATGTACGGGCTCATGGCTCTGGGGTGACATGCTCGTGGCTGGAAGTGTTTTCGCTGTGGAAGACAAATGTTCTCACGTGTTAGAACCAAAGTGATTTTAATCTCACATTCCCTCATCTGACAGGCTTTCTCCCCAGAGCCTTTGTAGAAGGGGATACAGAAAAAGAGAAAAAAAATGTTAAACTCCCTGTTGCCTTTCCACTTACTAATGTAGAGATGTCTCATTTTATTTTTTTAAGGAAGAAATAAAACTTTTTGTGTATAGACACCATGGCTGGGGTTGGAGAGATGGCTCAGCAATTGAGAGCACTAGCTGCAGGACTTGGCTTTGATTCTAGCACCCACACGGCAGCTCAACACTATTTGTAATTTCAGTTCCAGAGAATCTGATGTCTTCTTTTGGCCTCTGAGGACACCAGGCATACATATGGTAGACTTACATGCATGCAGGCAAAACACTCATGTACATAAAACATAAATCTTGAAAAAAAGAAAAGGATGTAGTCGTAAATGGAGAATCCTGAAGTACACTTTATTTTGTATAAAATAACTTCTCTCAGCCTTTAAATATGACAGCCAGGTTAGGAGTACAGCTGAGGGGCAGAGCATTTGCCTGTATGTACAAGGCCCTGAGTTCAGTCTCTGCCACTACCAAAATCAATGCGTAAGTCAGGAATAAATAAGCTTTACAACAGCAAGAGCGTAATTGAAGTGTGTCTAGAAAATATAGGAAGGCCAGAGAGGTGGCTCAGTGGTTAAGAGCACTGGCTACTCCTCCAGAGGACCTGGATTCTATGCCCAGCACCCACATGGCAGTTAACAATCATTTAACTCCAGTTCTGGGAATCCAGCACTGTCTTCTGGCCTCCAGGGGCACCAGACAGGCACAAGGTGCACACACAAACCACTCATACACTAAGAAACTGTGTTTTGAGGGTTCAAAGGAAATACAGAAAAGCAAGGAAATAAAATGTCAACCTGGGAGGATTCATGGTGGCTTTGAGGAGTGCATCACTGTTCTCTCTAGAACTTGGGGACTCTCATAGTATCAGCTGGTGTTTGACTTAGTTGTAAATCACAGGTAGTGATTCGTATTCGTTCGTACTCAGGGTGAATACTGAGTTGCTGGTAGGAAGACTTCCATTGTGACTTTGTTTTAGAGACAACTTTTGTTGTTGTCGTTTTTGGTTTGTTTTGTTGAAGCAAAGTCTCTTGTAGTTCAATCTCTTCTTCAACCCCATATGGAACTGAGGCTGGCCTTGCACACCCCTCCTCCTGCCTCTACCTCTCAAGCGGTAGGGTGCAAGGCATTCACCACCATTTTTGGCTTGCTTGAAAGATGTTATGATGGGTTCATTTTGTGTATACCTAGATTTGGTTCCTCTGCTAAATGATGTATTCACTTCTCTAATTCTATAAATGCATATATAGCTTAAATGTATATATGTGCCTCTGATTTGAATGGGGTTGGAAGGTCTAGAGCCATAAATAGTTCACAAACTCCTGATGTGAGCGGATGCAGGGCCGGCGTTGCAGGAAGTCCCCTGAAGCAGAACATCCCAACGGCGTCTGTGGTCTTCTGGGATGCATCAGAATCTGAACAATGACAGACAGTTCTAGACACACAACCCCTTATTTTGCAGACCCCTGAACCTCTAATCAGATTTAAATGTCCCCCACCCAGGGTCCTCTAGCATCCTGTCTGGCCACCTCATCAGAGCCCTGAGGACACAGCAACACGATGACTTATTTAGTGACAGGGCAACAATGGGCAGAGGAATTCCAGGGCTCGGGTATCTTGTCCATCTTTGTTGTCGTCAGCACTGAACAGGTGCCTAGGAATTAGCAGCCTCTCAATAAATGTTTGTTAAATGAATGAATGATGAAACCAAGAGCTAGGGACAGGAAGTGACCTGCCCAAGATCACAAATCTAGTTAGTAACGACTTTCAGCAAGTGAGATTCCAAGTCATTTTGATTGAACTGCACTACTTGAAACTGAGTTGTCAGGCTGTATGGGTATGTCTAGGAACCCTGGTTCTAGGAAGGAAGGAGGAAGGGGCAAAGGGGTATAATGTTACAGTAAGAAGTCAGAATTGGGCTGTATCTTGGATATTTATTTATTTATTTTTGTACAGGGTCTACCAGCCCAGTAACCCCAGCTGGCCACTGTACACCAGGCTGACCTCAAACTCATAAGAGATCCACCTTCCCCTGACTCCTGAGTGCTGAGATTAAAGACATCATAACTTGTTGGACTGTATCTTGGAATACAATTTTAGGGGTAAGTTTTTCACTGAATTAGAAATTTTGAGATGGGTGTGGTGACTCACATTTGTAATTCTAGCATTTGAGAAGCTAAGGCAGGAGGATTGCAGTGAGTTAGAGGCCAATCTGGGGTACATAGTGACTTCCAGGGCAGCCTAACCTATTGAATAAGATCCTGTATCAAACAAATTAAAATAAAAAACCAGGTTGGCACTAAAGAGATGGCTCGGCAGTAAAGAGTACTTGTTCTTGCAGAGGTCCGGTTTGATTCTCAGCACCCACATGGCAGGTCACAACTGTCATTAACTCCAGCTCCAGTTCAAAATGCCCTCTTCTGACCTCTGAAGTCGTCAGAAATGTGGCGCAGAGACACACGTGCAGGCGACATGTTCATAAAATAAAACAGTTCTTTTTTTTTTTTTGTTTTTTTTTTCGAGACAGGGTTTCTCTGTGGTTTTGGAGCCTGTCCTGGAACTAGCTCTGTAGACCAGGCTGGTCTCGAACTCACAGAGATCCGCCTGCCTCTGCCTCCCGAGTGCTGGGATTAAAGGCGTGCGCCACCACTTGGAGGCAGAGGCAGTTGGCTCTCTGTGAGCTCGAGGGCAGGCTGGTCTTCAGAGTGATTTCCAGGACAGGCTCCAAAGTCACACAGAGATACCCTGTCTCGAAAAAATAAAAAGCAAAGGAAAAAAAAAAGACAACAATTCTACAAATGTATTCTTAGTGGGGCACCTTGTCATTCTAGTGTACTGAAGGAGGAAGGCAAGAGGAGCAAGCATTTCTGGTTCTGGAGGGAGTTTGAGGCCAGCCTGGGCAGCATGTGATATCCCCCCACACACACACACACATACTCAAATAAAAGCTACTGGCTAGTAGTGGTACACACTTTTAATCCCAGCACTTGGGAAGCAGAGATAGGTGGATCTCTGAGAATTCATGACTCTACAGAGCGAGTTCCAGAACAGACAGTCAGAGCTACACAGAGAAATACTGTCTCACAACAAAACAAAAAACATTAAAGGTTTTTTTTTTAAATCACTTAAAAATATGTCATGTGATAGTCTACAACATTCTAGATGGCTTCTTGGGGCTGTCTTTACCTGACGGAATAGATCCATGTTTGTGGAAGGAGCTACTTGACTTCTCACAGTTGGGAAAGGCTAGACTGGAAGAACTTTCCCCAGGGAGATGTAGAATTCTTCTTTGTGGAAGTCTCACGTATTGTTTTTTGGCCACGTATTTGTTTTGTTTTTCTTTGTATTAAAACAGGGTCTCATGTAACCCATGCTGGTCTTGAACTGTTTCTCCTGCTGCTGCCTCGTGAGTTCTAGGATCATAGGTACACATCACCACACTTAGCCTAGAGGACAGGTGACTGAACTGAAGGCTGCCGTGCATCACATAAAGGGGGCACTGCTACCGTCCTCTAGGGCAGAGGTTGGAGAAGGCTGGACTGACCCTCTGCTTGATGAACAACCCAGGCTGCTGCCGGAATGGAAAGGCTCCTTTGGTTTAGTTGAGGTAGAGTGGGAAGAGGATGTCAGGTGGGAGAATCGTGGTAGCTGTGGCCTTTGAAGAGGTCAAAGTGACCCAGAAAATGGAATCTGGCCAGTGGCCATGTGGTGACCTCCCTGAGTTCAGCGGAGAATTCCCAGAATATAGATTCCAGAAAATCTGCCCCAAGGACGTGCAGGTGCCCATGCTTACTGCTCTTTCTGCAGTTGGGGGCGTGAGGGACAGAGGCAGAGGAGACTGCACATGCACAGAGCAGCGTGCTGGCAGACTGCGAGTCCTCTCCACCCTCCATCAAAACTGACAAATTGAGCAGTGGACTCTCCTGGGTGACCTGGATGGCCAGGGTAGCCTGGGGACCCGTTGGGCTGGAGGGAAAGTGAATATGGACTGGGCTGGAACCACAGGTGGGAGTGTACTGGTGCGGGCAGGAGGACCAGCTGTGTCAGACTAGGAGAACAGATGTTGCTCATTTGGTCCCAATGTAGGTACCAGTGGCATGAGCTCAGTGGACAAGGGACAGACAGCAGTGCCTCATGGATTTCATAACAACTCTTTTTTTTCTCCTCCCTAAAATGAAGTCCTGATGTGTGACACAGGTTGGCTTTAAACTCACTATGTGGCCTTAGATAACCATGAACTTTGACCTTCTCAATGAGTGTGAGGATGGCAGACAAGCAGTCCTGCCCAGTTTTATGTGCTCCAGGGACTGAGCCCAGAGCTCTGTGTGTACCAGGCAAGCATGCTGTCATCTGAGCTTCATTCCTAGTCAACACACACACACACACACACACACACACACAGTCACAAGCTGTCAACCATGTGTCCAAAACATGAGTCTAGGGAACATTCCAGATCCAAGTCACAGCATTCTCCGAGGCAGCTCCAGATGAACTGAACGATCACAAAGCACAGGCTCTCCCACGCCTCCTCCCAGATCAAGAACCTTCAACTTCAGTGCTGACCAAATGCTCATAAGTTTTTCTAGACACTGGATCAGTGGGGTGTCACGACGTAGAGACAGAAGTTCTGAGGTCCACAGTGTTTCACCCACCAGTGTGTGAACTCAAGGAAGTTCCTTATCTTCCTGTGCCCATTTCCTTCTGCTGATAGATGGACAAATATCTTTCCTAAAGGCCCAGATGATTAGAGCCTGTGTAAGGGCGCCATGCTGGGTGAAGGGCCCCAGGAAAAGGGTAGCAATTTTACACTCCCCTTCTCCCAGTAAAACTGGGATCCCTTAGGTGGGGCCCCTTATGAAGCTTAACCCTGCAACCAAGTTCCAGCTTTTATTGCCTTTAAACTTCTTATTTGGAGGATTTGAGAGCTGCCTCAGCGGTTGGGAGCATTGTGGCTCTTACAGAGGATTGAGGTTTGGTTCTCAGCACTGATATGGCAGCTCATAACCGTCTATAACCGCAGATCCAGAGGAGCCAGTGCCTTCTGACCTCATGTCCATACATGCAGGTAAAACACCCATTCACAAAATACTCATTCACATAAAATAAAATAAATCTCAAATATGTTTTAATACTTTGTTTGGCTTATTATTAGTGTGTGTGCATACATGTATGTGTTGTGTGTGTATGTGTGAGAGAAAAAAGAACACTTTTTCTTGGTACATGTGAAATTTAGAGGGCAACAACTCTTGGGAGTTGGTTTTCTCCTTCCACTGTGGGTTGCAGGATTAATTTAGGTTATCAGGCTTCTACAGCAAGAGCTTGCTTCCTTTCTTTTTAAAATTAGGATGTTTTAAAAAAGAAAAGAAAGAAAAGGGCTGTGGAGATGACCCAGAAGTTAAGAATGATTACTGGAAGGCCAGATGATCTGCGTCCAGTCCAAACACCCAGGTCTGACTGGTCCCAACCACTTGTACTCCAGTTCCAAGGGATCCAGCACCCTCTTCTGGACTCTATGGGTACCCGCACTCACTTGAACACATATATCCATATAGAGATGCATATATGTACATAATTTAAAAGGCAATGAAGATAATTTTTTAAAGCCACATACTCTCTAGGCAATACACATACAGTAAAACTATCAATGGATGTGGTGGTACATGTCTTTAATCCAGCACTCAGGAGGCAGAGTCAAGCAGAGCTCTCAGTTTGAGGCCAGCCTCCTCTATAAAGCATGTTCCAGGACAGCCAGGCTACACAGAGGAACCCTGTCTCAGAAAACTAAAAGACAGATAGACAGACAAGCCATTAAGAGTTAGTTAGTTGCGCCAGGTGGTGGTGGCATGCGTCTTTAATTCCAGCACTTGGGAGACAGAAGCAGGCAGATCTCTATGAGTTTGAGGGCAGCCTGGTCTACAGAGTGTGTTCCAGGACAGGCATCAAAGCTACACAGAGGAACCCTGTATTGGAAAAAAAAAACCAGCCGGGCGGTGGTGGCGCACGCCTTTAATCCCAGCACTTGGGAGGCAGAGGCAGGCGGATCTCTGTGAGTTCGAGACCAGCCTGGTCTACAAGAGCTAGTTCCAGGACAGGCTCCAAAACCACAGAGAAACCCTGTCTCGAAAAACCAAAAAAAAAAAAAAAAAAAAAAAAACCAAAAGTGTTAGTTTAGGTGCACACCTTGCTGGCACATTGTGAATCTCCAGAAGGTACAACAGAATTTTATGCTGTCTCCCTCTCTTTTTAGAAGTCTTAACTAAAGGAGGATGCTGAGGGACACTGAGGCACAGAGGGAAAGAGACTGGCATGGGGCAGATTACAGGGAGTCCCACACCAAGGGCCTGGAAAGACATTACGTTCATAAAAGTGTTTATGTGTTAAATTTTAGCCAGCGATTCAGTTTCTTTCTGCTGTTGTTGTTTGTTTTGGTGTTCTGGAGACAGGGTTTCTCTGTGTAGCCTTCCCTGCTTGTCCTGGAACTCGCTCTGTAGACCAGGCTGACCTTACACTCACAGAGAGCCACCTGTCTCTGCCTTCTGAGTGTTGGGACTAAAGGTGTGCGCCACTGCTGCCCGGTCCTTTATTTTTAAGGACCTATTTATGTGTGTGAGTATTGTGCCTGAATACATGTGTGTGCACGCATGCATGTCTGGTGCATGAGGAGCTCAGAAGAGGTCAGAGGGCATCAGATCCTCTGGAACTGGAGATACAGATGGTTGTGAACTGCCATGTGGGTCCTGGAAACCGAACCCAGGTTCTCTGTAAGAACAACTGCTCTTAGCCCCTGAGCCATCTCTCCAGCTCCTGAAACACCATTCTTAAATGCTTTTGTTACTTTTTGGGAATACTTCCTTGTTTAACCTACTGCAGAGGGAATATGAAGGGGAGGAGGATTGGAGGTGGCCATTACTAGAGGGTTTGTTGTCTTTTGGATTTGGACTGACTCTCCATGGAGGAGGAGTGCCGCTTTCTAGGGAGACTGGGAATGTTTGTGGCTGGTGGAGACCCTGGATGAGGCCCAGTGGACTAACTAACTAACCCATCACCTCCTTGTCCAGTGGCTATGCTCACCCTTACCACCATTTCTGCTTGTCACCTCTTGACCTAACCTCAACACATTCTCCAGAGTTACTGTCCCTGTGTTCCAGATTCTTGTCTGCAGGTCTATTTTTGGATATGGGCTTCCTGCCCCACTGCTCTGTCTCACCCACGGTCCAGGGCCCTGGAGTTATATCACCCCATCCCCCAGGGAGTCTTCTGAGAACATCACCTTTCTGTGACTAACTTTCTCCTGTCATTTGGTTAAAGACATCCCTGGTCTAAGCTTGGGAAGTCCGGTCTCTCTCTCTCTCTCTCTCTCTCTCTCTCTTTCTCTCTCTCTCTCTCCAGCCTCTTCACAGCAACCCTTGTCCTTCAGCCAGGACTCTGAGGTCTGTGCCTTGCAGTATCTCTGACCACAAGGGCTTCTCACTACCAGTACCACCTGCTGCCAGAGTCCCAGAGGCCTCTCTCTTTCCACCTGGCCTCTGCACTGCCCTCTGGTTGACACAGTTTGGGGTTTGCTGCTGGCCAAGAACTGGGAGGGGCTGCCCTGTCTGGGGTGTTGGGTGATCTGGAAATAGCCTTGGGGGAGGGGCCTGGCTGAGGCTGGTGTTCAAGTGTCTGTCCATGCTCCTAACACCTGGTACTCAGCAGTCAGGGAAGGTGGCATCTTTGCAGAGTCACTTGTCCCTGCTGGGGAATTTAGTCTTGTCTGCGGACTGGGAACACACTGCTGTGCAACCCGACTTTCTTTCCTTTTCTTATTTATTTATTTATTTATTTATTTATTTGGGATAGATTTTCTTTGTGATGTCCTGGCTGTCCTGGAACTCCCTTTGTAGACCAGGCTGACCTCAGATCAGAGATTCACTTGCTGCTGCCTTCTGAGTGCTGGGATTAAAGGCATGTGTCACAATACCTAGCACAAGCCTGGGACTCTATACTTGCCTTAACTGGACCTGGCAAAGGCGGGCTTAGGTGCTGTTTGTGACCTAGATGTGGGCCTGTAAACCATGTTCCTTCAGTAGCCTCAGTATACTGGGAAGTTGGATCCAAAGCCAGTTAAAGCTGATATTCCCAAGAAAGAGATCAAATGTGTTTTCTTTCCCTAAGTATTCAAGGTCCCCACATCCTTGCAAACCATGGGCTTATTTCATAGCTCCAGAAGCCCCCAGGAGGTGAGCAAATTTTATACTAACTTTTAAGATGCAAAGTAGGCACAGAGCCAATGGGTAGAGTTGGACACTGGGCTAGGAGCACAGCTCAGCGGCACAGCGGTGCTCACACAGGCCCTGAGCTTGCTCCACAGCATCCCACAAAAGTGGTGTGTGTGTGTGTCTGTGTGTGTGCACCGGGAAGGGTGGTAGCACTAGAGACAGAGGCAGAGGCGGAGGCTGGGCGAGCAGAGCAAGTCTTGGGTCAGCCTCGACTGGTGTAAAATAATCTAAAATATGCAGGAGGGGCCATGAATAAAACTACTAGTTGCTCCTGCAGAGGACCTGGGTTTAGTTCCCAGCACCCACATAGTGGCATGTAGGCGTACGGGACTCAGTTCCACAGGATCCAGTGCCTTCTTCTGATCTTTGTGGGCAACCAGATACACACAGTATACACATACACCTGCAGAAATATAATAAATACATCTTTAAAATGGTTTGCTTGCCTGTGTTAGTGTTTTGTTGCTGGGCAGAGATGATAACCATGACCATGTCAACTCTTATAGAGGAAAACATTGAATTGGAGTTGACTTCCGGTTCAGAGGTTTAGTCCATTATCATTATGCCGCGAAGCCTGGTGGCACACAGGCAGACATGGTGCTGGAGAGGTAGCTGAGATTTTACATCGGGATCAGCAGGCAGCATGAAGAGGCAGTGTGTGCCATGAGGCCTAGCTTGGGCTTCTAAAACCTCAAAGCCCACCCCTCTGACACTTCCTCCAAGGCTGAACCTAAAATACGACTCCCTATGAGTCTACGGTGGCCATTTCTGTTCAAACCACATTTTCTATTAGTTAAAACTAGACAAACACATGTCAGTCACATCAGAGCTTGTTTCCACTCTGCCACCTATGGGCACTTAGCTGGGTGACTCGGGAGTCTACTTTGCTGTTTCTACGTTTATACAATTAGATTGGCAATGAGATCCACCACTTCAAGGGATTGTAATGAGGATGAAACAAAGCCATGTGCTTGATGTATGACGGTCATGGTCCCCGCAGCTCTTACCTGTGGCTATAGGGTTAGGGGCCCCGACAATCCCACACAATCTAGAGAACCACTTTGTAGTAATAGGGGCGGCGGGGCTGCGTTCCCAGCACCCCGGCCGCCTGCTTGGCTACCTTATGCTCCAAAATAACAACACACAAACTGTATTCATTTAATCACTGCTTGGCCCATTTCTATCTAGCCTCTTCTAGGCTAATTCTCACATATTTATTTAGCCCATTTCTAATCATCTGTGTAGCACCCCTAGGTGCGCTTACCGGGAAGATTCTAGTCTATGTCCATCCTGGGTCAGAGCTTCATGGCGTGCGTCTGCCTGGGAGCTGGTTGTGTGGCGTCTCTCTGAGGCATCTGCTCCCGAGAGGAGAGCTGTGGAGTCTGAGCTCACTTCCTCTTCCTCCCAGCGTTCTGTTCTGTTTACTCCTCCCATCTATCTTCTAACCAATAAAATGGGCCAAGGCAGTTCCTTTATTAGCCAATGACCTTCCTCCATCATTTCCCCTTTTTCTGTTTAAACAAAAAAAAAAAGCCTTTAACTTTAACATAGCAAAATTACGTATAACAAAACAGTTATCAAGTAAAAGTTACAATAATCTTTATCATAACTAAGGAAAACTATAACTATAACTAACTATTCTTAACTCCATCAAAGACTCCAGAAAGATACAATACTACCTAAGCAAACAAGAAAAAAGCAACTTTTAAAACTCTAGAAATGACAGAGGCATCTCGCTGCCTGTACAGTCACCCAAAGTTCCTCTGTACCGTTGGGGCATCCATGTTCAGCCTTCAGGCCCATGGTATCCAGCAGACATTTCCATAAAGCAGGAAAATTCAAAGTCAGTTCAGTCACTATCTGTTGTGTCCTGCAGAATGTCTCGCAGACTCTTTCATGAATCAGGAACCCCGAAAGATCATCTCACCTTAGGCAAGTTCATTGTCCTCTCTCTGTGGGTTCTTTGTGTCCAGTTTACGCAATAGTCCAGGCAAGAGCAGTTTCTTGCCCAAATGGCTATCAAACTCCATAACCAGCCTCTTCGATGCCCATCTTCCTCTTGAAGTAGATTGGTGCTGCCAGGAGCAGAGTGTCTCATTGTCATGAAAAGTCCTAAGTTATTAAAACATTTAAAATGCCATATTCTATAATCTTTGAAAAATATGAAGAATGCCTATCTAAAATATATATATGCACATCTAGAAAATCTTAACTAACGTGACTACAAACTTGACTATTATGATTATCTATTAACAATCTATATTTCTAATTATACATTTTTAAACGAACTACACAATCACAATACCTTAATCAAAATCAGAAACACTTATATATATATAACAAAATTGACCTTAAATCTCTATCAATAAAGCAAAATCTATACTAATGTAAATTATTCATATCTATATCATATCCCCCTTAAAATGTAAAAGAACGTTTATAAACCATATTTGGGAATATGGGCGCAGTTTTTTCTCTCCAAACTGCTTCCTGCTGAATGGGGGCGTCGTTAATTAGGTCTTTCATGGTATAACCTGTGTGCTAGTTTCTCAGTTGGCAGTTGAGCGAAGCAATTTTTTGAAGGCGTGCACAGGAACCATTCAGGAGGATGTGGTCCATCATACCACATTGGGATGGAAGCAATCCACAGACTCTCACCCTCTGTGAAAACAAAATAAGAAACTCCTTTCCAAAGTATCATATCCTTAGATCCAAATTCAAAATATCTATGTTGGATTAGTTCAGCAGCATTTATAAACAAATATCTTTTAGTAGCTTTTGCTCTTTCCTCAGCATTCAAACAATTCAAAGAGAGCATAATAGCATACAGTATCAAAATTCTCTGTGTATTTTCCATCTTTGTGCAGCTTTGTTTTAACCTCTATTTTGTTTATTTTTACTTTTAACTCTTTGCTTTATGAGACAGGTTCTCTGTATCTTTGACCTGAAGTAACTCTGTAGACCAGGCTGTCTTTGAACTCTCAGAGATCCGCCTGTCTCTGCCTCGCAGGCATTCGGGATTAAAGGTGTAAGCTACTACACCTTGAACTCACAGAGATCTGTTTGTCCCTGCCTTCTAGGCACTGGGATTAAAGGTGTGTGCTACCACACCTTGAAGTCACAGAGGTCAATCTCCCTCTGCCTCCCAAGTGTTGGGATTAAAGGTGTGTACTACCACACCCAACAATTCTCTTCCTTTTTTTTTTTTAGTTTAAGAACTTCAGCTTTTAGCCTGCATATATTTTTAACACGCTGTAAATCATTTAAACATTTTCTTTGTCTTTGGCTCTCTTTTTACTGTATCTCTCTCTGTTTTTCTGACCACATGAGTCTTTAATTTACCAAGCAATATCAGTAGGACTAAAGCCGTGGCTTTGACGGCTGGATCCAGCCCATTCCTTAGCTTTCCAGCCTCATGGCTGAGGTACTGGCTGTAGCCATGTTTACTGCCACAACTCTATGGCATTTGAAGGTCCCTGCCAGCAAGCGAGCTTCAGCAGCCTGTGCTTGCAAACCGCACAAACCGCCTGCGTAAAAGAGTCAGAGTTTGCCCTGGCAGGACAGCCCAGAAAGCTGGCATTTTTAGACGGTGCAGCTTTTTTCCTGCTACGGCTGAAAACCGAAAAGCGTGCATTCAGCTTTTCGTCAATACTGTTTAAGTGTTTCGTGGCAGGACCTCTTAAAAGAGCTGCAGGGTTTTGCAGCTAAAGCTGAGTCAGGAAGCCTCTCTTAGATGAGGCGCTTGCTTGCCTCTAGCAAGCAGAGTAGACCCGAGAAATTGACACTATCAAGAAAACATGCTTTACTCTTTCCCAAGCTTTCTCAGGCTTTCAGTGGATTCAGTTGTCCACACGTCTGGGCGCCAATTGTAGTAATAGGGGCGGCAGGGCTGCATTCCCAGCACCCCGGCCGCCTGCTTGGCTAGCTTATGCTCCAAAATAACAACACACAAACTGTATTCATTTAATCACTGCTTGGCCCATTTCTATCTAGCCTCTTCTAGGCTAATTCTCACATATTTATTTAGCCCATTTCTAATCATCTGTGTAGCGCCCCTAGGTGCGCTTACCAGGAAGATTCTAGTCTATGTCCATCCTGGGTCAGAGCTTCATGGCGTGCGTCTGCCTGGGAGCTGGTTGTGTGGCGTCTCTCTGAGGCATCTGCTCCCGAGAGGAGAGCTGTGGAGTCTGAGCTCACTTCCTCTTCCTCCCAGCGTTCTGTTCTGTTTACTCCTCCCACCTATCTTCTAACCAATAAAATGGGCCAAGGCAGTTCCTTTATTAGCCAATGACCTTCCTCCATCACCACTTTGCTCTTTAGGTCCCACGGATTAATAGCCATAAATTTACTATTCACCTCACTGTCCTTTTAAAAACTGGAGGGTGTTGGAGAGACAGCTTAGCAGTTAAAGCACACTGGGCACTCTTCCAGGGAACCCGGGTTCAATTCCCAACACTAACACAACCCACACCTGTCTGTAACTCTAGTTCCAGAGGACCTGACACCCTCTTCTGGCTTCTACAGCCCTATAAGGAAGTGGTGCTCACACATACATGCAGGTAAGCTACCCTAACATCTAAAATAAAAATTAATGTATTTAAAAAAAAAAAAAACAGTGGGGTGGTGAGATGGCTTCACTTGTCCCCTGAGCCAGACAACCTGAGTTCTATCCCCTGGGAACCACATGGCAGGAGAGAATCTATTCTCCCAAGCTGTCTGACTTCCACACTTACCCCAAGGCTCACACATACCCATAATCACATACAGAAGGATTAAATGTAATAAAAACTTTACATAAATAAAGACCATTGGGAACAGGATTACAGATTTTAATTTTGGAACCACTTTTGGGTCTGCTTAGTCCAGGCCTTGGCCATGGTCTCCTGCTGTTCCCTACACTCTAGTCTGGGCTCTCTGGGACAAGCTCTCCAGCACTGCCCTGCTGGCCAGAAGGGGAAAGGCACTTGGGCTGGCTGCCTGGTTAGGACCTAGGGGTAGACAGTGGTGGCCCCAGGCATGCTGTTGTCACCAGCAGGACAGTCAGTGTGGAAATACGGAAGTACAGGAATGGTCACCTGCTACAGGGAGAGGGAACAGTGGCCAGAGGCCGACAGAAAAAAAGATCCTATCTGTGCGTCCTTTCACTGAGGGAAGGAATCGAGCAGGGTCCAGAGCTATCAGTGTCCTCCACAATTAGGCTAAAGGCAAAGCCAGAGGCGGCTTCTGCCCGGAGTTAGAGCTGTCGCAAGTGTGAAGTGCGGGAGAAAAGCATCAGAGATGAAGGACAGACAGGCACGTCTGTCCCCAGCTCCAAAGCCCGAGTTCAGAGACTGGTGACTTGATTTCCATCCAGTGCTTTATTAAAGATAAATACTCTCAGAGAAGAAGTAAGCCATCCCCAGGCCAACAGACAGTGCATGTACATATGTGTGTATATGAGTATTTGTGAGGTCCCTGATCTGTGCTCTGAGGCGTGGTCAGCTAGGCAGAGCCTGGGCCAACCGGTAAGGCAGATGAGGGTCCCTGTCCTGGGGACTCACTGCTCCTGGGTGCCCCAGGAGATGTAGTCTGGCCGCGTGGCCGCATGGTACTCGTCAATCAGCTGCTGCACAATCTCCCTAGATGTGTCCATCTCGTCGAAATTGTCCTTGAAGATGTCCTCCTTGCGGAACTGCTCCATGAAGGCCTCCCTTTTCCGCAGCTTGTCAAACTGGCGGCAGGTCCGTTCAAAGAGCTTAGGGTATGAAGACAGCAGAGGTCACAGGAAATCAAGGGACAGTACGGCCCTAGAGCCAGGGAACCAAGACTGGGTTATCCCCTCAAACAGATGGCAGAGCAGGGGAGGCAGGGATGCAAACAGGCAAAGCACAGGGAGTTTATACAGCTGGGGAGGAGAGAGCTTCAGAATGGCGTCCAGTTCAGGACACCAACTAGGGGCAGACTGGGAAGGCTGATGACAGTACACAGTGGAACACAGTGGCCAGGTGCCAGGGGTGTGGCTCCCAGGTGGCAGCTTTGCTTAACATTCCTGAAGCCCTGGGTTTGCTCCTGGCTAACACACAGACAAAAGGAGACTGCTCACCGAGGAGATACTGGTGTGGTTGGCCATCATGAGCCCGCTGACCCGGTGGGCTGATGGCAGGAAGGGGGACTTCCTTGACAGGGCCACCTGGATGCTGGCTGGGCCCCAGGGGATCAGGTTGGCCAACTTCCTTTCCCGGATCCTCTGCAGGCCCTTGTGGACCTAGGGTGGGCAGAGTGGTGGTGGCTGCTTCTCCTTCACGCTGTGGACCAGAGGGTAGGGTGATGGGGCCTCCCTTACCTGGGTAGGGTCCACCTCTCCATGGATGATGTTGAGGATGGTGATGAAGCATTGGTTGATCTGATGACCCGGGCCAGTGGACAACATGACATCAGTGAGTTCTCACCTCGTGATGTCCAAGATCTTTGTCTTCCTTTTTTCAGCACTAAGAACTCCACCCTTTGTCCCTGCTGCCATCCTGAAACCCACCTTCCCAGCCAGAATATTTCTCAACCCAGAACTGCTGCTTTGTGAATGATTGACATAAAGTTTGCACAACCACCTTCCTCGCACCCGTTTCCCAGCATATCCATTTGTCTCTTATTTATTGCCAGTCTAGTCTGGACAGAGTCCCAGACTTACTTGAGCCTTGCCTTATCCCAAGCTAGGATTACCAAGGAACTCCGGAACTGACACCTGTGAGAAACCCCTGCCCCAGTTGTTGCCAGCTCCTCCTCCGTGCTCAGACAGGTAGATGTTCTCTGGGTTGTAGAGCTTGGCATAGGAGGAGTTGAGGATGGCGTGGATCACCCGGGGCTCCAGGTCCAGCAGCACAGCCCGGGGGATGTAATGCTCATCATCTGCCTGCCAAAAGGAAGCCAGGATGGGCCCGTGAGCCTGGCTGGGTCAAGTCCTGCATCCTCCCAACTCTGGCTCCTGCAGGCCCTCCCTTAAGACAGCCGTTCTGGTCCCATCCTGCCCAGTGAGTTTCCCAGCATCAGGTCACTGCCCTTGATCAAGTCATGTGGTGGGCACCTGGTAGAAAAAGACGTCCTTGCGATCAGTGCCTTCAGTGGCGAACTCCTCCACGATGCCCTCGGGGCTGATGCCATGCTCAGCACACAGCTGTTTCCAGAACTCGAACCCAACTAGGGGAGGGGAAAGAAGCCCAAGTCTGCTGGAGCCTTAAGGACGGAAAAGCCCAGGCTCATAATACATTATGAAGGCGACCCAAGACGCCTGGAAGTTGTCACAGCCCAGGACTGAGGAGGCAGCTCTTGCCTGGATCATCAGGCGCAATAAGGTAAGAAAGGTGGTTGTGGGAAGGACAAAAGGGATTAATGGGTACCAGGCACTTGAATGCCGGTCAAGGGATTGAACCAGAGACTGGCGGGACTCGACGGTCGCTTGCTCACTCTGGTTGCCGCACTGGCCCAGCTGCAGGGTGATGATCTCCCGGGGCATCGCCGGCCAGACGGGAGCTCGTCCGCCCCAGGCCGGCGGGAGTCACAGCCCAGCCTAGGAATGCCTGGCAGCCCGGCGCGCAGGACATGGGCAGCGCGCTGTCTGCCGGTGTTTTGACGGGGACGCTGCGTCTGCGCGTGTGCAGTGTGTGCCACTGCGCAGCCGGCGGGCGGCAGAGCCCGTCCTGGGCATCATTTTTTCTCACCACAGGCACAGCTGGAATTCAGCACAGGCGCAGAGTGAGGCCACGCCCCCTCATGTCAGGATGTGCGCTCGTGCAGGAGACCTTAGAGAGAGGAGGAAACCAACTTGGGTGTGGGGGAAGGGAGGAAGGAGCTGCCCGGTGGATGCACCCAGTGCAGGAGTCACCAGCCTACACCTGCCGGATGTGCTAGATTAAGGGGCTAGATTAAACCAACATTTTCTTAATGGTTGGGGAATTGAACCCATGTTCCTGTGCATACTAAGCACCTGCTATACCACTTAGCTACACACCGATCCCGAGACACATTTCCTTTTTTTCAATTTATATTCTATTTTTACACTATACAAAATACAAAATTTACAATCTAGGGCAAGCTTGTGCCTTAAAAATCCCAGAACTTGGGAGACAAAGCAGATAGATCTCTGTGAGTTCTAATACAGTCTATTTAGTGAATTTCAGGCTAGCTGAGGCTACATAGTGAGACCCTGTGTAATAAGATAAGATAAATTACCCTCTCAGAAGGGCCAGTTGTCCTAAAGGCCCTTGCTGCCAAGTCAACCACTGAGTTTGATCCCAGACACTCAAGTTAGAAGGAGAGAATCAAGAGCCGACACATGTATTGTCCTTTTACCTTTCTTTATGTATGCTCTTTCAGCGTACGAGCCAAAATAAATAAACCCACAAACTAATAAATGAGTAAATAAATAAATGTAATGTCAAAGTCAGTACATGTGGTTGCACACACCTCTCAACCCAGCACTCGGGAGACAGAGGCAAGCCAGTCAAGTCAAGGACAGTTTGGGCTACAGTGTATCAAAATGAGTGAACACTCTGGCAGCAAGCCTTTAGTCCTAGCCCCTGGGAGGCAGAAGCAGGCAGATCTCTGTAAGTTTGCAGCCACCCTGCTCTACACACCAAGTTCCAGGACAGCGAAAACTGCTACACAGAGGAACCCTGTCTCCAAAATCCAAAATAATAAATATATAAACAAACAAACATCCAAAGTTCACCATTTTAACCTTTAACCTGTTCCTATCTTAACCTTTTGAAGTGGCATGAAGGTCTATCGTGTTTTTAATGATCACGACCTCATTCAGAACTTTTTGTTTCGATTTTTTAGGGGGAGGTGTGGAGGCCAAGGGTTTCATGGGGCCCAGGCTGGTCTCAGCCTCACTCTGTAGCCCATAATAACCTTGAACTCTTGATCCTGGTGCTGGTGTTTCTCTAGTCCTAGCACTGCAGGCCTGTGCCGCCCAGTCAGAACTCCTCCATCTTCCCAGACTGGAACTCTGTACCCCTGGATGGTCTGTGCCCGTGACAGTGGCTATCCTCTCTGTCTTAGGACTTTGCCTCTGTGGACCTAAGTGGCAGCATGCAGCATTTTTCCTTCTGTTCCTGTCCATTTATTTCAGGTAGCACAATTCTTTAGGATTCCTCCATTGGCACCCATGTCAGGATGGCTTTCCCTTGTAAAGTTGAATATAAGCTGGGCAGTGGTGGTGCATGCCTTTAATTCTAGCATGAAAGAGGAAGAAGCAGGCAGATCTCTGAGTTCAAGGGCAGCCTGGTGTATGGAGTGAGTTCCAGGATAGCCAAGCTACACAGAGAAACTTTGTCTCTGAAAACAGAAACAATCAAAAAGATTGAATAATACTTCTTATTATATATATGTCTTACTTGTTTTGATCCATTCTTCTCTCAATGGCTTCCTTCTCCCTCTTCCTTTTCTTCTTGCGACATTGGGAACAGGATCTTGGACTTTGTTCTCACATGAGGCTAGTGCCTTCCCTCAGACTAAAATTACGGCTCTCCTTTTACTTAAAAACAAAAACCATTGCAATTGGGGAGATGGCTCAGGAGTTGGAGGATTTGGTTTGATGCCCAGCACCTATGTGATTGTGATAAAATTTTCCTGGGGAGACACAACACACGCATCTACTCACCCCAGATAGGAAGCCCAGAGCAAACAGACCATAGTACGGATAGCACCAAAGGCCAAGTTGGTGAAGCAAGGAGTTTTATTGGGGTTACTGTCAGGAATAGGGGTGAGGGGTGCCTTACCGGAGCAGAAATGATTCAAGGACAGTCGCATCACCAAAGCCCACAGCAGCATGACTGGCAGCTGACACTGTGCAGGTAGCTCATCAGGTTGGAAAGCATCCTTTCCCGTTGACTCAGGGGGTCTGCGCCTCTTCCTGGCAGCTTGCCTGACTTCTGCTTGTTCCAGGGAGCTGGTCTAGTCTGACAATCCTTTTCTGTAGCTCTGTCAGTCGTCTGTCTGTCTCTCTCTCTCTTTTTAGATGTCTATTCAGAAGTAGGATTGTTGAATCAGAAAATGATTTGATGTTTATCTTCTGGAGGAGCGATCATATTTTCTACAGCATCTGCAAAATTTTACATTCCTACAGGAAAATAATGTCCCACTTCTACCCCACTGCCAACACGCATAACGTTCTCTGTTTTTTGAGACAAACCATCCCAGTGGCCACAAAGCAGTATCTCACTGTGGCTGATCTTTTGTACCCACTGTTAAGCTTGTTTATTTTGTTTAGAGACAGGAGCTGATGGAACCCAAGTTGGTCTGGAAATCCTGGCCTTTTTTGTTAATAACATTTACTTTTATTTTATGGGCAGGTCTTTTGCCTGCGTGTATGTCTGTGTGGGGGATCCCCTTGGAACTGGAATTGCAGACATTTGTGTGAAGCTACAAGGAGTCTCTATCTTGCTGGTCCCAGGGGACCCGTTTTTCTCCACCTGCCTGCTCCCGAAGCCACTGATGAAATAGCCACTCTGAGGCTTATGATCAGTTACAACTGTTTGGCCAATGTCTTAGCCTTCGTACGAACAAGCTCTAACTATCAAATTATCCTATTTCTATTAATCTGTATATATGTTACTCCTTCGGTGGTTACTGTTGTGAGTGGTCATGTGGGTGCTGGGAACTGAAGCCGGGACCTCTGGAACAGTGTTCTTAACTGCTGAGCTGTCTCTCCAGCCCCAAACTCCTGATGTCACTGCCTCCACCTTCTGAGAGCCAATTTCAATGGCACCACAGTTGGCTCTTACTAATTTTGACATGGAGTCTCACTATGTAGCCCTGGTTAGCATTCACAGAGCTCCCCCTGCCTCTGCCTCCTGAGTGCTGAATTAAAAGTGTATACTACTGTGTCCAGCTCCTCTTTCATTTAAATTACACAACATTTCAAACATACAAGCATGGTTTTAAATTTTTGGACTTGAAATCTTACATAAAAGAATCAGATTATAAAAGAAGATAAAAGTAACCTTTTTTTTCTCCCTACAGTAGAACTGTGGAGAATTCATCATGTTTCTGTATGTAAATTTACTTTTTCATTTCCTTCTCTCATGCACACACATATACAGTATATACATATTTTTAATATATACTATTTTTTATTTTAAAAGTTTTATTATTTATTTTTTGAGGAGAGAGTTTGTTGAGGCTAGAACCCAAGGCCTTACAGGAATTCAGGAACCATGCTCAATCCCAGCCATATTCTTGGCACCATATACAATCTACTTGATTAAATTTTATGTGTATGAGTATTTTGCCCAATGTGTGTATATGTACCATGTGCATGTCTGGAGTTCACAAATATCAGAAGAGAGGGTCAGATCCCCAAAATGGAGTTAGAAGGTTGTGAGCCATCATGTGGGTGCTGGGATTTGAATTCTGGTTCTCAGCAAGAAGAACAAGTACTCTTAATCACTGAGCCATCTCCCCAGCCCCTATTATTATTATTATTATTATTATTATTATTATTATTATTATTATTATTATTATTATTATGTGTGTATGTATATCATGTGTGTGAACACAGGCAGGCAGGCAAGTACCATGGAATACATGGTGAAGGTCAGAGAACAACTCACTGGATTGGCTCTCTCCTTCTACCATGTGGGTTTCAGGCATCACAGCCATGCTTCTGGCTTGCATGACAAGTATGTTTGCCCACTGCGCCATCTAATCAGCCCATTTCTTTGTTTCTGTGGTGCTGGCTGTGGAATCCAAGGCTCACAGATGTTAAGAAGGGCCTCTGCCACTGAACTGGATCCCCACTGTGTTGCTCTTTTCAGCTGCATTTTAGTATTCCAGGGGACAGATAGAGGAAGGGTATTGATTCTTCCTTCAGGAGCAGGCTCAGCTTTTACTGCTTCCTCTGCAGGGAGGGGCCTAGTGGCTCTAGTCCATTTCAGGGACTTCCTCAAGTTATTTTGACTTGTTTACTGTCCTGCTGAAGGAGCTTCCTGCAGGGTGGAATGTTTCAGTCTGAGGGGAAACTGTTACACGGTTCTCACTTTGTCCTAGACTGCAGCACCAACCGAGGCTCTTCTTGCTTTGCTGGACCTGCATCTGCACCTGGTGTCAGATGGTAACTTTTGTCAGTCCCATGGATGCTGATGTGATTTATTGTTTCTACTTATCACAGTGAACTCTGTTGAACTCTCCTACCCAGCTTCCTTTCCTTTGGAAGAAAATGAGTTCTATGAGTGCACTTCAGGGGCAGGCAGCCCGGCACGGACAAGATGGCTACCACCTGCCAGTTCCACTTTTGTTGCTACCTGGGGTTTTTGTTTTGTTTGTTTTGTTTTTCGAGACAGCGTTTCTCCGTAGCTTTGGAGCCTGTTTTAAAACTAGACCAGGCTGGCCTCGAACGCACAGAGATCTCCCTGCCTCTGCCTTCTGAGTGCTGGGATTAAAGGCATGTGCCACCAATGCCCGGCTTTCTATCTGGGGTTTCTTCCTCTCTGAATTGCCTGTTCTTTGGATTGTCTCCTTCAGACATTTGAAGATTTTCTACAGCCAGGCGTGGCGGTACACACTCGATATCACAGCACTTGGGTTAGTCGAAGGAGAAAGATTGTTCAGAGCAGGCCAGGCTAAGCTGCAAATCAAGACCTTGTCTTAAAAAAAAAAAAAACAAAAACCTGGCAGTGGTGGCACATGCCTTTAATTCTAGCACCCGGGAAGCAGAGCTGTAAGTTTAAGGTCAGCCTGGTCTACAAGGAGAGTTCTAGGACAGCTAAGGCTATAAGGAGAAACCCAGTTTTGATTATTCTTGCTCAGGCTATGACTTAGTTTTTATACCTAGAAAAGATCTGGATGGGCTGGTGAGATGGCCCAGTGGGAAAAGCAATTGTCCCATAACCTGCTTTTGTTCTCCTCTCCCACCCTCGGAGCAAGCGGGAAAACAACGACCCCAGCCCCAGCTTGCCGTTTTCATCCTCCTGCAGATCCCACCCATCTTTCCTTTATGTGTTGTAGGGTCTGTTGGTCCCACAGCCCCACAGCCACCCCGTCCTTTCTTCCAGCTGCACTAGGATAGTTCGACTTGGTCCCTGTGGGTCTTTGATTCATCTGGAATTTATCTGGAGGCCGCCTGTGAGATAGGGATCTATTTTATTGTTTCCATATGAATGTCCAATTGCCTTGTTGAGGGGTCTGAGCAAACTCTTCCAGTCCCTGGAACATTCCAAGCCGCCAAGTGCTCACTTGTCGACCTTTTCCTGCATGCAGGCTGGACCACTGGCCACCAGCCACAGGCTTCTGACTTCCTTTGTGTCTAGTTGTCCAGGTCTGGCTGCCTCTCTCTAGGAGGGAGACAATGAAAATGCTAGGCAAAGTATCTCTACCACGTCATCATCAGACGAGGGTTTTTTTTCTTTCCTTTAGAGAACTCAGCTGTTTTCCAGACCCTTTGCCTCATCTTCTGGACTTGGGTAGAAGGCTCTAAATCACACCACAGCCCTCCCAGGCCTACCCTGGCTGCCTCCCTTCCCCATCCAAGGCATCTTTCTCTTACAGGTTAGGTAGCAAGCAACCCCAAGAGGAAGTGCCAGGGAGGGGCTGGCTACTGTCCTTGAAGTTCGAGGGTAGGGTGGGAGAGCCCAGGTTTGTACCTGCAGGATGGGCGATCTTCAGGGGCCAGGCCTTCTGGGAGTCTACCCAGGAGCCCTGACAAATGGGAGTGAACTCGCCTCCTCAGCCTGTGCGCCTCGTGGGGCTCAGTTTACTGCCTTTCAAATAAGCTGTAAGCAGTTGATGAACTCTTGGGAATAGGAGAATAAAATTTCACCCTTTCTTGGATTAATAACGGTGCCTTCTTCTGCTCTGCCAGAAGTGGGGAGACTTTCTTCAAACCCCGATTTTTAGGTAAGCAGGTGAGAACTTGCAGATTATACTCTGACATGGCTGAGGTGCCTTTCCTCCTAGTCGTGTGGAGCTGAGTGGAGAACTGAGAAGCCTCTGTGTTGGCAGAACTGAGGGCAACCTCTCCCAGCCACGGCTTAGATGAGGTGGAGAATGGGCACTTAGCGCATGCCCGGTGCACAGCAAACCTCTGAACACTGGCTGTTACTGTCACCCTGGATGGAATGGGCGATGAAGCACAGCTTCAGAGGAGCTGCTACAGATAAACAATCTTATTCAGGGAACAAAGAAAATGGATATTTAAGTAGCTAAAAACAAAACACCCAAACTCAGATAGCTATGAATGTACAGATGGGGTTTCAGATTTGAATTCTACTGATAAGCAGAAAGCTTAGGTAGAGAGTTGGTCTCACCTCCATGCAGGATCTCAAGGTTGTTTGTCTGTGGCTGGTGCTGAGTGTCCTTAACTCAAGGTTTTCTGATCCTGGTTGATAATTCATAGGATGCGGTGCCTTTGTCCAAGGCCTCACCTGTCTTTCATTATACCTGTAGCATCTGTAAACTAGCAAGTGTGTCCAACACTCAGGCCTTCTGTTGTGGATATCCTAGTCCTGATGAAACCTGGGTCTGGGGGCCCCTTCATTTCATTTCTTCTTTCTTCCTTTTCTCTTTTTGAGATCAGGGTCTCACTGTGTAGCCCCGACTGCCTGGGAATTCACTATGCAGACCAGGCTGGTCTCAAACTCGCAGAGATCAACCAGCCACCACGCCTAGCTGCACCTTTATTTCTGCCTTGTCCAAAGTTACTGCATTAGCAACTTGGTGTCTTGTGGAGGGAGAGAGAGGCTGAGGTGTAAGGTAGGGAATGAGACTGTTTCTCGGGGCCTGGAAGGAAGAGCAGTGTGCTAATTCTGCACGGAAGCTACATAAAGCTGCTCCGGGATTCCGGATCAGGAATCTGTGACCTCTGAGAATTCAGCTTCCAAAGTTAAGGCATACTGTGTTGTGGAATATTATTTTAACTAGGCTAAGGTGTGCTACATTTGTGTATATATATATATATATATATATATATATATATATATGGTTTCTCCTTAGCTTTTCGGTTCCTGTCCAGGAACTAGCTCTTGTAGACCAGGCTGGTCTCGAACTCACAGAGATCCGCCTGCCTCTGCCTCCCGAGTGCTGGGATTAAAGGCATGTGCCACCACCTACCGGCTTGTTCATATTTTTTAGCGGTGTAAGGATGTGTTACATTTGTCTGTGCTGTTTCTCTTTAATTACATACGGATGTGTTACATTTGTTTCATCTTGCCTGCCTAAGGCACTTGATTGGCTCATAAAGAGCTGAAGGACCAGCTGGGCAGAAGAGGAATAAGACAGCAACAGAGAGAATAAATAGGAGAACTCCAGGTTCTAGAGGAAGGGGAAAGGAATGAGGAGAAGGGGAGACATGCCGGAGGCAAGAACCCCAGCAGAGGCCAGCCAGCAGCCACAGGAAACAGTGAAAGTGAGACAGAAAGAAGGAAGAAAGGAAAGGTAAAAAGCCCCAATCAAAATGCGGATAAAGAGAAACAGGTTAATTTAAGACAAAAGAGCTAGCTAGACAGGAGTGTGAACTAAGCCAAGCAGTCAAAGGTAATAGTAAGTCGCTGTGTCATGGTTTAGGAACTGGTTGGTGGCCCTAAAAGAAACAACAGCCTGGCACAATACTGTGTCCACAAGATGGCTCAGTGGGTAAAGGTGCTTGCCACCAAACCTGAGACCCTGAGTTCCTTCTCTGAACCCACATGATGGAAGGGGGGAATCACTTACCCCAAGTTGTCCTCTGACCTCCACAAAAATCCCACTGGTTCAATTCCCAGCACCCACATGGCAGCTCACACCTGTCTGAAGTTACAGTTGCAGGGGGGTCTGACACCTTCATACCAATCAACATAAATAAAGTTACATAAACCATAAAAATATTTAAAAAAAGCAAAGACCATGGTTAGCAGGCTGGGCGATAGCTCGGTGCTCTGAGGGACGACGACACTGACGTCTGATGAGTTGGGTTCAGTCCCTGGAACTCACAGGGTAAGCAGAGGCTTCTCTCCTGAAAGCCGTCCTCTGACCTCCTCCACGGCACAGGCGCAGCTTCAGTCGCTCACACACATACACACACATTACTAACAACTGAATAGACAAAGAGGCAGGGGTTGAGCCAGGCCTGGTGCTGAGCGTGTGTTCGCTGCATTCGGGAGGTGACGGCACAAGGACAGGTTCAAAGCTATTCTCAGCTATGTAGTAGCAAGTCTGAAGACTGCCTATGCAATGTGAGACCCCGCCCCCCAAAGAAGTAAATAGACTGCCTAGGATGCACAACAATGCCTGGGTTTGATTCCTAGCACCGAATAAAAAGTGAGTGTGGTGGTGGACACCTGTAAACCCAGCACCGAGGTACTGGACGTGGAGATCAGAATCCACTGTTATCCTTGACTGCACACAAAGATTGCAGGCCAGCCTGAGCTACATGAGAACCAGTGTTGAAAATAAGAGTCAGGGGACCAGTGAACATGCAGTCATCCTGCCTGTCTGCCTGCTGGGTAACAAAACTTTTCCTGGGGAGAAGCAAATACACATCTGCTCAGCCCAGATGGCGCCCACGGTACAAAATAGGGTGACACCACGCACATCTGCTCAGCCCAGACAGGGCACCCACGGCACACAATAGTCAGGGTGACACCGCGCACATCTGCTCACCCCAGACAGGGCGCCCACAGTACAAAATAGTCAGGGTGACACCACGCACATCTGTTCAGCCCAGACAGGGCGCCCACGGCACACAATAGTGAAGGTGACACCAAAGTCCAAGTTGGTGAACAATGAGTTTAATTGGGGTTACTAATGCAGCAATTCTCAACCCGTGAGTTGCAAACCCTTTGTAGGTTGAAAGATACTTCACAGGAGTCTCCTAAGACACCCAGAAAACACAGATATTTACATTATGACTCTCAGCAATAGCACAATTGCAGTTAGGAAGAAGCAATAAAAATAATTTGATGGCTGGGGTCACAACATGAGGAACTGTGTTATAGGGTTGCAGTGTCAGGAAGGTTGAGAACCCCTGGATGACAGGAATAAGGGTGAGGGGTTACTCAAAGACAGCTGCAACACCAGCCCAGCATGGGTGACATCTCACACAGCTGGGGACCTGGAGCACACTGCACAGCCTGTAGGCAGCCCACCTGCTTGGAGAAGGTCCTTTCCCTGTGCCTCAGTTGGGCTAAACCCCTTCTTCCAGGCAGCTCAGCTGGTCTCTGCCTCTTCAGGGCAGCTGCTCTGGCCTGAGTTTTTTTGTTTTGACAGCTTCTCTGAGGTAACTCTCCTTTTCATTGTTTAATATGGGGGGGGGGGTCCTAGTGAACCTGGTCAGTTTCAGGAACTTCCTGAAGTTACTTTGAGTTGTTTACTTTTGAGCTTAAGGCCCTGCCCTGGAGGATGGAATGTTACAATTTGGGAGGACAGTTACACAGCACTGCCGGCCCACCCTCACTGAGACACAGCTGAAGGGTTCCCAGGCTCAGGATGGCGACTGAACCAAGTTCCAAGCAGAAAAAGGGGAGCAGAAAAAAGGAGGGTGGTGCATCCAGCTGTACTCACCCTCTCCATTTTTGTAACTTATTGGTGCCCGAGGAGCCTGATGCTTTCTGCATGGCAGACAAGCATTCTACTAAGTCACATTCCTCGACTCTATTTTAATATTATGGTTATCAGTGCTATGTAATAACAATAGTGACAGTGATGATGATGACTACAAAGACAGATCTTACTGTCACCCCGGCAGGTTTCCAACTTGCAGTCCTCCTGCCTCAGCTTCCTGCGTGCTAGAATTACAGCTATGCCATGATGGCCACCTTTAGCTCTACCTTTTTGTTTTCTTTAAAAACACATCCTGTGGCATGTACACATGTCTTTTCTTTAATTTTTTTATGTGCATTGGTATGAGGATGTCAGGTCCCCTGGAACTGGAGTTACAGACTGTTTTTAGCTCCCTTGTGGATGCTGGGAATTGAACCTTGGTCCTCCGGAAGAGAAGCTAGCGCTCTTAACCACTGAACCAGCTCTTCAGCTCCTGGTTTTTGTTTTTTTCAAGACAGAGTTCCTCTGTATAGCTTTGGAGCCTGTCTTAGAACTCTCTGTGTAGACCAGGCTGGCCCAGAACTCAAAGAGATCTGCCTGCCTCTGCCTCCCAAGTTGGGATTAAAGGTGTGCACAGTCACCAGGTACTACTTTAAAGCATTACCGTTGTGCCAGGTGTGGTGGCACATGCCTGTTAATCCCTGTAATCAGAAGCAGAGACCAGTGAGTCTGAGTGATTCCAGTCAGGTCTACAGAGTGAGTTCCAGGACAGCCATAGACACATACTGAGACTGTGTTTCAGGAAAACTAAATAAGGAAATTACTACTTGGCTTTGTTCAGAAAAACTCCTCCTCTGAGCCCCATGCTATCATCTCTAGCACTCTCTGTGTCAGAAATCCCCAGTGATCGCCTTCATTTGTTTGTTTTTCAAGGAGATCTATGTCAAGGGACCTAAGTCAAATGCCACAACCTTCTGGCAACAAGGACTCTCAGGGGCGTGTCTTCTGTGTCCTGGCAGGACATTTCAGGCATTTCTTTGTTCACACAATGTGACTGTGACGGTTCCCAATCATGAGAAAAAGAAGAGAGGCAAAATTCCTGTTCCCCTGCGCAGGCGGCCAGTGGCAAGAGTATTTGTGAGAGGATGAAAGGATTTGCCCTTCAGGCCAGTTAACAAATAAGAGAAAACCAGCACGAGCAAGGAGTAGTGAGCCCGTGTGACACAAATGTCTCTAGCCTGACTCCCTGCATCCACACTCGCCAGACCCTGCTCTCCATCAAGTCCCACCTTTGACCCCCGAGATCGCAGGTCCTTATGGGTAGTTCTTGGAACCGCCGTTTCTTGACCTCACTTCCTGTGCCCTCCACCTCTCCTCTGCTTCAGATGAAATCTTTCTGCAGCCCCACAAGGTTCTCCACCAACACAATAATCCAAATCAGACCAGATAAAACCGAATTAGAAAAAAATCCAGCAGGGCGGTAGTGGCGCACGCCTTTAATCCCAGCACTCGGGAGGCAGAGGCAGGCGGATCTCTGGGAGTTCGAGGCCAGCCTGGTCTACAAGAGCTAGTTCCAGGACAGGCACCAAAGCTACAGAGAAACCCTGTCTCGAAAAAAAACAAAAACAAACAAAAAAAAAAAAGAAAGAAAGAAAGAAAAGAAAGAACCCAGGTTTAATGGATACCAACGCTCCGGATGGCTTTCCAGCCCCCCAGACATCAGCTGGGGAAGGAAGACTGGAAAACCACGTGTTTAGTCTCTGGGGTGGAGCTTAAATACCCTGTGGGAGTGGTCTGGAGCATCTCTGGGGGGGAAGTTATTGTTTGGAGGGGGGGCTTTTCCCCAGGGGTGGAGTCTGGACTGAGGCAACTCCCCAGGGGAAGGGGCTTGGGTTGGACTTCCAACCAAACATTGCCGATTTTTTTGATATATGGATGCCAGGGGCTGTGGTGTGGCCTTAACCCAAACAGCCCACACCGTGGCTAGGTCCCAGGACTGGCCCTAAAGCTACTCCTTAACTTTAAATGTTTCAATTTTATTTTATTTTAATTTTTCTGGGGGGATTTCAAGACAGGGTTTCTCTTGTAGCCTTTGGAGCCTGTCCTGGAACTAGCTCTTGGAGACCAGGCTGGCCTCGGATTCAGAGATCCGCCTGTCTCTGCCTCCCGAGTGGTGGCATTAAAGGCGTGTGCCACCGCCACCTGGCTTTATTTAACTTTTCTAGGTTGATATTTATTTTATGTGTATGAGTGTTCCACCTGCATGTATGCATGTATGTGCAGCACATGCATGCCTAGTGCCTTTGAAGGCCAGAAGAGAGTGTCAGATCCTGCAGCTAGAGTTACAGGTGATTGCGACCTCCCCAGGGTAGGTGCTGTGAACCACACTCAGGTCCTCTGCAAAATCCTCTTAATCATTGAGCCATCTCGCCCACCCTTAAACTTTATTTATTATTATTACTAGTATTAATAGATTGTGTGTGTATGATGTTCGTATGACAGCAGGCACATGGATGCCACTGCATGTGTATGGAGGGCGTAAGATAACTTTTGGAGATTGGTTCTCTCCTTTCAATGTGGGTTTCAGGGATTTGAACTCAGGCCATCAGGTTTGCACAGCCAGTGCTCTCAACTGCTGCATCATCTCGAAAGTCCTATATTTGTGTGTGGGGGTGTCTGCACACGTGTGCAGGGGCCCTTGGTTGTGTGTGTGTGTGGGGTGTCTGCACACGTGTGCAGGGGCCCTTGGTTGTGTGTGTATGGGGGTGTCTGTGCACATGTGTGCAGGGGCCCTTGGTTGTGTGTGTCGGTGTCCATGCACGTGTGCAGGGGCCCTTGGTTGTGTGTGTGGGGGGTGTCTGCACACGTGTGCAGGTGCCCTTGGTTGTGTGTGGGGGATGCAGGTGCCCTTGGAAGGCAGAGGTGTCTGGTCCCCTGGACCTGGAGTTACAGGCAATTGTGAGACACCTGACATGGGTGCTGGGAACTGAACTCTGGTCCTCTGGACGAGCAGCACGTGTTCTTATCCTTAACTCTTCTGGAAGAGCAGTGTGTGCTCTTAGTCCTCTTAACCACTGAGCCATCTCACCAGCCCCTACCCCCCACCCCCCCATTCTTAACCTTAAATTGACTGGCTGCTAGTGACTGTAGCACAAATTCTAATTGGAGTCAGATATTAGGGGATGAAAGCTGAGAGAGATCAGAGAAGCAAAGGAGCCAGCCACTGGAGAGTTCTTACCTCTACCAGTGCTCGGACAGAAGGGGTGATCCTGTTTCTCGGAATCCTCAGATTGCTTCTGAGCTGTCTCCTCCTACTTTAAAGTCCACTCATTGCCCAGCCATGTCACTCCTATCTCCACCGCCCTAATGTTGGGATTAAAGACATGTGATCCCAAGTGCTGGGATCATCTTTGTGTGAGCCTCCACCAGCTGGCTCTGCTTCTCTGTTAGACAGATTCAATCTTGTGTAACCCAGGGTGGCCTTGAACTCCCAGAGATCCGCCTGTCTCAGTCTCCCGAGTGCTGGGACTAAAGGTGTGCGCCACCACTGCCCGGCCTCTATGGCTAACTTGTGGCTTAGCTCTGCACGCTGATCTTCAGGCAAGCTTTGTGAGGTCACAAACAAAAATACCGCTCCATATGGCTGTATCTCCTGCACTTCTATTTCCTTTGTTTTGATCTCTTTGTCTTCCTAGGGTTGCTTTCACTCTCCTACACTGGCTATGACCTTGTGGGTTTGCATCCTTCTCCCTGGAGTCTGGATGAGCCAATCTAATTCTCCTTTCTTCCCTTCATCTTCAAATCTTGATGAAACGGGGGACGTGGCTCTCCCTACCCGTCTGCTCTCTCACCCCTGCAGCTGAGTACAGGCGAAGACAGTGCGAGCTCAAGCGGCAGACAGTTGCCATGGCAACTCGGTCTCCAACCTTGCCATCCTCCTCCACCCGCCTGGCCTGGGAGTCCCGAGCTGTCCCTGTCAGCTCTCTTCTGTTTCCCACCTTTGTGTCCCTCCTTTCTCATTCTCCTCACGGAGAACTTCACCCCTACTTGACAGTGAAAATCGAAGCCATCAACTTCCTGGCCCCCACTACCACCCTACTGACTTATTTTTAACTGCTCTCATCCTTTGCTCCTTCCGGCAGTTAATCCGTCCACCTGAGCCCTGCATCCAGTAGCTCCACCTGCTCAAGGACCTTGGCGCTCCAAACCCCTGCCCCTTCAGGATTTAGATGTGGAAGTCTCTCCTGCATTCTGAAAAGCCCACTTCCCCAGGCACCAGCTTCTGGTTTCATCAGTCCACATCCTTCCTTCTTGCCTTTCCTTTAGAATACTTGTTATTTTTAATACTAATAACGTGTGAGCCACCATGCCAGCTGGCTCTTACCGATAGATGCCTTCTGTTGTTTGCTGGCTATTATTCTTTTCTGCATAAAATAGTATACATGGGCCGATGACTGATTAACATCCAGTGTTGATGGGGCTTCTGAGACATGGGTGCTTTTGTGCACTAAAATGGGTATTTTTGTACATTATTCATGGTGTCATAAATGGCTGTAACCCTGAGGAGAACTGGCAGTCTTATTATCTGCCACGCGCGAGACTCTGACCTGGTGGCTCTACTTTGAGGCGTGTATCCTAGGATGTTTACACAGTTTGTGCATGCAGGGGTTTTCTGTGGTGCTGTTCATAACAGTGAAAAGTGATGTGTATCTAGCCATCAAAAATCTAGCTAAATAGACTTTGCAAATCCCTGTGAAGAAACACAAAGGAGCCCTTTATAAGAAAAAGAGAAAATAGGACCAGCGAGGTGGCTCAGAGTAATGGAGCGAGCTGATCATGATCAAGCATGGCAACCTGAGTTCAAACCCAGAAACTCATGTTAAAGTGGAAAAAGAGGACCAGCTTTGCAAAGTTGTTCTCTGACACCCACAGGTACATCAGATCTCCAGGCCCCATGTGCCTGGTGCCTAGGAGGTCAGAAGAGGGTGGCAGATGCCCTGGGACTGGAGTTAGGGACAGTTGTGAGCTTGCTGTGTGGGTGCTGGGAACTGAACCTGGGTCCTCTGCAAGAACAAGTGCTTTTAACCACTGAGCCATCTCTTTAATATCCTACCCATTTTGTTCTGTAAGACCAGGCTGGCCTCGAACTCACAGAGATCCACCTACCTCTGCCTCCAGAGTGCTGGGATTAAAGGTGTGTGCCACCACTGCCCTGGCTGATTGTGTTTCTGTGTGTGATATACATGTATATGTGCATGTGTGTTCCTGTGTATGCACATGCGTGTAAGGGCGCATGGACACAGTCCTACGTTTGTAGAGGCCTTAAGTTGACATCAAGCGTCTTCCTCCAACACTTCTCATTTATGTTTTTGAGGTGGGGCCTCTCACCGAACCTGGAGTTTGGCGATTCTGGCTAGTCTAGCAAGTCAGCTTGCCGTTGGGAATCTGCTGTGTTTGCCTCCTGAGTTCTGGGATTATAGACAGCCATGACACCTGGCTGACTTTCACAAGGGTTTGGGGACCCAATCACTGGTCCCTTCCTGCTTACAAGGCAAGTGCTTTATCCACTATGCTGTCTCCACAGCCCTGAGTCTGAGCATTTCTCACCACTAGAGACGTTGAGTGTCATATAATTTATCATAAACATTTATTCCCTCTACTCATTTACCACCGCCCTCATCATCATCATCATCACAGTGTTTGTGTCTCCCTTGTTTTTTCCTCTTACCCAATCCCTAACCAAAACTTCCTGGCCTGGGCTGGTGCCACCCCCTCTGGAAGTCTTTCCTGGTGGTTGGTCTCTCTTGCCCTCCTCTTCCAAACTTGCCCAGGTCTACGACTTAATTCTAAAAGATTTTACTCTGTGTGTGTGCCTGTATGATGTGTGTGTGCGTGTATGTGTGTATGTGTATGTATGTATGTGGATGTGGGATGGAGATTTTTGTGGGGATCAGAGAACAACTTGGGGTAAGTGATTCCCCCCTTCCATCATGTGGGTTCAGAGAAGGAACTCAGGTTCTCAGGTTTGGTGGCAAGCACCTTTACCCACTGAGCCATCTTGTGGACACAGTATTGTGCCAGGCTGTTGTTTCTTTTAGGGTCACCAACCAGTTCCTAAATCATGACATAGCGACTAGTTAGTTTTGAATGCTCACCCTAGCTCAGGTTCGTGTCCAGCTAGCTCTTTTGTCTTAAATTAGCCTGTTTCTCTTTTTTTTTTAAATATTTATTTATTATGTATACAATATTCTGTCTGTGTGTATGTCTGCAGGCCAGAAGAGGGCACCAGACCTCATTACAGATGGTTGTGAGCCACCATGTGGTTGCTGGGAATTGAACTCAGGACCTTTGGAAGAGCAGGCAATGCTCTTAACCACTGAGCCATCTCTCCAGCCCAGCCTGTTTCTCTTTATCTGCATTTTGCCTTGGGGCTTTTTACCTTTCCTTTCTTCCTTCTCTCTGTGTCACTTTCACTGTTTCCTGTGGCTGCTGGCTGCTGCTTGGGTTCTTGCCCGGGGCTTGTTTCCCTTTCTCCTCTTTCCTTTCTCCTTCCTTTGGAACCTAGATTTCTCCTCCTATTTATTCCTTCTGCTTGCCCACTTATGCCTCCTCTGCTGAGCTATTGATCATTCAGCTTTTTATTGGACCAATTGAGTGCCTTAGGCAGTAAGATGAAACATATGTAACACATCCTCATGTAATTAAAGAGAAACAGCACAGACAAATGTAACACATCCTTACACCGCTAAAAAAATAAACAAATGTAGCACACCTTAGCCTAGTTAAAATAATATTCCACAACACAGTATGCCTTAACTTTGGAAGCTAAATTCCCTGAGGTCACAGATTCCTGACCCGGAGTCCAGGAGCAGCTTTATGTAGCTTCCGTGCAGAATTAGCACACTGCTCTTCCTTCCAGGCCCCGAGAAACAGTCTCATTCCCTACCTTACACCTCAGCCTCTCTCTCCCTCCACAAGACACCAAGTTGCTAATGCAGTAACTTTGGACAAGGCAGAAATAAAGGTGCAGCTAGGCGTGGTGGCTGGTTGATCTCTGCGAGTTTGAGACCAGCCTGGTCTGCATAGTGAATTCCCAGGCAGTCGGGGCTACACAGTGAGACCCTGATCTCAAAAAGAGAAAAGGAAGAAAGAAGAAATGAAATGAAGGGGCCCCCAGACCCAGGTTTCATCAGGACTAGGATATCCACAACAGAAGGCCTGAGTGTTGGACACACTTGCTAGTTTACAGATGCTACAGGTATAATGAAAGACAGGTGAGGCCTTGGACAAAGGCACCGCATCCTATGAATTATCAACCAGGATCAGAAAACCTTGAGTTAAGGACACTCAGCACCAGCCACAGACAAACAACCTTGAGATCCTGCATGGAGGTGAGACCAACTCTCTACCTAAGCTTTCTGCTTGTCAGTAGAATTCAAATCTGAAACCCCATCTGTACATTCATAGCTATCTGAGTTTGGGTGTTTTGTTTTTAGCTACTTAAATATCCATTTTCTTTGTTCCCTGAATAAGATTGTTTATCTGTAGCAGTTCCTCTGAAGCTGTGCTTCATCGCCCATTCCATCCAGGGTGACAGTAACAGCCAGTGTTCAGAGGTTTGCTGTGCACCGGGCATGCGCTAAGTGCCCATTCTCCACCTCATCTAAGCCGTGGCTGGGAGAGGTTGCCCTCAGTTCTGCCAACACAGAGGCTTCTCAGTTCTCCACTCAGCTCCACACGACTAGGAGGAAAGGCACCTCAGCCATGTCAGAGTATAATCTGCAAGTTCTCACCTGCTTACCTAAAAATCGGGGTTTGAAGAAAGTCTCCCCACTTCTGGCAGAGCAGAAGAAGGCACCGTTATTAATCCAAGAAAGGGTGAAATTTTATTCTCCTATTCCCAAGAGTTCATCAACTGCTTACAGCTTATTTGAAAGGCAGTAAACTGAGCCCCACGAGGCGCACAGGCTGAGGAGGCGAGTTCACTCCCATTTGTCAGGGCTCCTGGGTAGACTCCCAGAAGGCCTGGCCCCTGAAGATCGCCCATCCTGCAGGTACAAACCTGGGCTCTCCCACCCTACCCTCGAACTTCAAGGACAGTAGCCAGCCCCTCCCTGGCACTTCCTCTTGGGGTTGCTTGCTACCTAACCTGTAAGAGAAAGATGCCTTGGATGGGGAAGGGAGGCAGCCAGGGTAGGCCTGGGAGGGCTGTGCAGTGGTTTACAGGTTTTTTACCAAACTCCAAAAGATTCTAGGCAGAAAGGAAAGAAAAGCAAAGCCCTTGTCTGATCGTGACGTGGTAGAGATACTTTGCCTAGCAATTTTCAGTGTCTCCCTCCTAGAGAGAGGCAGCCAGACCCGGACAGCCAGACCCAAAGGAAGTCAGAAGCCTGCGGCTGGTGGCCAACAGTTCCATCTGCCTGCAGGGAGCAGTCGACAAGTGAGCACTTGGCAGCTTGGTTTGTTCCAGGGGCTGTAAGAGCCTGCGCCAACCCCTCAACAATTGGTTCAGAGACAACTGGACATCCATATGGAAAAAATAAAATAGACCCCTATCTCATAGCAGGCCTCCAGATAAATTCCAGATGATCTACAGGAAGCGATCCGAACGATCCCAGCGCAGCTGGACAAAGCTAGAATAAATGTGGGGCTGTGGGACCAAGAGGCCGTACAACACATGAAGCAAAGCAAGGTAGGATCTGCATGGGCGTGAGAATGGCAAACAGGACCTGGGGTCGTCCCCCCTTGCTCTGAGGGTGGGAGGGGAGAACAAAATTGTTTCTAAATTAAAAAAACATATTTTATTATTATTGTGTTTACAGTGTGTGCATATAAAGGTCAGAGGACAATGGTGTAGGTCGTTTCTCGCCTCTTTACACAGGTTTGGGGATGGAACTCTGGTCACCAGGCTATGGGACAATTGCTTTTCCCACTGAGCCATCTCACCAGCCCATCAAACTCTTTTCTAGGTTTGAAATCTAAGTCATAGCCTGAAACAAGAATAATCAAAACTGGGTTTCTCCTTGTAGCCTTAGCTGTCCTAGAACTCTCTTTGTAGACCAGGCTGACCTTAAACTTACAGCTCTGCCTCCCGGGTGCTAGAATTAAAGGCATGTGCCACCACTGCCAAGTTGGGTTTTTTGTTTGTTTGTTTGTTTAGTTTTGATTTTTAAGACAAGGTCTTGATTTGCAGCACAGCCTGGCATGCTCTGAACAATCTTTCTTCTTCAACTAACCCAAGTGCTGTGATATTGAGTGTGTACCGCCATGCCTGGCTGTAGAAAATCTTTAAATGTCTGAAGGAGACAATCCAAAGAGCAGGCAATTCAGAGAGGAAGGAACCCCAGATAGAAAGCCAGGCGTTGGTGGCACACGCCTTTAATCCCAGTACTCAGGAGGCAGAGGCAGGGAGATCTCTGTGCGTTCGAGGCCAGCCTGGTCTAGTTTTAAAACAGGCTCCAAAGCTACGGAGAAACGCTGTCTCGAAAAACAAAACAAACAAAACAAAAACCCCAGGTAGCAACAAAAGTGGAACTGGCAGGTGGTAGCCATCTTGTCCGTGCTGGGCAGCCTGCCCCTGAAGTGCACTCAAAGAACTCATTTTCTTCCAAAGGAAAGGAAGCTGGGCAGGAGAGTTCAACAGAGTTCACTGTGATAAGTAGAAACAATAAATCACATCAGCATCCATGGGACTGACAAAAGTTACCATCTGACACAGGTGCAGATGCAGGTCCAGCAAAGCAAGAAGAGCCTCGGTTGGTGCTGCAGTCTAGGACAAAGTGAGAACCGTGTAACAGTTTCCCCTCAGACTGAAACATTCCACCCTGCAGGAAGCTCCTTCAGCAGGACAGTAAACAAGTCAAAATAACTTGAGGAAGTCCCTGAAATGGACTAGAGCCACTAGGCCCCTCCCTGCAGAGGAAGCAGTAAAAGCTGAGCCTGCTCCTGAAGGAAGAATCAATACCCTTGCTCTATCTGTCCCCTGGAATACTAAAATGCAGCTGAAAAGAGCAACACAGTGGGGATCCAGTTCAGTGGCAGAGGCCCTTCTTAACATCTGTGAGCCTTGAAGTCCACAGCCAGCACCACAGAAACAAAGAAATGGGCTGATTAGATGGCGCAGTGGGCAAACATACTTGTCATGCAAGCCAGAAGCATGGCTGTGATGCCTGAAACCCACATGGTAGAAGGAGAGAGCCAATCCAGTGAGTTGTTTTCTGACCTTCACAGGTATTCCATGGTTCATGCCTGTTTACCTATGAACAAAACATAATATAAATCTACATATAGTAATAGTCAATAATAATAATAGGAATAATAATAATAATAATAAATAGAAGCTAGAGAGATGGTTCTGTGGTTAAGAGCACTTGCTCCTCTTGCTGAGGATCTAAGTTCAAATCAGCATCCACATGGTGGCTCATAACCATCTATAACTCCATTCTGGAGATCTGACCCTCTCTTCTGATATCTGTGAACCCCAGTACATATAGGTACATTTGGGCAAAACACTCATACACATAAAATTTAAGTAAATAGTATTTGGTGCCAGGAATGTTGCTGGCAGAAAGCCTGGTTGCTGAGGGCCTGCCAGGCCTTGGGTTCTATCCTCAACAAACCTCCCCACAAAATAAATATTAAAATTTTTCTAAATAAAAATAATGGTATATATATAATATATACATATATACTATATAGGTGTGTGCATGAGAGAAGGAAATGAAAAGCAACTAAATTTACATAGAGAAACATGAGTAAATCTCAACAATTCTAATGTAGGGAGAAAGGAAAAAAAAGTAGATTACTTTTCTCTGCTGTTATACTCTGATACATTTTTATAAGATTTCCAGATAAGGGGGCTGGAAAGATGGCTCAGAGGTTAAGAGCATTGTCTCCTCTTCTAAAGGACCTGAGTTCAATTCCCAGCAACCACATGGTGACTCACAACCATCTGTAATGGGGTCTGGTGCCCTCTTCTGACCTGCAGACATACACATAGACAGAATATTGTATACATAATAAATAAAAATGAATATTTAAAAAAAGATTTTCAGATGAAAAATACAAAACTATGCTTATATGTTTAAAATATTCAGTGATTTAAATGAAAGAGGAGCTGGAAAGAATAGTACACACTTTTTTAATCCAGCACTCAGGAAGCAGAGGCAGGGGGAGCTCTGTGAATGCCAGGCTAAGCAGGGCTACACAGTGAGACTCCATCTCAAAATAAATAAATAAGAGCCAAGTGTGGTGCCACTGAAATTGGCTCTCAGAAGGAGGAGGCAGGGGCATCAGGAGTTTGGGGCTGGAGAGACAGCTCAGGAGTTAAGAACACTGTCTGCTCTTCCAGAGGTCCCAGCTTCAGTTCCCAGCACCCACATGGCCACTCACAAATGTCTGTACCAGTTCCAAGAGACTCCACATACAGACATACCTGCAGGTATGTTCATAAAGTACAAATAAATACATCATGAAAAAAGAGCCGGGTGGTGGTGGCACATGCCTTTAATCCCAGCACTCAGGAGGCAGAGGCAGGCGGATCTCTGTGAGTTCGAGACCAGCCTGGTCTACAGAGCTAGTTCCAGGACAGGCTCCAAAGCCACAGAGAAACCCTGTCTCGAAAAACCAAAAAAAAAAAAAAAAAAAAGACTAGGATTTTGAGACCAACTTGGGTTCCATCAGCTCCTATCTAAACAAAATAAACAAGCGTAACAGTGGAAATAAAAGAGAAATCACAGTGTGATATTACTTTGGTCACTGGGTTGTTTTTTATTAAAAAATTAGAGGAAGTTATGCATTCTGGCAATGGGGTAGAAGTGGGGCATTGTTTTGCTAGTGAGATGTAAATTTTTTTCGAGGCAGGTTTTTTTTTAAATATTATATTTATTTATTATATATACAATATTCTGTCTGTGTGTATGCCTGCAGGCCAGAAGAGGGCACCAGACGTCTTTACAGATGGTTGTGAGTCACCATGTGGTTGCTGGGAATTGAACTCAGGACCTTTGGAAGAGCAGGCAATGCTCTTAACCGCTGAGCCATCTCTCCAGCTCCCTCTCTCCAGCTTTTCAGGCAGGGTTTTTCTGTAGCTTTGGAGCCTGTCCTAGAACTAGCTCTCGTAGACCAGGCTGGTCTCGAACTCACAGAGATCCGCCTGCCTCTGCCTCCTGAGCAGCGTGCACCACCACCGCCCGGCTGAGATGTAAAATTTTGCAGATTATGATGGGCTCCTCAAGAAGTTAACATAAAATCATTCTCTGATCCAACAATTCTACTTCTGGATACACATCTAAAGAAAGAGAGAGAGAGACAGACAGACAGACGACAGAGAAATGGATGGCAGGGACCCCCAGAGAAACCTGCACACCTTACTCATTACTCATTATAACAAAACAGTGAACTGGGCCAGGTGGCATTGGCCTGCAATCCCAGCTACTCAGGGAAACTGAGGTCTAAGAGTCATAAATTCAAGGCTAGCCCAGGCAGTTTAGTGAAACCCAATCTTCTACTAAAAAGTAAAAAAGGAAGGAGCAGGAGAGTAGGCCAAGACATCAAGCATACTGGCTGATTTTTGGGGGTTCAGCATCCACAATTTCTACACATACAAACACACACACACACACACACACACCATGAATTAAAACAAACTTTTAGCCAGGTGGTGCACACCATTCATACCAGCACTTGGAGGTATAGGCAAGAGGATCTCTGAGTTTGAGGCCAACCTGGTCTATGGAGCGAGTTCCATGACAGCCAGCCAGAGCTACACAGAGAAATCCTCTCGCAAACAAAGGAACAAGAAAAATTAAAATTCTGTCTCTAAAGATTTGTCTTCTATGTGTATTGGTGTTTGGGTTGCAGGGTCTGTGTACCACATGTGTGCAGTTCAGGCAGGGACCAGAAGGGGGCATGAGATCCTCTGGAGCTGGAGTTACAGACAGTGCTGAGCTACCACTCAGTGCTGTGCAACGGTTTCCTCCAAATCTGGAACATCCCATGATGCAGGGAAGCTCTGTAGCAGGAGGTAAAACACTCAAAGTAACTTCAGGAAGTTCCTGAAACTGACCAGAATCACTAGGTCCCTCCCTGCCAGTATAAGCAATAAAAGCTGAGAGTCCCTCTTAGACAAAGAGAAGCTGAGCTACAGCAAAGAATTGTCAGACTAGACCAGCTCCCTGGAACAAGCAGAAGCCAGGCAAGCTGCCAGGAAGAGGCGCAGACCCCCTGAGTCAACGGGAAAGGATGCTTTCCAACCTGATGAGCTACCTGCACAGTGTCAGCTGCCAGTCATTCTGCTGTGGGCTTTGGTGATGCGACTGTCCTTGAATCATTTCTGTTCCTGAAAGGCACCCCTCATTCCTATTCCTGACAGTAACCCCAATAAAACTCCTTGCTTCACCAACTTGGCCTTTGGTGCTATCTGTACTATGGTCTGTTTGCTCTGGGCTCCCTGTCTGGGGTGAGTAGATGCATGTGTTGTGTCTCCCCAGGAAAATTTTATCACAATCACACAGGTGCGGGGAATCAAACCAAATCCCCTAACTCCTGAGCCATCTCCCCAATTGCAATGGTTTTTGTTTTTAAGTAAAAGGAGAGCTGTAATTTTAGTCTGAGGGAAGGCACTAGCCTCATGTGAGAACAAAGTCCAAGATCCTGTTCCCAATGTCGCAAGAAGAAAAGGAAGAGGGAGAAGGAAGCCATTGAGAGAAGAATGGATCAAAAACAAGTAAGACATATATATAATAAAAAGTATTATTCAATCTTTTTGATTGTTTCTGTTTTCAGAGACAAAGTTTCTCTGTGTAGCTTGGCTATCCTGGAACTCACTCCATACACCAGGCTGCCCTTGAACTCAGAGATCTGCCTGCTTCTTCCTCTTTCATGCTAGAATTAAAGGCATGCACCACCACTGCCCAGCTTATATTCAACTTTACAAGGGAAAGCCATCCTGACATGGGTGCCAATGGAGGAATCCTAAAGAATTGTGCTACCTGAAATAAATGGACAGGAACAGAAGGAAAAATGCTGCATGCTGCCACTTAGGTCCACAGAGGCAAAGTCCTAAGACAGAGAGGACAGCCACTGTCATGGGCACAGACCATCCAGGAGTACAGAGTTCCAGTCTGGGAAGATGGAGAAGTTCTGACTGGGCGGCACAGGCCTGCAATGCTAGGACTAGAGAAACACTAGCACAAGGATCAAGAGTTCAAGGTTATTATGGGCTACAGAGTGAGGCTGAGACCAGCCTGGGCCATGTGAAACCTTGTTCCTCCACTTCCCCTCCAAAAAATCAAAACAAAAAGTTCTGAATGAGGTCGTGATCATTAAAAACATGATAGACCTTCATGCCACAGGACAGTACACTTTCAAAAAAGGTTAAAGTAGGAACAGATTAAAGGTTAAAATGGTAAACTTTGGATATTTGGTTTTTTTCCCCTGGTTTTTGGAGAAAGGATTCCTCTGTGTAGAAGCTTTGGCTGTCCTGCAACTCAGTCTGTAGACCAGGCTGGCCTCAGACTCACAGGGATCTGCTTGCTTCTGCTTCCCAAAATGCTGCGATTAAAGTTGTGCTGCCTGGCTGTTTATGAATTTTTGATACACTATAGCTCAAGCTGTCCTAGCTCTCACTATGTAGACTGTCTAGGCTTGCTTCTCTTTGCTGAGTGCAGGGATGAGAGGTGTGTGCCACCACGTGTACTGACTTTTTAACACATTTGTCTATCTGTCTATCCATCCATCCATCCATCCATCCATCTATCTAATCATTTCACTTAGTGTTTGTCCGTAGGCTCTAAGAGCACGCCTACAGAGAGGTCAAAGGACAATTCAGGAGTAGCTTCTTGATTCCCTCCTTCCACCATGAGGGTACCAGGATTAGGTTTGGCCCTAAGGGGCTTTAGGACACCTGACCAGTCTGAGAAGGTAATTTATCTTATTTTATTAGACAGGGTCTCACCAGGTAGCCTCAGCTAGCCTGAAACTTACTTAAACAAATAGGCTGCCCTAGAACTCAGAGATCCACCTGCCTTTGCTTCGCACGTGCTTGCTAGTATTATAAGACAGGAGCAACCACACCTGGCCCCAAATGTTAAATTTTGTATTTTGTATAGTGTGAAAATAAGAAAATAAAATTGAAAAAAAAAAGAACTATGTCTTGGGATGGGTGCGTAGCTAAGTGGTATAGCAGGTGCTTAGTATGCACAGGAACATGGGTTCAATTCCCCAACCATTAAGAAAATGTTGGTTTAAATCTAGCCCCTTAATCTAGCACATCAGGCAGGTGTAGGCTGGTGACTCCTGCACTTGGTGCATCCACCGGGCAGCTTCCTCCCCTCCCCCACATCCAAGTGGTTTCCTCAGCTTTCCAAAGGTCTTGCTGCGCACGCGCACATCCTGACATGAGGAGGCGTGGCCTCACTCTGCGCCTGTGCTGAATTCCAGCTGTGCCTGTGCTGAGAGAAAATGATGCCCAGGACGGGCTCTGCCGCCCGCCGGTTGCGGAGAGGCCCACGCTGCACACGCGCAGACCCGGCGTCCGCGTCAAAACACCGGCAGACAGCGCGCTGCCCATGTCCTGCGCGCCCGGCTGCCAGGCGTTCCTAGGCTGGGCCGTGACTCCCGCCGGCCTGGGGCGGACGAGCTCCCGTCTGACCGGCGATGCCCCGGGAGATCATCACCCTGCAGCTGGGCCAGTGCGGCAACCAGAGTGAGCAAGCGACCGTCGAGTCCCGCCAGTCTCTGGTTCTATCCCTTGGCCCGCATTCAAGTGCCTGGTACCCATTAATCCCTTTTGTCCTTCCCACAACCACCTTTCTTACCTTATTGCGCCTGATGATCCAGGCAAGAGCTGCCTCCTCAGTCCTGGGCTGTGACAACTTCCAGGCGTCTTGGGTCGCCTTCATAATGTAATATGAGCCTGGGCTTTTCCGGCCTTAAGGCTCCAGCAGACTTGGGCTTCTTTCCCCTCCCCCAGTTGGGTTCGAGTTCTGGAAACAGCTGTGTGCTGAGCATGGCATCAGCCCCGAGGGCATCGTGGAGGAGTTCGCCACTGAAGGCACTGATCGCAAGGACGTCTTTTTCTACCAGGTGTCCACCACATGACTTGATCAAGGGCAGTGACCTGGTGCTGGGAAACTCACTGGGCAGGATGGGACCAGAATGGCTGTCTTAAGAAGGGAGGGCCTGCTGGGCGGTGGTGGCGCACGCCTTTAATCCCAGCACTCGGGAGGCAGAGGCAGGCGGATCTCTGTGAGTTCGAGACCAGCCTGGTCTACAAGAGCTAGTTCCAGGACAGGCTCCAAAAACCACAGAGAAACCCTGTCTCAAAAAACGAAAAAAAAAAAAAAGAAGAAGAAGGGAGGGCCTGCAGGAGCCAGAGTTGGGAGGATGCAGGACTTGACCCAGCCAGGTTCATGTCATGGGTTCATCCTGGCTTCCCTTTGGCAGGCAGATGATGAGCATTACATCCCCCGGGCTGTGCTGCTGGACCTGGAGCCCCGGGTGATCCATTCCATCCTCAACTCCTCCTATGCCAAGCTCTACAACCCAGAGAACATCTACCTGTCTGAGCACGGAGGAGGAGCTGGCAACAACTGGGGCAGGGGTTTCTCACAGGTGTCAGTTCCGGAGTTCCTTGGTAATCCTAGCTTGGGATAAGGCAAGGCTCAAGTAAGTCTGGGACTCTGTCCAGACTAGACTGGCAATAAATAAGAGACAAATGGATATGCTGGGAAACGGTTGCGAGGAAGGTGGTTGTGCAAACTTTATGTCAATCATTCACAAAGCAGCAGTTCTGGATTGAGAAAGGTTCTGGCTGGGAAGGTGGGTTTCAGGATGGCAGCAGGGACAAAGGGTGGAATTCTTGATGCTCAGAAGAGAAACTTGGGCCTGACCCTCCCCTCCCATGTCTACATCCAGGGTGAGAAAATTCATGAGGACATCTTTGACATCATAGACCGAGAAGCAGATGGAAGTGACAGTCTAGAGGTGAGGTTCTTCTACAGTAAAGCATGCTGGGAGAAAAACCAGGCATGCTCTCAACACATGATGTGGTGGAAACATTCACTCCGCGTCCATTTGGGGACAGGATCCAGGGAGTACTAGGGTATTAAAATACTGTTTTGTTCTCGGAGAAATCAGATTCCCAACGCTATCTGCTTCTTAGACATGGGGCCCTCAGCTTCTGCTTGGTCTTGGAGCCTTCCCAAGCATCATCAGAGACAAGGTGTTAGTATTTAAGCATCTGTGCTGGCCTGACCTTGGGGTATCTGTCCTCAGCTGTAGCCACTAAGAGCACCTCCTAAGTGCATTCACTATGTTCCCCTTTAAAAGGGCCCTGCCCACCTGCCATCTCTTCCTCTTTCTTCTGCCACTCCTGTCCCCAGAGGCCAGTCTCCCCACTCCCCGCTTTTCCCATTTACTTTCCCCCAATTAAAAACAAAACCCCTCGGGCTGGAGAGATGGCTCAATGGTTAAGAGCATTGCCTGCTCTTCCAAAGGTCCTGCGTTCAATTCCCAGCAACCACATGGTGGCTCACAACCATCTGTAATAAGGTCTGGTGACCTCTTCTGGCCTGCAGGAATACATGTAGATAAAATACTGTATACATAATAAATAAATATTAAAAAAAAACAAAAAACCCTCCACCTGAGCTGTCACATGAAATCTTTCTCTCTTGCATCGTTTTTCATATTACAACACCAGGCCAAAATCTCTCCTTGAGATCCCTGTCCACTGCCCTTTTCTCTCTCCCCATTCAGGGCTTCGTGCTGTGCCATTCCATTGCTGGAGGGACAGGCTCTGGTCTGGGCTCCTACCTCCTAGAGAGACTGAATGACAGGTAAGCCTGTGTTGAGAAGGGGTCATTAGTCCTGATTCCCTGGTGTGCTGGTTAATATTTTAATTACATTTTTATTGTTTACCTTTGGGGAGGCGTGCCTGTCCCTGTGTATGTGCAGAGGTCAGTGTGTGGGAGTCGCTTCTCTCCTTTCACCGTGTGGGTCCCAGGAAGTGAACTCGCATCATTAAGAGTGGTAGCAGGCACCTTTACCCTGCCCAGTGAGTCACCTTAAGAGGTAGAAGTCACCTTACCGATGGGAAGGGAGTTTTGATGAGGAGTTATCTAGATCAGGTTGGCTTGTCAGCATGTCTGGAAGGGACCATCTTGTTAAGTGATAAAGGAGGACCTCACCTAGGGATTTCTGAACGGCACAAAAGAGGAGAAAGTTAGCTGCCAGCCAGCAAGAAAAGATAACAGATTCTCTCTGTTCTTGACTGTGGACATCCCGCCTTAACTTCCTGAGATAATGGGTTGTAACCTGGAACTGAAAACCAAGGGAGCCCTTTCTCTCTCCGGTATCATTTTGGCTGGGGCATTTGTCACAGTATCAGGTCCTGAAGTGGAATTCCTAGATGACTTCAGTGTTGTTCTTTTTGCTCCTTGAGCTGGAAGGTTTTTTTCTCCCCTGTCCCTCCCCGAGTCACAGAGACAGAACTATCCAGGTCAAACCTTGGAAGCAATAACTGGCATGGAGCTGGGACGTTCGTTAGCTTGAGGCCCGCAGAACTGTGGCTTAGCCTCTGGGTTCTGAACACTGAGGTCTCCTCTTGCTGCTGTTGTATAAGAGCTGAGTGGCACTCGGAAAGGAGATTGGGAGTCACTGAGGTCCTACAGTTCACTGGACACCTTCTCCCTTCCCTCTCCTTTGCCCCTAGGTACCCCAAGAAATTGGTGCAGACATACTCGGTGTTTCCCAACCAGGACGAGATGAGCGACGTGGTGGTGCAGCCCTACAACTCCCTCCTCACCCTAAAGCGGCTGACCCAGAATGCAGACTGTGTGGTGAGTTCAGGAAGACCGAGCAGGAGCTTGGCCTGCCTTCAAAAGACAGCCCTTGCCCTTTTCTAGCCCTGGCCCACCAAAAACAAAAAAACAAAAAACAATATGTGGGTCGGATTATGAATTAAGATCCCAACTTCCAAGCAGCTTCCTGGCCTTTGGGGCAGCATGAGTCTCAGCAAAGATTGTCTCCCCCTCCTGACAGACACCCCATTTTGCTTCTTTAATGGCTCCTTATGCTTGAACTCAAGGGTCACATTTGCAAGAAAACCTTTCTCCCATTGTTCGGGCAAGCTCAGATCCCTTGTGTATATTGTTAACCTACTTTAATTATTTAGTAACAGGGTCTTAGCTGGGCGTGGTACTTTATGTCTGTAATTCCATTTTTCAGAAGGCTGATGCAGGAGGATCACTAATTAATTAGTTTAAAAACAGCCTGCACTACATAGTAGGTCCCAAGACAGTTTGAGCCACAGTCTCAAGACTGAAAAGAAGAAAACGAAGCAGGAACTTTCTAAACTGCCCTAGCTGGGCCTCAAACTTGTGATCCCCCTGCCTCAGCTTCCTGGGTAACTGGAATTAGGAGTGTGTGTGGCAGCACCTGCTGGATTTATTGGTAAAAACCACTGCACACAAGCAAGCTCTACCTCCAGCCTCGTTTCAAAAGCTGCTTTTATCCTAAACTGTAGGCCCAATGGTAGCAAAGCCCATGTCTTTTGTCCTCTAAAGTGTCTTCAGAACCAAGGCATGTGGGAGTTGTATTTGTTCACTGTCCTATATCATGTCAGTAACATGTCATCAGACCCCAGAGATGGTGTATTTCTTCGAAGGTAGCAAACCTATTTCCTGGTTTGGGAGTTTGCAGAGACTAAGTTGTATGTATCTTACTTCAGTGTCCCCTTTGGCCACAAAAGATGTCACTGACTCCTTCTGTCCTGCCAGGTGGTGCTGGACAACACAGCCCTGAACCGGATCGCCACAGACCGCCTGCACATCCAGAACCCATCCTTCTCCCAGATCAACCAGCTGGTGAGTCCCACTCCTAGAATGGAAGCCCTCTATGAGAGGGTCCTCAGAGGACGGACGTTCCACCCCTATCCCATCCCATAATATCACATCTCCCGTTCCCAGGTGTCCACTATCATGTCAGCCAGCACCACCACCCTGCGCTACCCTGGCTACATGAACAATGACCTCATCGGCCTCATTGCCTCGCTCATTCCCACCCCTCGGCTCCACTTCCTCATGACTGGCTATACACCTCTCACCACGGACCAGTCAGTAAGAGCTCTCGCGGTGTCCCCAGACTGTGGCCTTTTCCCCATGCTGTGCCATGAGCTGCCCTTTGAGTTCTTCTGCACCCAGCTTCCCCAGGTTCTGTTCTCAGGGACCGACACCATGCCACTTGCTTGCTGCCATCTCCGCTTGGCGCAGCCTCTGGCTTCTGCAGGAGCAGTGCTGGCTGGGATCTGCTTCTGCCCATGCACAAGGGCATGGGTTTGCTGAGCTGAGGGCCGAGACCCTAACTCCATGGCAGAGACTCAGCACGGACCTGATCTAAAGATTCCCCAGAGACCAAGCCACCTCCAAACTGATGGGGACATAGTAGACCCTTCTCTGTGCATCCATGCATCTCTGGGTTGCTCCCTGACTGCTCACATTGTCCCTGCAAACCCCCCTTCCCTCAGGTGGCCAGTGTGAGGAAGACAACGGTCCTGGATGTCATGAGGCGGCTGCTACAGCCCAAGAACGTGATGGTGTCCACAGGACGGGATCGCCAGACCAACCACTGCTACATCGCCATCCTCAACATCATCCAGGGAGAGGTGGATCCCACCCAGGTAAGGGAGGCCCCATCACCCTACCCTCTGGTCCACAGTGTGGAGGAGAAGCAGCTACCACCTTCTGTCCACCCTAGGTCCACAAGAGCCTGCAGAGGATCCGGGAAAGGAAGTTGGCCAACTTCATCCCCTGGGGCCCAGCCAGCATCCAGGTGGCCCTGTCAAGGAAGTCCCCCTACCTGCCATCAGCCCACCGGGTCAGCGGGCTCATGATGGCCAACCACACCAGTATCTCCTCGGTGAGCAGTCTTCTCTTGTCTTTGTGTTAGCAAGGAGCAAACCCAGGGCGCTTCAGGAATCGTAGGCAAGGCTACCACCTGGGAGCCACACCCCTGGCTCCTGGCCACTGTGTTCCACTGTGTACTGTCATCAGCCTTCCCAGTCTGTCCCTGGTTAGTGTCCTGAACTGGACGTCATTCTGAAGCTCTCTCCTCCTCTCCAGCTTTTTGAAAGTTCCTGCCAGCAGTATGACAAACTATGGAAGCGGGGGGCCTTCCTTGAGCAGTTCCGCAAGGAGGACATCTTCAAAGACAACTTCGAGGAGATGGACAGGTCCAGGGAGGTGGTACAAGAGCTCATTGATGAGTACCATGCTGCTACAAGGCCAGATTATATCTCCTGGGGCACCCAGGAGCAGTGATTATAGTCTCCCACTATGCCTGGACCCTCACAACCTTATCTTGCGTTTCTAGGTACGTGACCACCGCTGCTCCTATCTTCTCTTGCATGCCTAGTTCTTATTTCGCTTGGTTCCTTCTAATAAAACAATAAAGCTTGATGATGAATATTAAGTGCTTGCTCTGTGATTCCGTGGACTGGGAGGGCACACCTCCGTATCCAGGCACATGACAGTGTTCTGGCCTCACCTGCTCAGACTCCTTACTCCTCAGCCCAGGTCTCAGTGTGTTTGCACCAGCACCCCTTGCCTCAAAGCCTCTTTTACTAGGGGTCAGTCCCTCTCAGCATTATTGAAACATCGTGATCCATTGTGTCCTCGGTGCCCAAGCTGCTGTCCCCAGCTGCATGATGCTGCCATAGCCTCTTACACTCGCGGAGGTGATAACAGGGTCTAGGGGCAAAGGGGCTGAGCTGTTTTCTGAGCAAGTCAGAAGAGCTAGGCCTGCGGAGTGCGTAGTGCCTAGGAACCACTAGAGTCTCCAGGAGCTCAGCACCACTCAACCCTACCTGAGAGGATAAAAATTCAAGAGGCCTGTGCCCATTGTGCCGGAGATGTTTTTACATCTGCCTGCTGCTCTGGGCACCTCTCCATTTCATTCTGAAAGCATGGGGTAACCAAACACATACCCAATTAGGGCCCAGGAGCTGAACACCAAGGTAGGACCTGCATAGTGCCAGTCTTGATGACTCACTGCCCTCCAGCCCAGGGATGTCAGGAGGCCACCCCTTACCACTCCAGGGAGAACAGAGGATGAGTAATTGCCAGCTTCCAGTACAGCCTTATTGCCTGCCCCACCCACCATCATGTGATCGCTCCCTGGCCAGGAGGAGGTTAAATCCAGAAGGTCAAGGAGGGTGGAGCTCTGTGGTATTCAGACTCCCCTAGGCACCCGCAAAAGCCCAGGGTGGGGTGGGGGGGGCGCGGGGCTGAGCCATGGAACTCCAACTTGTCCCACCGACAACACTCGCACAGGAAGGGTTTGTGTAAATAAGGATTTTTTTCTTCTACAAATAAATTAAGAAACAAACTAGAAAAACTGTCCACACCCATTGCCCGCCTAGAGAGAGTGTGGGTGGACCCTGTCCCTGCAGGGCCAAAAAGGGTCCATGGTTTCCTCAAATCTCAGAGCACTGTCGACTCCAACTGGAGGCAAAGGAAAAGTCGTGACCTCTTGGCAGGCTTAGTCCTGCAGCTGCCCCAGGCATCCAGACTGTCCCTGGGGCTCTTCCAGACCTTGGTGCTGGCTGGGAGGGGAGGTGTCTGGCAGGTCTCGGCTTGGAGGAGCAGAGCTGCTGCAGGGCCTTTCAGGGGAGGGGTTGGCCAAGTAGGCACTCACCAGCTGTAGGATCTCTTCCACCTAAGAGAGGGCAGCGCCAGCGTGCAACAGGGGGTCAGCTTGCAACAGGGCCCACTGGGCTTGCTTTTCACTTCCCTTCCTCACAGGGAGCTCCTGGGTTCCAGCTTCCCCTACCAGGTAGGTTCCTGCAGGCTCTAGTCCTGGCGACCTTCTCTTCCTCTCACCCCTCCCCCCTTCCTCTCGGGGTGTCAGGCATTTTCCTTTCTGATCTGCCAACACACTAAGTGCTAAGTCCTCCCACAGCTCCCAGGACTCTCCTCCAGTCAAGGCCTGTCCAGTTACAGTTTGTAGTATTTCTCTCTTAATCTTTGATTCCCATTTACCATTTGCCTCCCCCAAATCAAACATAAGCTCCTTACTTTTCCTTAGGCCACAGCTGGAACCCTAGAGTCTATAGTTGCATGTACACCCATGTTCTCTTCCACAACCCGTTCTTACCTGGGGGCTCTGCAGGAGGAGCTGGCTGTCACCCACCCTCAGGGCTAAGGTGTGAGGGCCTATTAGCTGGCAGGCGGCCACATGACCATAGCTGACACTGTGGATGGGTTCTGTCTCACCAGGCCTGGAGAGCGACATGGCCTTTGCTCCCAAACCCAGGCAGAGCTTCTGTGGAGCACCTCCACCAGGCTCCTGCAGAGAGATGGGCGGGGTCAGAGTCGTGGGCGGGGCTTTTGCACCTTTATTTCTGGTAGGGGCAGTTGGCTGTGATCTGGGAGCTTCCTTGACCCTTGATTCACACAGCACAAGTGTGGAGTGGCCACAAGCACCTGGAGGTGCAAGCCCAAATGCTGGGGAGTCCAGGGGTTGGAGATGGGCAGCTGCTAGCTGTTCTACATGTCGGAAATGAAATAAACCAGCTGGGTGGGGGGCTGTGGCTCTGGAGTAAAAGTGTTGGGACTTGGACCACTGGAGTCCCCTTCTCCCTTCTCCCCCTCACCGTGCTCAGCTCCAGAACGTCATACCGAGCAGCGCCGAACCCCGGACACTGCGCCGCCAGAGCCAGATAGGCAGCCATGGCCTCAGCTTGGCCCATGCCCCGTAGCCTCTTCCAGCCTCCCAGCACCGCGGCCGTCGTGCTGGTGCCGTCTCCTCCCACCTGGGCTGTGCTTCCCGTCGAGCAGCCGGTACAGCCGCGCCGGGCACGCTCCGCCCGCCTCTTGGCCAGACCTGGGCTCCAAAGCGCCCCGGCCAGCAGGGCAGCGGAGGACTGTGGCCTCGGGGTAGGGCGCAGCGGTTGTTCCCGCGGTGGGGTGGGGGGCGGCAGCAGGCGGTCCAGGCGTGGCAGGGGCCCCCGCGGGGAAAAGTCCCGGTGCAAACTCTGCAGGCGCAGCGCCGCCAGGGCGCGCAGCGTATCTTCAGGCGGGGGCGGCTGGCCGCGCAGCAGCAGAGCATGAGCCTGCAAGGGAGGCAGGTGGTGTCAGTGTAGGAGCTGTGAAGACACCTCCGGGCATGGAATCTGAGGAGGTCTGGGTTCAGGAAAAGTCTCCCACGGGGTTGTCACAACAAATTGAAGACGGTCCGGAATACGGGTTCAGGCTGTGGTCGATTTGGAGTCGTAAAAACCAGAGATCTCACCTGCTCAAATAGGAAAGGCAATTCGTGACCATCCGGAGATAGCCCTTCTGGGTGCAGAGGTCCGTGAAGACGAAGGCACAGTCTCCACCCGGAATCGGGCGAGTCCTCCAGTCCGGATTCCTCTGAGGTCAAACTGCATTAGGGAAAAAGATGCATTAAGACTGGGAAGCAGGGCCCCCATGGGCTCAGGCTGCCATGGAAAGGGGCGGGACCAAGAAACTTTTGTGGTGGAGCCCTGGCGAGCCTTTTAAGTCAGACTGCACACCACCGGCGGGTAGAAACCTGTCTGCAGATCAGCGAGCTACTGGCACGCCTAGATAAACGTGCTTAAAGGTGGACAAAAGCTAAGTCGATTGGCCAATACAGCGCAGGGCTGGGGCTGGACATTTACTTCTCAAACCTGGTGAGCACGTCGGCTACGAGGGTCCCCCCAGCCAGGGCTCGCTCCTGGGCCCCTCGCTGCTCATACAAGGCGAAAGCGTTCCGGCTCCGATCCAAACCCAGCCTTCCCACTAACTCTCGAGCCACCTAGGAAGAGGGGAGGAAGAGCAAAGTCAGGTCACTCTGGGGGAGGGAGGTCTTTTTTCAGAATCTGGAAAGAGCTGAACCTACTGGAGAAGGTCGCTTAGTTTTCTCACCACCATTCGCTGACTTTCCAAAGTAACAAATCTGAGACTAGGGGCAAACTTAGAGCCGGCATGAGATTCTGGTAAGGGTGCCTAACATGCTGGAGACTCTGGGTTCCGTCACCAGTATCGTGGATAAATAAAGCTGGAAGGGCGGGTTGCGGAAGCGCGGGAGGGAGTCTTTTTCTGGCCTCACCTCTCCCGCTGTAGTGTGGGAGTCGATGGCCACAGGACACGCTCCAGCTCCAGGACAGTGCACGGTGCACAACAGCTCCTGCCGTCTACTCAGCGCGGAAATCTCTGCTAGCGAAGGCACCAGTTCTCGACCCCGAGTCCGGCCCAGAGCTTTCCGGATGAAGCGTGCATATTCCGCCAGTTCTGAGTCCGGGAGTGCCTGCTCCGTTCTGAATTAAAGGGAATCCAAGGACTAGTGTTCCAAGGGTTTCTTTTCCTTTCCTTTATCGTAATTTATTTTACTTGGCCAAGGGTGAAAATGCATAGCTCGGTGGCTTTTTAGCATGCTTGAGGGTCTAGGCAGGATTCCCCAGCATGGGGGAAAAACATTGCATCCGGTCGGTTTCCTTCCCGATATGTCACATTTCTTGAGTGCAACCTAAATGTGTCCCGGGTGTTTTACACAGAGCTGAATTATTTTTCGAAGTCTCCTGCCTTCTCTTCTACAACTGCCCCGCCCACTTCCTCCAGCTCCCTGATCTTCCCGTGATTAAAATCTGAACTCCAACCATGTTACTATGCTTTTTGAAATCCTGCCGTTTTTCTAGGTCTTCTATTCAAAGAGAGTGCCTTGTTGTAAGTCACCTGCTCATAAGTAGGATATGACCTTGCAATTCCCATGAAGGTACTGACTGTGTTATTAGCAGCTGGCCTGCTCTTGGGCATCCCTTCCCTTCTCTGGATCTCCACTTCTCTCGCACCTGTCTTTCTCTCCCAGCCCTCAAGCTGTTTGGCCGAGGCATCTCTTCTTCTCACCTCTCCAAATGTCCCAGGAGGTGCCCTCGGACAGCTCCCCCAGGCCGGAAAGTGCAGCTCATACAAGTGAGAAGTTGCCAATATCGCAGGGTGGCAGGATCTTGAGTGGCAGGGAGGCCAGGGGGACCGGCAGGACCTGAGGTCTGCTTAGCCAGCTGCAGGAAAAGTTCGTCCTGGAGTGCAGGCAGGTCCCGGCAGGTCTGGAGCACACCCTGCATCAGGGGCCCTGGGCGCCGCGCCCCCTCCAGCGCCTGCAGTGCCAGGAACAGCCGCACCGCCTCCTCTCGCAAGGGTGCGTAGCCTGGGCCTGCGGGAGGGTGGGGGAGGAGGGATAGTTCGGAGAGGGGACACAGAGCTGCGCCCTGGGAGGAAAGCACGATCCACAGGAAGGTCAGAGGGTGTATGAGGACACGGAATGGCGTGGAAAGGAGGATACGAGGGACAGGAAGAGTGTCGGGAAAGCAATGGTCCACAGAACCAAACTCTCAACCTTTGCCTCCCATGAATACCCACCTCCACCCGCCACTGCTTAACCTATCTTAGTAAGGAAGAGAAAAAGACTAAGGGCCATATATTTAACCCCTCCCCCATCCTTTAACTGGGTACCCATCATGGTGGGTCCCAAAAAAGGCTGCTCTGGGTACGGAAACCCAGGGTTCATCTCCTGGCATTCTTTAAGCCTCTAGCTTTAGGACTATACAGTCGATACTCCTTTTGTGGGGAGAAGTATACCTGGATGAGGCCAGCACAATTTCTCCCAGTGATGGTTTCCCCTACATGCAAAGGTGCTATGTCCTAGTCTTAACAAACATAAGGGGGAAAGATAGGAAAGTGCAGATGCCTCTGAAGGAATTTGTCAGAATGAGACTCTTAGAGGTGGGTACGGGAGGCAGAGTCTTCATTCTGTTCTGGCTTTGCCCTCCAACCCAGACTGCTTCCAGGTTCACTCAAGACTTTGAGATGGACCCTGAAGACTCAAGTCCCTGCCAGCTACCCTACTTATCACAAGTCTACCCCATCCCCATCAAGAAGACTCGACCTGGGGTCCAATCACTCACCGGGAGCGCTGACTCCATAGGGCAGAGGCAGGAGTGGGGCGTACAAGGCACTACTGGTATGCCTCAGAATAGGGTTCCGCCGGTAGATGAGGGCCACTGCCTCTGGGTCGCCACAACTCTCCTAGAGGGGAAGAGGGTCACCTTGATGGGGGAAGGGAGCTCTCCACGAGCCCAGAAAGCTTTTAGGCCCACCCCCCTCCTGCTTCTTACTGGCGAGCTCTCTCACCTGTATGTCTCTGAGCAGTAGCTGGGTAGGAGTCTCCAGTGGGGCCTTGGAAGCAATCACTTCACGAAGTGCCACCCCCCAGCGCTCGGCCTCTGCCTGGCGCGGGGAGCAGAGGCGGATGCTGTGTTTCCGGCCAGACACAGTGACTGACCACAGACCTGGTGGAAATAGAGGCCACAGAGGCAATCATGGATTGTCGGGGGCCCTGCCAGGAAGGTAGGGACATTCTCAAGATGTCTCACCGGTCTCCTTGGGCCTGCGCTCCGGCCCAGTCACGGAACACAGGCTCGTGAGGACCAGGCTTCCGAGGCGCCTTGCTCCCTTCCCGCTACTGCTGAACTGGTCCAGGGAGTCTCTGGTGAGCACAAACCAGGCTCGCCGCGGGAGCAGCCATGGCCGCGCCCCTCCCCCGCGGGGCTCCCTATACAGCCAACCTGGGAGGAGACCCGGAAGAAGAGATTAACTTGAAGAGACATTATTTCTTGGAGGGCTGTGTTTGGGGGTCTCCAGATTGCGCCCAGGGGTTCCCACCTTTCACAACGACGTCGGGGTCGTCCTCCGGCAGTCCCTTGTCTGGGATGAGGCTCCAGGTCTCTTCCCAGCTCTGCAGCCTGCGCCAGAGATGGAAAGTTGGGCGAGGCTGAGGGGCCTCCACTCAGCCTCCAGGGGGCTCCTTATTAGGGGCTCTCCAGGCTGCGAGGGGTACATGCTCCCAAGCTGGGCACCCATCCTCCAGGCTGTGGGAACCGCGGGGCCGTTCTGACCTTGCACCAGAAATAACTAGGACCCCCCCCCCTTCCTCCCCGCGCCCCCGGCCGGACCGCCCCCCGGGACCCCAGCCAAACCGCAGCGTCCGGCAGCACAGGGCCTCTCCCTTATTGCACAACCCGGGGAGGGAAGATGGCGAGAAAGGGGGTCCTGAGAACTAGCTGAGGTCTCGGAACTAGGGACTCTTGAGTAGAAACTCACCTGTCTGAGACCGGCCCGCTCCTAGTCGGCTGAGTCAGCGTAAGGTCCAGGGAACCCTGGGGAGATGGGCAGGAAGACAGAGTCCTTAGCCCCAACACCAGTGGTTTTGCAGGAGCCCAGGGCAGCTCTCATTAGGGGGCTGGGTAAGGGGTGCCTGAGTGTGTGTGGGGGGGTCGTGACTGGGCAGGAAGAGCCAGAGCCACTCTGGGCTCATCCCTTCTACAGGTCTCTGTGGACCACTACAGCTCTAGGCTTATCTCTGTTGCCGTTTGAAAATGCATTCATGAGAGAAGGTGGGAGGGGACACCGGGTTGGGAGCCAGGAAACCTAGGTTCCAATACCGGCTGGACCACTAAGCAACTGCCATATCTTGAGCAAGTCTCCTCCCATCTCTGGGCCTTAGTTTCTCCATCTTTAAAACTGGAGAAGGGATACAATCCCTTCTCCCTGTGGAAGCCTCTTAAACTTTCCCCTTCACCCTCCCGGCTGTGCTCAGAACCTCCGTGGAAGAGGAAAATGAGCTCCCAGCGAAAGTGCAAGACCCAAGACTGGGCAAGGGTTGGGTACAGAGATGAATGAAGAAAAGAGGGAGCTGGGGCGGTGGTAGCACACGCCTTTAATCCCAGCACTCGGGAGGCAGAGGCAGGCGGATCTCTGTGAGTTCGAGGCCAGCCTGGTCTACAAGAGCTAGTTCCAGGGCAGGAATCACAAAGCTACGGAGAAACCCTGTCTCGAAAATCCAAAAAAGAGGGACCCTTTTGCATAGCACTTTGTCCAAAGGCTTTGTGTCTTCTTCTACAGACAACCCAGAGGAAGGTGACAGACTGCCCCTTTGCTAGGGCTCAGGAGGGCAGGAGGCTGCTAAGCACATACTCCTCAGGCCAGGAGTAATTTGGGAATCTGCCTTTCTCATACACAATCCACTCCCAACCCATGCCTAGGCACTTCAATTGTAACCTAGGGTCTGAGGGAGGCCTCCAAACCAACTCAGAGCCAAGCTAGCTGACAGGGAACTGTGCCATGGTCCCTTAGCGCCCAGACTGCTTAAGCCAGGATGGGGGGAGGGAAAAGAAGGACCAGGGACACCTGTCTCCGAGCTCCAAGCTCCACCAGAGGGTGGAGGTGGGGCAGGAGGGAGGCCATGGCCTGTTTGACAGAGAACCTTCCCATGCTGAAAGCTTGGGGACTCTTAAGCAGTGACCCTTCCCTGGGAGTCCACCCATTTCCACCACACCATCAGAGGGCAGGTACTGATCTCCCCCAGACCAGCTCCCCTAATCGCACTCCCCTGCTTCCCTCCTCTTCCCCTCTATATTTATCTGCCCTCTGCCTCGCCAGGTGCTGGCGCTGGCACTGGCTGCGGTGTAGCCCGCCCCACCCAGGAATGGAGCCATAGAGCTTGCTGGGGGACCCCTGATGGGGGGATGGGAGCCTGACCCCAGGCCACAGTACACACAGTCTTGTCTCTGGTGGGTAAGGGCATGATGAGGGAGGGCTCCTCGAGGTCTTACACACCAAAGGTGCCTCAGCGTCTCCCAGGGGAGATTTGATTAAAACAAAACAAAACAAAACAAAAAAACCCCAGCAGTCAAGCGACCCTCACCATTCCCTCGGGATTCCCAGGAGCCTCACCAGAGAGGGCAGAGTGTTCTGTCCTAAGTGGCAGGATAGGAAGTCCTCAAAGGGCCATCGTCCCCAGCCTTTTCTTTGTGGGGTTCCCGATGCAGACCCCAATTCCAGGATGCCTTTTGCCCCTCGCCCAGGTTCCCGCGGTAAGAACTCCCGCATCTGGCCCCAGCGCTCAAGAACTGTGAGCAGAACGAACCCAGGCGTTCGAGCCGCTCAGCCGGCCTCGCCACATTCTTTGGCTCTGGCGGAGGCGGAAGGAGACGGGATGGGACGCGGGCCCGGCAGGGAAGGGAGAGGCAGGGCCAGGTCGGGCCACGCGTGACGCCTCCTCTGCCTCAGGGCCCCCAGCAGGTGGACAGCGCCCTGAGTGCGGCGCGAGGCCCACAGGCACATCCCGTGTAAGGCTGCTTGCCCCTGGAGCTCCCAGAGCTCTGGCCTCCAGACAAGAATCTCCCCCACATTTCCACTTGGCCAAAAGGACGGCATTTGGCCCGAGTATGGAGCCGAATCAGGCGTGACGACCGGTTGTAGTGAGAAAGATTGAACACGGCGCTAAATCCCTCCAGACTTACCCTCCCGCCGCCCGCTGGACTTGGGGTCCGTAGCTCAAAGGTCTCGTCGTCGTCGTCGTCGTCCCCGTCCCCGCTAAGCTCGCCGTCCCCGTAGTCCCGGTGCAGAAGAGTGAAGCCTCGACGGCAGCAGAGGAGCCACCACAATCCCCCGGGGAGAGGCATCCGGGCGAGCAGTCGGGGAATGGGGGCGCGGGCAGCTTCGCCCGAGCAGCAGGGAGATCGGAGAAACTGGAGGTGCTCGGATCCGAACCGGGTAGAGATGAGGCGCGAGGAGAGGAGGGGTCCGGGAGGAGGGTGTCCAGCGCTTGGGTGCAAGAGAACGCTCGTCGGAGCCTGCGGGGGGCTCAATGTCTGGGCCCCAGCGGAGGGAGGGAGAAAGCGTCCAGAGCCGGGGGAAGGGAGTAGGGAGCAATGTCCGGAGCTGGGAAGTAGTGTCCGTTGTAGTGTCCAGCCCTGTGGGGGGCAGTGTCCGGTACAGTGTCCGTGGTAGGCAGTTGTCCAAGCTCAAGGGAGGGTCGTGTCCGGTAGGGCGTCCGGTGGCCGGGGCCCGGGCGGCGCGCGCTGCGCTCCCTGCAGCCCCGGGACTGGCGCGCTGGGGGGCGCGAGCTGAGCTCCCGGACCCCGCCTCCCTCTCTCCCCCCTCCCTCCACCTTCCCTCTATTTTCTCTCCTCCCTTTTTTACAGGGCAGGGTCTACATTTCGTCACAGCCTTCTCTGCCCAATCTCTGTGCCTGGCGCCGGCCAGGGCCACCAATCCCACGCTTGAAACCACGGCGGGTTGCATCATGTGCTTCTGGCTGAGTGACAGAGGAGAGAGGCGGGGGAAATGGGGAGGGGATGGGCGGTGCGATGTTAGCCACGCCCCAGCTTCTGAGGTCGGACTCGGGGTGCCTGTGGCGTCACGTAGGCCCGCCTTCGTGCTCTTGTTTTAACTCCTGGTTCACCAAGCAGCAAATTAAAAATTCTCTTAGAAGGTCTGGAGAAGGAAGAACTATTGGAAGGAAGCAGGGCTACTGCCCTGTGGTTACCTGACACATCTTGGAATCCCTGCCAAAGTACAGAGCTTTAACAACCGCGAGGCATCCCACGCCTGCGCCGGAGAGCTAGCTGCAGAGGCAGTGTTTCATCCTTAGAGTTAAAAGGGTCCAGTTTTAGATCTTAGTCACCCCACTTTTAAGGTGAAAAAGCTGAGAAAGGAACTCCGAGAAGCCTCAGACAAAGATCTCAGATAAAAGCCGATTTACAGTGCACTGACCAGAACTGGGGAGGGTGACTAGGCACGCTAGGGAATTCTGTAGTCTCAGAAAAAAAGATCGGAGGCCTCCCGGGGCGTATCTGCTGCGTTTCTGCGTAAGAAAGGGTTAACAAGAGCCCTAAGAGTCTAGGGCGGGGCCCGTGCTACAGCCGGAGACAGCGGGTGCGCGCGCGTTGCTGACTCAGCGTCGATTCCCGCGGTCACTGGCGAGGGGTTCCAGGTCGGCTCCGGAGGGTAGCGTGAGCCCCCTGAGGATCTGCGCAGTTTTCAGACCTTCCCTGGCTTCTGGCTTCAAGAGGCCAAAGTTTTAAGTCTCTACCTCCTGAGGTTTTAGGACCGACGACTAGCCAGGCTGGGCTGGGCCGGGTAGGACGGAGGGAATACTTCAAGCCAACGCCTCTCTAGGGACCTGTATGCCACGCCCTTTTGCCCCTAGACTCCAGGCTGGGGCTGGAGCAGTGGGTATGGCTTTGTTAGCCAGATACTAAATTGGGAGAATTGTCTTCTTTGAGCCAATCCTGGTATTTGTGATTGTGCAAAGCAAAGACCAGAAATCAATGCACATCTCTAGAAGCCATCCTGACTGTACTTTCACATTGGATGAAAATGGCCAGAGACTTCGCAACCATAACCTCCCTTCCTCTTCAAGATCCTCGACCCTTGCCTGCGGGAGAATTCTTTCTGATATCTAACCTCCCTCTTTCCTGGCAAGCTCATTGTATTATTTCCTTTTACTTGGTCTCCAGGGGGCATGAACCGCACAAGCACCCCCTCCCCCACTCTCAACTCTAAATACCCAATAACTCCTCTCTGGAAATTTGCAAATTGCAATACTCCCCTCTTCCCCCATTTTTAATCCTAGGTGAAAAACTCTAACTCAACTTTTTCCTTTCCTTTTCTTCTTAGGCAGGATATGGTTCTTGATTCCCCCACCCCCACCTCTGTCTTTGGAGTGCTGGGGCTACAGGCATCTGTTAACACACCAGCAGACTCGACTTTTTAATTAGTGTTTTTGTTTCCATTGCAGGACTTTAAAAGGGATCCAAAATCCCACCCCCAACTAGAATCTCTTGCCTCCTACCCCTGCCTCCAGGCCGGACCCACGCACACACAGTTTGGGACAGCATCACCACCCCGCACACTTCACACGCTTGGGAGCTAGGTACTTGATAAAGCAGCCATTACTGGAGAGCGCTGGTGTTGTTAGAAAGCCCTTTCTTACCCTGACTCCGGAGGAACCCCGCCCCTCCCCACCTGGCAGCTTTCCCACCTCACCTCGGTTGGCAGAGGCTGAGTGAAGGCTGAGGGAGTGTCAGCACTCAAAGCTTTAGCCGACTCAGCAGCCCCCCTCCCCCAACACCTCCCACTCAGGCTCAAGCGTGGGGGTGGGGGTGCAACCCACTGCCTTGGCCTCGCTACAACTCGTTTCCAAAGTTGGTGATTCAAAAATAGTAACAATAGTTGGGTTGGGTTGCATCTCATTTGCATTGTATCAATTTAATTAAGTGCAGAGGCAATCCCTTTAGGTCCTGAAGTCTTTTTCAACGTTCCCCCACTTACTCCCCTTTCTCACTGCCCTCCCTGGGATCGTTTCCTTAGCCCTCCCCCCTCTCTGGAATCGTGGCTCTAGTTGTCCCAAGAGAAACTGTGGGTCTCAGTGGGAGCGGAGCAGGAAGAAAGGCGGAGTCGGCGGGGGCAGCGGCCTCGGGGGTTGGGCTTTGGGCTGCATCCCCCACTATGTAGCAGCCTCCGCAGGTCCTGGCGGAAGCGCAGGCCTAAAAAAGCATAAAGCACCGGATTGAGGCTGCAGCGGACCAGCGCCAAGCCGCCGGTGACCAGCAGAGCTAAATCCTTGCGCTTGCTGGCGGAGCAGCTCCGCTCGCGGGCTGCCAGTAGGTCGGCTGTATCCATCAGCAGGGCGAGGCTGTAGGGCAGTTGCAGTACCACAAAGGCCGCCACCAAGGCCACCACAACGCGTAGTGCGCGACGCCGCTCTGGCCCCCTGGCGGCCAGAAGCGTGCGGCCCAGGAGCGCATAACAGGCTGCCATGACGCCCAGAGGCAACGCGAAGCCCAGGACCACCTGCGCCACCGCACTTGCCCCCTTCACAGTCTGCGTGAGGCCTTCGGGGAAGATGAGCCGACAGCGCCGTTGCCCTTCCCGCGGCCCGTCCCGGCTGAAAAGGAGGGCAGGTAGGGCCAGGAGCAGCGACAACAGCCACACGAAGACTGAGACCAAGTGCGCACGGCCAGGTGTGGAGGGCCGCTGCCCGGCTGGGAGGGCTCGAGCGATGGCCACGTAGCGATCTGCGCTGATACAGGCTAGGAAGAGGAAGCCGGCGTGAAAGGAGGCCGAGTAGAGACCTGAGATGGCTCGGCAGGTGGCACTTCCTAGATTCCAGCCCTGAAGAGCTCCTGCTGCTGCAAAGGGCAAGGTCAGGGCCAATAGGAGGTCAGCCAGAGCCAACTGGAGCAGGTGAACGGAGGTGGGAGATCGGGAAGTTCGTCGGGCTGCCAGATGGGTGGCCAAGACTAGGCCATTGCCTGCCAGACCCAGCACAGCCACCATCAGGGAGACACTGGGTTGGAAGGCCCGACTAAAAGCCTGCACATCCGCCTTGTAACAGAGTTCTGGCAACGGCTCAGCTGAGTAAGCCTCCTCATCGTACCCGGAGTAGGGTTCCCAGGAGACCTGGTGAGAGGAGGGACCATGTAAGACATTCCTACACCACTCCCTTTCACGCAGGACTTCCTCACTTGAAGTCGAAAACAGCAGAAGAGAGACCCCCCCCAAAAAAAAATTCTTTCTAGGGTACGCTGAACAAGCAGCTAGCTTTCTTGCCCTCCTACTAGTTCTGCCCCCAGATTCTCGAGCCGCTACTTGCTCTGTCTGGACCTCAGTTACTTAATGTGTTCTGTCCAGTCTATTAGTCCTATCCAGGCTTGCAGGGAGGACTGCTGAAAAGATGAAGCATCTAGCTCGCCTTAGACCAAGCATTTGTATTATTAATAAATCTTGGCTGAGTCTGTTCCCTGCGCAGTGCCCTCTTCTGGAAGGAAGGTCAGATGCAGGCTTCGCTTCAGCCTTGGACCCTAGACTTAAAGCTTAGGCTTTCTGCCTCCTTCCCTGCTCTCCTCCCCACCCTGCCGCCAGGTCGAGCACGGGCATACTGAAACGCTCATACCAAGGGGGTCTTAAGTAAGTTTTCTAGGCTCCTGTGCAGGTCATAAGATGACAGAGGCCCGATATTAAGTGGGGAAACCCATTCCTTCCCCCTTCCCCACCCTCTCTGCAACCCTTCTCCCCCTCCGTGCCCCGACTCCCACCTGCTGTGTGGGCTCGGTCCCCATCTCTGGCTACAAGGGTTTCTGAGGTACAGCCACAGGGGGTAAAGTTAAATAAGTAGTGGGAGGAAGGAAGGGGTGGGGAGAAAGGCCAAGAAGGAGGGTGGAGATTAGGGTCTGCGGGTTAGCTTTTACATTCCACCTTGCCTGATTTCTATCTAATCCCTGCCAATGGAAAAAAAGAAGAGCTGTATGATCTTGAATAAGACTTGTTTTCCTCTCTGAGCCTTGGGCTTTCCATGTGCCAAGTGGAGTAAGGCGAAAATACCGAGTTCACAGTTATGAAGGTGTCCAGCACTGAGCCAAGAACGTTATTAACCTTCAGAAACCCGTTTTTTATTTGCCCTTCATTCCGTCTCTAGGGGTCCTTCTGCGACGCTCTCCCCTTCCCTTGGAAATGTTAGACTCCATCTCATCTCCCCCCACACTTCTCTTTTTGTCACCCTGCAGCCCAGTCCTTGTCAGCTTTGGGTTATTTGGGGGTATTTCCCGGTGGCAGGTTCTCTACCCCGCCCTTTCGCAATAGGGCTGAGGCACGCGCTTGCGCGGGGTCCGGGAAAACGCGCGTGCCAGGAGAGAGCGGCTGGGGAAGGGGGCGGAGAAAGGGAGGTGAGGAGAGAGGGGAGAGAGGAGAGAGAGGAGAGGAGAGGAGAGGAGAGAGAGAGAGAGAGAGAGAGAGATTGAGATTGGGGGTTAAGAGAGAGGGAAGGGTGGATAAGGACGAAGAAACAGCGGTCGGCCGAGAACCCCAAAAGATAAACTGGGGATCTGAGCCAGACCTGGAACCCTAGCAGGAGCAGGACACAGCAAGGCAGACACCCAGGGCTGGTCAGCCCTGCGTGATGAGTCTCCTCCGACTCTTCAGCATCCTGCTCGTCGCTGTGATCTCTGGAGCTCGGGGCTGGGGCTACTGTAAGTGCTGGTCTCAGAGGCAGGTGGGATTGGGTTCAGGGGTCCAGAGCTTGCAGGGCGAGTCCGGCGCCGCATTGCGGCTGGGTGGTCGCCGGTCTTTCCCCACCGGCTCGCGCCGGCTCTCTCCCATCTTTTCCTCTCCCTAGCGCTCCGCAATGCAGCTACCAGACTGCTGCGCGCGCGCGCCCCGGGCTGGGGCTGGGCTCTGAGCCGAGCAACCAGTCAGCCCAGGGGATTTGGAGCTGTTAATCCAAGCGGCAGCCAGTGCCTGGGTTTGAGGTTAGGGTTGGCTATAAGTGCTACCGGTATTGGTGACCCAGGCTGGAGTTGAGGTTTTTCCCTGAGGGGCTGGGGCTGGAATTTGGAGCTGACCCAGGGACCTAGGTAGGGTTTGTGGCTGGGGCTGGGTTTTATGGCTAGAACCCAAATAGGAATTGGTGACCCTGTCTAAGGCCAAGGATGATGCTAAGAATGGGATTGGGAAGTGACTGGATTGGGAGCAGATCCTGATTTGGGGATTGGTGCACGTTTCGGTGGGGGAGGGCTGATGAACGGAATGGATGGTAAGGCTGGGCTTAATCAGGTGTTCTGAGGCCCATTTGGGTTCTTAAATACGCTGAAGTTTGGGGGATTGTGTTTAGGGGAATACTGAATCAGGGTAGGAGGGGGAAGGAAGGATCTGGCTTTGGATCTGGAGATCAAGGCAAAGAGTTACCTAGGGGGAGAAGCCACGAGCCCCTGAGGGAGCAGCTGTTGCTGAAGCCTAGGTTGAGGGCACAGCTTTAAGGTGGGGCTGAGTCTGCCACTGGGGGGCAGTGGAGAGGAGTTTAGACTAAGAGGGTCAGTCTTCAGAAGAGGGGCATACTAACAAGCTCATCCATCCCATTCCCCCCACCCCACAGATGGCTGCAATGAGGAGCTCGTGGGACCTCTGTATGCAAGGTCCCTGGGCGCCTCCTCCTACTATGGGCTCTTCACCACAGCCCGCTTTGCCCGGCTGCACGGTGAGCTAGCCCAACCAGGGAGGGGAGGACTCCGGAGAGCTAGAGAAGAGAGTGGGTGGTAAAAGCCCTTGCCGTCTCTGTAGGCATCAGTGGATGGTCGCCCCGGATTGGGGACCCGAATCCCTGGCTCCAGATAGACTTAATGTCCAAGCATCGGATCCGGGCTGTGGCCACACAGGGAGCCTTTAATTCTTGGGATTGGGTCACACGTTACATGCTGCTCTACGGGGACCGTGTGGACAGCTGGACACCATTCTACCAACAAGGGCACAACGCGGTACTCTCGGTGCCCTGGTGCACACACTTAGGGAGCCTCCCCTGCTCTGGGCCCTGGGCTGGGCACTAGCCTGAAGGGAAGGGGAGGGGACAGCATGAGGCACAGGTGAGGAAAACCGCTCTTGGGATTTAGTCCAGCTCAGACTGTTTCTCGCCAATTATAAGGTTTAACACACCTTGGGGTAAAACCTCGGAGAGCTTCCTGAAAGTAGTGGCATTCGATTTGCGCTTTGAAGGAACAATAGGACACTAGTCCCTGTACAATCCTGGGGTCAGGGGAGGTGGAGCGAGCTCCCGTTGGCGCTCCAGTCAAGATTGGCAAGGTTTGAAAGCCACCGCGGGAGGGAAAGCTGAGGGTGGGAACAAGGTTACTACTTTTCCCACCCCCCCCCCCCCCGCAGACCTTCTTCGGTAACGTCAACGAGTCGGCGGTAGTTCGTCACGACCTGCACTACCACTTCACGGCTCGCTACGTCCGCATCGTGCCGCTGGCCTGGAACCCGCGCGGCAAGATCGGCCTGAGGCTGGGCCTCTACGGCTGTCCCTACAGTAAGGGTGTGGAGGTCGGGAGTGGGGGCAAGGAGCCTGACAGGGGACAGCACCCCCCCCCGGCCCCCCGCCCACTCACGGTCCTTCGCGCAGAGTCCGACATACTGTATTTTGACGGCGATGATGCCATCTCGTACCGCTTCCCGCGAGGGGTCAGCCAAAGTCTTTGGGACGTGTTCGCTTTTAGTTTCAAGACCGAGGAGAAGGATGGGCTACTGCTTCACACCGAGGGCTCCCAGGGGGATTATGTGACGCTTGAACTGCAGGGGGCACACCTGCTGCTGCACATGAGCCTGGGTGAGCTTCGGGACCCCAGAGTGCTGCCCTACCTAAGCCGGGTCTTCTTTTGTAGCGCTTGGTGCTAGGATATAGTAGGCTAGAAGTTAGAACTGGTTTCAGCTTACCAACTGCGTGACCTTGAACAAGGGATTGTAAACACGCAAAACGATTTTGTATCTCATTTGCTTTTCATAACCCCCAGTGTGATGATATACAAGCAGCTATCATACTCAGAGTTTTACAGAGAGCCGAAGAAGCCCGGGGAGGTTAAATGGCTGCACGCTTGTCGATGGCCACTTCTCCATTCCAGGCTCTGATTGGGTACTCTGTGTTGGGAGCTGCAGCTTACTTGGGAGCAAGGGCCAGTAGGAATTCTCACTCTGCCCTGCCCTGCCCTGCCCTCAGGCAGCAGCCCCATCCAGCCAAGACCCGGTCACACCACGGTGAGTGCTGGCGGCGTCCTTAACGACCTGAGCTGGCACTATGTACGGGTGGACCGATATGGCCGAGAAGCAAATCTCACCCT